>NC_053028.1:77632175-77665325 GCF_003073215.2 Triticum urartu | reverse complement strand
AAGGGCATAAGCCTAAAAAACCTAAAATGATTGTCCTGGCATCAAAGCGGCCCATCCTGTTTCATGCCCAACTTACGGCGGAAAACCCTTTGAAAACGATGATCAGGTCATTACGTCAGACACCAGAATATTTATATCCGGTTAGCTGTTTAATCCTGGCAGACCTGATCAAAGCACGGTGCTTCTTCTCTGATGGAAAAGGCACGGTGCTTTGTATACAGACAAGGATCTATATATGGTCTTCCGTTCGGACGTGTGTGTCACCTAGCAAGTAGCAACACAAACAATCCCTTAAAAGGGAAGGAAACAGCTCGCAGACAAATTCGTCTGAACTGTTCTTGTGCCTCCATGCTTGTTCTTGTTCCTGGCTGCTATATATACACACAGGGAGAAGCGATCGAGGGAACACTCTTCTCGAAGCCAGATATGGATTCCAGAACAGCATTCTGCGGCGCTCTGCTACTGCTGGTGACGCTGCTGCCTCTTTCAGCCAGCGCGCCGAGCAAAGTAAGATCCATGCTCGATTCCTCTTCGCACAGCATTTATCTTATCTTCTTTCCCATCTTTTACTGAGAACATTTTCTTGTTGAAATTTCAGCTCTACATTGTGTATATGAGGGAGAAGAAACATGATGACCCGTCCGTGGTCATCGCGTCGCACCATGACATGCTAATATCTGTTTTTGGGAGGTACTACTGGCTATGAGTTTCATGTCGCATCATAGATGTGTTAGCAGGAAACAGTCGTGATTTGCTCACCTCCCTTTTGTTTTATTATTACTTGAAACAGCAAGGATGAAGCCGTGAGGTCGATAGTTTACAGTTACAAGCATGGATTTTCTGGGTTTGCGGCTATGCTAACAAAATCTCAAGCTGTGGCAATCGCAAGTAAGTAATTGTCAACCCTTTTTTTATAAGACGGGGTCATTGCCATTTACACAATCATATTTGTTTGGAGTATGATTATTAATTGTCAGTCCTGAGGTGGCATGAGCTTGCTATCTTTATATCAACTTGCATGATCGAAATGAACTAATCAACATATATGAATGTAGAATTTCCTGAAGTTGTCTCTGTGAAGCCTAATATTTTTCACAAAACGCACACAACTCGGAGCTGGGATTTCCTTGGCCTTGACTATAATCAACCGCCACAACAACCGGGGCTCCTCAAAAGAGCAAAGTATGGTGAAGATGTCATTGTGGGTGTGATCGATACAGGTTCGTAATCCCATCCTTAAGTTTAAACCCAAAACATGAGAAATCCCAAGACCAGGAATCAATTAACCCCATGGATGTAAATGCTTCTTTATAGGCATATGGCCTCAATCACGAAGCTTTGATGACAACGGCTATGGCCCGTGCCGGCACGGTGGAAAGGAAAATGCCAGAGTGGCCAGAAGTTCAACGCCACTGGTTGCAACAGAAAGATCATCGGTGCGCGGTGGTATGGCCGTGGCATCAGTGCCGAGTCACTAAAGATCGACTACAAGTCACCTAGGGACCTCAATGGCCATGGCACACACGTCGCCTCAACTATCGCCGGTGGGGAAGTGCAGGGCGTGAGCTATGGAGGCCTAGGCATGGGCGTGGCACGTGGCGGAGCACCACATGCACGACTTGGTATCTACAAGGTGTGCTGGGTGGATGAGGGTTGCCCTGACGCGGCGGTCCTTGCTGCCATCGATGACGCCATACATGATGGGGTTGACGTCTTGTCGCTCTCTGTTGGAGGGGTTGGTCAGGAGTACTCTGGGACGTTGCATGCTGTGCAAAGAGGGATCTCCGTCGTGTTCGCCGGAGGGAATGATGGCCCTGTGCCACAGACAGTGACGAATGCCGTGCCATGGGTTACGACGGTGGCCGCTAGCACGATTGACCGGTCTTTTCCGACCCTAATATTGCTTGGGAACAAAGAAAAGCTGATGGTACGTACCAAACAATTTCACTCCTTTGTTTTAAAAAAGTATGTAAATTATTTCTTATATTTTCCATCTCTTAAGAAATATTACAGGGAAGTATTACCTTGCCCTTCTCAAGGGATTGAAAAACCCCATGGAAAATATTAATAATGGATAAAAAAACAGGTGAAAAATGTTATTGGATAAGACGTGCTCCAATCCTGAAATAGTTCATATAAGATAGCATGAATGTGGAGGATTAGTCAATCTGGATTTTTTCCTACAATTTTACTAAATAATAACCTTTTGACTCTCTGAGCACGAAAGTGACGTTCAAACCAACCCGGGGAAAATAAATGGTTTGCTCCTCCTTGGAGCTTTACTTAAATCATTGCTGGTTCCACCAACTATATCGTATCTTGTAGCTTTCCTCAGTTAGCTTGTTCTTTAATTTGTGATCAATTTCAAACGCAGGGGCAATCTCTAAATTACAATGCAGCTATGAATAACAGCGGCTCTCAGGCCCTTGTTTTTGCTGGGAGGTAATGAAAGAAACCAGTCTCTTGACGACATTTGATTAATAGTAAATGCCGCGCTTTAGGACAAAACCATGTTCAATTTTAAAACTTTTGAAGCAGCTGCGACCCGGAATCACTGGCCTTGGGCAATGTCAAGGGCAAAACCGTCCTTTGTTATGCACCAGAAGAGGCATCGCGGTGGTCGCCCCAGTTAATACTCCCTTATGCCATCAATTACACTATTGAGGCCGGTGCAAAGGGCCTCATCTTCGCACAATACACCGCCAACAATCTTGACAGCCTGGTCGGGTGCGAGGGATTTATGCCTTGCGCTCTGGTGGATTTCGAGATCGCACATCGAATTTCCTCCTACTGGGACATGACTGAGTGAGAATTTGTCGAATTGTTGGAAACTGCAGTGTGAAAATATTTGAACAGTCAGTTTGCCATCTCCTTATACAAGAACTAATTCATGTTTGTCATGTGTCTAGGAATCCGGTGGTGATGGTGTCTCCGGCTGTAAGTGTTGTTGGAAATGGGGTGTTGTCGCCGAGGGTCGCCTCGTTCTCCTCCAGAGGTCCAAGCCTATTGTTCCCTGGCATACTGAAGGTGTATATCATTATCAACTTAAGGCAAATAGTTGAATTTTTGTCACTGTTTGTTTGCTATCTAGCCTCTCTAGTTTTTCAGAATTAAAGACTTACATACCTAATTCATGATAAAAATTAATGTTTTGACAGCCCGACATTACTGCTCCTGGCGTCAACATATTGGCAGCGGTGCGCGGCTCCTACGTGTTCTATTCTGGGACATCAATGGCGTGCCCACATGTCTCCGCAGTGACTGCGATGCTCAAGTCGGTTCACCCTCAGTGGTCACCTGCCATGATCAAATCGGCCATCGTCACCACAGGTAGGAAAGTAATAACCAAAATACGTCAAAATAACTCATTTGAATATATGACTAACTTGATGATTCCTTGGCATTGGTTGAAGCATCTGTGATCGATCGTTTTGGCATGCCAATCCAAGCAGAAGCAGTCCCAAGGAAACTAGCCGACCCCTTCAACTTTGGTGGTGGACACATTGACCCAAATAGAGCCGTTGACCCTGGCTTGGTTTACGACGTTGATGCAAGGGAGTACAACAAGTTTTTCAACTGCACCCTTGGATATTTAGGCGGCTGTGAGTCCTACTACCTCATCTCAACCTCCCGTCAATTGCCGTGCCAGACCTCAAGGACCGTGTCATGCTTCGGCGCACCGTGACTAACATTGGGCCAGTGGAAGCAACATATCATTTAGTGGTTGAAGCTCCAGCGGGGATAGACGTGTCCGTAGAGCCATCTGTGATAATTTCACCCAAAGCACTAGTAAAAGCGTGACGTTTATGGTGACATTCACAACAAGGCAGAGAGTACAAGGAGGATACACTTTTCGGGAGCTTGACATGGTCAGACGGAAGTACCCACTCAGTGAGAATTCCTATGCGGTACGGACTGTGATACAAGACTTTGTTGCAGATACATCTTAAGCTCATATTCTTTGTATTATACACATAATTTATGTATTCATGTGGTTGGCATAAGAAAATGTAGAAGAAACACTTTAATTTTGTACATCATCACAGGAAATGTTATACTGGAATAAAATACGATTCTTTGCTAAGGAGAGGTTTATTCACAAACTTTTACGAAAAATGAATTAACGAGAAAACCACGGATCATATCGACATGAAATAGATTAAGGGAGAACGAAGGATCAAATCTCCGGAACCTTTCTTTCTGGATGAAAACGTTTCTAAACTGGAAGTGAAAAGAAATAAACACGATCAAATTTTCTTAGCTGGGCCAAAATCACCGAATTCATGAATGGCTGCTAATGTCCAAAATGCTCGTGTTAGTACATTGAAGTTAATTTAGATTTACATTGTAGTTTGCACGATTTCCTTTGTGATATCAAAATTTTTATGCCTTGTTGTCCTTGGGTCCAAACTCAAGATCCTTATTTTTGCGTTTGTCAATTAATTGTTCTGAGCGCCCATGTCCATTTTAATTCTATTGCTCCAGATAAGGATTCTTTGGCGGGTGAAAAATAATAATCTAATACACATGAAAATAGTTTAATAAAATTCAGTTTCACATTCCTTTTGTAATGATGGATTATCCCCCACCCTTACCTCGTCCTCGGTATGTCTCTTCCGATTTGAGTATCATTGACCTTAATGCCCCACTCCTCACGCTGGCTATGGAGGAGGTTGTGTGAGCCACCCGCGTGGGGATCCAATGGTTGTCTCCCATCAACTCCTTCCGTCTATCAATTTCTCTTGGCGTTCTAAGTTCCACGAAATTTATGCCATATTATCCTGACACTTGACGGTCGACACCATCGCTAATCCTCGTCTAGGAGGGTTGTCGAGAGGTTGATTCTGCACACTAAGAGGGAGTTCCACCGCCATCAACTCTTTTCCTCTCATCTCCATCATGTTTCTTCCATCCATATGCAAGTAATCTGTTGTAGGCACGGTGGATGGGAATTTGACGATGCCAATCATATAGTAGTGCTAAGATTATAGGGTTTTGATACAACTTTGTTATGCTTAATGTCTACTAATAGGGCCCAAGTAATGTGGTATCATATATTAACCATATAAGTTTTCATGACGCCAATGTGTCTGGATTGTACCTGCAAGTGTGGTATGTACCTATTATAGCCTCAAAAGTGACCCCGAGGGTGACCGGGATATCAATGGGGAGTGTTGTGATTTGATGTTTCCATGTATTCACGAAGTGTTAATGTGTTGGTACGGTTGTCTCACAAAATGACGCCTTAATTACCCTTTGTTTAAACTATGATCACCGTGACATGGGAGGGTAGGACTATAGATGCTGGGCAAGCTCTTGTTCTTATAATAAGCAAGTTCAACTACATACTAATACATGCCTACAAAAGTAGGAGAACATGAGCTTGGTTTTACATGCTTTGTTATGTGCACTATGATATGATTGATGATGTCTATGTAACGTCCCAATATCCATTCTCGGGCCTATGTTTTCCATAAATGTGTGTTCTCTTTAAATACTTGTTAGTTGGCTTTCTCAGTGAAAGAATTGAAAACCATGAGACGAGCTTAGAGAGGCGACCACATCACACTATGTCGGCTCGAATTACTGGATTTATATAATGTAATAGCTGGAGAAACGGATCAGCAAAACCAGTCTTTGCCCTTGTAAATTTATTTTTCGAAGAAAAAGTCTCTTGGAACTCTTATTTGAAAACATGCAAGGTTGCATCTTTGAGTACATGCGATAACAGGAAAGTTGGCGGGTCATTATCCCTTACGTACCCATGGACTATTCGAATATGTCACGCTTGTCAACTTAGTTACGTATTACCTACTGCCGCGTTTGTAGAATGATTGAGACGCATGTTGGACGATCAAGACGCATGTGCAAAGTCGTGGAAAGCTTGTTTGAAAGTCGATCAGGTCATTGCACCAGAGAGCATATATTTAACTAATATCTATATCCGGTTTGGTACTAATAGCCGCCAGGACTTGATCAAAGCATAGTGCTTCTTCCTCATTACGAAAAGCAAGGAGATTCCTATATAGACAAAAGGATTAGTCTTTGTTCCTCACGCGTGTGTGTCGCTGTCACCTAACTAACAACGCTGAAACATTCCCTCTGCAATGAGAAACAAGACAAGCAAACAAATTGGTTTGAACTGTTCTTGCACCCCCATGGTTATTGCTCCTGGCTGCTATATAAACATACAAACCACACGAGGGAACACAAACACAACAACATAGCACTCTTCTCCAAGCAAGATATGGATTCCAGAACAGCATTCTGCGGCACTCTCCTACTGCTGGTAATACTGCTGCCTGTTTCAGCTAACGCGTCGAGTAAAGTAAGATACACACCCGAGTCCTTTCTCAATTTGCTTTCTTTCCTGATATCTGTTTTTTGTTGAGAACTTATGCGACAAAATGAATTTCAGCTCTACATCGTGTATATGGGGGAGAAGAGGCATGATGACCCATCCATGGTCACCGCGTCTCACCGTGACATGCTAACCTCTGTTTTTGGGAGGTACTGTAACTAGCTAAAAATTCATTTTGTTCAAAACAAAAACAATGAGGAGTTCATGTTGCATCGTCAATGTATTAGTCATGATTTGCTCACCCTCATTTTACTTGACAACAGCAAGGATGAAGCCTTGAGGTCGATAGTTTACAGTTACAAGCATGGATTTTCTGGTTTTGCGGCGATGCTCACCGAGTCTCAGGCTGAGACAATCGCAAGTAAGTGACTGTCAGTCCTATAGGCTCCTGGCTATCATCGTATCTACTTGCATGACCGACAAGAACTAATCAACATATTTTGGATGTAGAATTCCCAGAAGTTGTCACTGTGAAGCCTAACACTTATCACGAAACGCACACAACTCGGAGCTGGGACTTTCTTGGCCTTGACCATAACCAACCAGGACAACAACCGGGCCTACTCAGAAAAGCAAAGTATGGTGAAGATGTCATCGTGGGTGTGATCGATACAGGTTTGCAGTCCGACCCCTCAAGCTTAAATCCTGAATATGAGAAATTCCGATACCGAATCAATTGATTCCCATGCTTATTTATAGGCATATGGCCTGAATCACGAAGCTTTGATGACAATGGGTATGGCCCTGTGCCGGCACGGTGGAAAGGGAAATGCCAGACTGGTCAGGATTTCAACGCCACAAGTTGCAACAAAAAGATCATCGGTGCGCGGTGGTATGGGCGTGGAATCAGTGACGAGGTGCTAAACAGAAACTATAAGTCGCCTAGGGACATTGAAGGCCATGGCACACACATCGCATCGACCATCGCCGGCAGGGAAGTGCAGGGCGTGAGCTACGGAGGCCTAGGCATGGGCGTGGCACGCGGCGGGGCGCCACGTGCGCGGCTCAGTATCTACAAGGTGTGTTGGTTGGGTGGGAGTTGCCCTGAAGCAGCGGTCCTCGCGGCTATCGATGATGCTATGCATGACGGTGTGGACGTCTTGTCGCTCTCGATTGCTGGGGCTGGTCACGAGTTTCCTGGGACGCTGCATGCTGTGCAAAGAGGGATCTCTATCGTGTTCGCCGGAGGGAATGATGGCCCTGTGCCACAAACGGTGGCTAATGCCCTACCGTGGGTTACAACGGTGGCCGCTAGCACGATTGACCGGTCTTTCCCGACCATGATATCGCTCGGAAACAAAGAAAAGCTTGTGGTACGTGCATGCTACAAACAAACATTCTCCAAGTATTTATTTGGTCTGAGGAAATGATAGATCCGGGGCTATAAAATTGGTTTTATAGTTTTTGACAAATTAACTTGATTCGTCTCAGAGCGTGGAAACAAACAAAAAGTACATTTAGCTCGTCCCTGAAGCCAGCTTTCCCTGATTCCTTTAATTACTTATTAATGTGTGCTTGATTCGAAATACAGGGGCAATCTCTTCACAACAATGCATCTGTGATCAGCGGCAACTTTAAAGACCTTGTTTATGCCGGGAGGTAATGAAATAAAACTTCTGTAGTTATGCATCTGTAATCACTTGACGCATTTGTTGTAGTTGTCCACTTTTGTAACCACGATTTAGTGTTTTATCAACTATACTGAATTACAACTTCTGCGCAGCTGTGACACGGAGTCGTCACTGGCATTGAGCAACGTCACCGGTAAAATCGTCCTATGCTATCAACCCGTGGCAGCGAGAAGCATGCCGCCTCGACAAGCACTTCCCATAGCCATCAATCTCACCACCATGGCTGGCGCCAAGGGCCTCATATTTGCACAGTACACTACTAACCTCCTCGACTTCCTGCCTTTGTGTAGGGGCGTTATGCCCTGTGTAGTGGTGGATTTTGAGATCGCACAACGAATTGCCTCCTATTGGAGTTGGGTCAAAGGGTGAGTGCATGTCGTGTTGTCTGAAACAGACTTGAATGCATTTTTTTCTTCTCCGGAAACTCATGCCAGTCATGTGTCATGGTAGGAATGCAGTGGTGAAGGTGTCACCTGCCATGACCGTTGTCGGAAAAAGGGGTGTTGTCGCCGAGGGTCGCCTCATTCTTGTCGAGAGGTCCAAGCATGTTGTTCCCTAGCATACTCAAGGTATATATCATTCTCAATTTCTTAACTTGAGACAATTGTTGCCATTGTCTTGTTTGTTACCTAGCCTTCCTAATTTTCTTAACTTACGACTTCTTAACTAATTCTCAATACACATGTTTGAACAGCCCGACATTGTTGCACCTGGCGTCAGCATCTTGGCAGCGGACCGCGACTCCTACGTGTTCAAATCCGGGACATCTATGGCGTGCCCGCATGTCTCCGCTGTGACCGCACTGCTCAAGTCGGTTCACCCTGGCTGGTCACCTGCCATGATCAAGTCTGCCATCGTCACCACAGATGTGAACATTGAAATACAAAAAATACATGAAAACAATTCGTCAAAATATAAAACTGATTTGATTGTCTCTTGTCTTGGTTGCAGCATCTGTGACTGATCGTTTTGGCATGCCAATCCAAGCAGAAGCGGTCCCAAGGAAACTAGCCGACCCCTTCGACTTTGGTGGTGGACACATAGACCCAGATAGAGCTGTTGACCCTGGCTTGGTTTATGACGTGGATGCAAGAGAGTACAACAAGTTTTTGAACTGCACTCTCGGATATTTAGATGGTTGTGAGTCCTACTACCTCAATCTCAGCCTCCCGTCAATTGTCGTGCCGGACCTCAAGGACCATGTCATGCTTCGGCGCACAGTGACTAACGTTGGGCCAGCGGAAGCAACATATCATTTAGTGGTTGAAGCTCCAGCAGGGATAGATGTGTCGGTATAACCATCTGTGATTACTTTCACCAAAGGAAGCAGTAGAAGCGCAACATTTATGGTGACATTCACCACAAGGCAGAGAGTGCAAGGAGGATACACTTTTGGGAGCTTGACATGGTCAGATGGAAGTACCCACTCAGTTCGAATTCCGGTTGCTGTACGGACTGTGATACAAGACTTTGTTGCGGATACCGCTTAAACTCGTATCTTGTTATTGTAAACCTTCTTTGTGTATTCATGTAGGCCGCATACAAAAATGTAGGAGAAACACTCCGTATTGAATTTATACATCATAAAAAAATGTTAAATAGAAATAGTATGATTCTTCTTCGCAAAAGTTTGGTTTCTTCACAAACTTGTTCAAAAATTGCAGTTAATAAGAAATATCGGATCATATATATCATTGACATGAGCTAGAGTAAGGGACAACCATGGATGTAAAGCTCACAAACCTTTCTTTCTTGATGAAAACTTTGTTGAGCTGAAAGTGAAAAGAAATCAACACAACTGAATTTTCTTTGCCGGGAAAATATCACTGAATTCATAGATGGCTGCTAATGTCTAAAATGCTCGTGTAGTACACTGAAATTAACTTATGTTTATATTATTATCAGATTTTGCACAATTTCCTTTGTACTATCGTGATCATTATTCATCGGTATTGGCGTCCAGACTTGAAGATCCTTATTTTTGCAGTTGCTCATTCCATTGTCCCGACCACCCATGTCCTTTGATTCTACTCCTCTAGACATGGTTCTTAGCCAGGTAAAAATAAATAAACACATGACAATTTATATTTACTAATTGGAGGCACCAATCAAGGCTCCATGTTAATCCTTAATAACTAAGCTAATTAACCGCACGATCTCCATATTACCTATCTGCAGCCGTAGGATGAAGTACTTGCAGAGTCCAGGCCCTATGTCCCACCTCCCACGTGCACAAGTTAGCAAACTCTTCATGGGCCTTGGAAAAAAAATTCTTCCACAGCCTGCCAAAACACATCTAACGCAGTACGTGACTCTACCCGATCCCAACCCATCGATTCCCGTCGGCTAGAGATCCCTAGCATCACGTCTCATATAATTCTCAAAAAAAAAATCACGTCTCCTCATATTCTTCCGTCATCTAAACTTTCATGTTCTAATCCATATGAAAATCTAACCGGCCTCTACCCGATCCTCTCCAGCCGTTGAATCTCCGCTGAGGAGAAGGTCCTTTCTATCTCAGTTTCCATGTCCGAACCACACTGGAAGAGCAATCCATTATGGGCGATGGAGTGGAGAAGGATGTGCACTGCCGGGACTTTCAATCAGATCCGTCAACCGCCGCTGTTGGAAAGCATGCAGAGTTTGTTGGACTTGGTCGCCCATCAGTCATATCCCCACGAAACTATGATGAAGGCAAGTAAGCCATCATCCCTAATTGCTGAGAAATCATATTAATTCTGAATAACTGATGAAGAAAATTTGCTATCTTAGATGTCCATCTATCTGTACTACTGATGGTTGATTTCCAAAAGAGGGAATAATAACGTAGAAGTCATGGTTTGTGGAATCTTGAAGTATACCATGCCAACTAGGCTACTGTGACATGGCCCTGATTCAACAAATATGCAGTATTTAATTCGTTTCAAGGGGGATTTATGGTGATCTTCATAGAGGTTCCTGCAAGCTTGAGGTTCATCGATGTGCTTGCTCTCGGAAAAGGAGGTTTGGTTTATCCTTGTGCTGAAGCCTGAAGGTTATAATTATCTGTACTTTTTACACAGTTGTTCAACTACAATATGATAGTTAAGTGCTGATGCTTTCTTTCAGCTTCTCATGGCTCTATGTTTGGCGAACGTACATGTCCAAGTGTTCTTTAGGGGCAGACTGCATTTCCTCCAGCGGCACCCTAAAGTCCAACAGCGGGGTTGACCGTTAACTACAGGAACTAAGCAAACACCAGCAGAAACCTTACAAAATTTTCCGTATTTCCACGAATCAACTAATTCACCAAGTGTCATCAATCATAGGTCAACAAGTCCATGGGGCAACAATGTCTCACGTTCAACTTGATGGATGGACGCTGGCTAAAATTGGTGTTCTGCCAACATACGACCCAGCAGAAAAGAAGAATTACCAATGCACCAGAAAAGAGATCAAAGAAGTGCCTGCACACGGCGAGTTAGATTCAGGTCAGTTTACTTCGTCCATCCCTCAGTATTGCTCCGGTGCTTCTCATTGAATCGTATATTTTGTTTTTATATGGATGCAAGCAATCTGACTGCAGAATCTGCTCGATTGGTGTGTTCCAAAAAATACAGTACTATTGACTTGCGTTTTACTGTCGGATAAGGCCAGATTTGGCTAAGAGGTTTACTCCTCATGATGCTGCTTGCATTGCCATTCTATGCATGCAGTAGGACTAAATTAAAAGCTAACACAAAGTTGCTCGGATGCGGAATTTTTTTGCTCCTACTATATTTGGTGACTACCTAGGGAATTAAATAGGTGTAATAGCTGATTTATAGAATTTAATCCTAACTTTTCAATAGCTGCCTAAATATCCTCCCGTGCCTCAATAGCTTATTTGAATAATTTCAACCCTTACTACTGTGCCTTAATGCCTATTTGAATATTTTCAAACTTACTTTTCAATAGCTATCCAATAATCCTACGCTTCCTTGAAAGCTTATTTGAATAGTTTTAATCCTTACATTGCCATGGCCATCCAAATAATCTATCATGTTGTTTTGGATGTTTGTTGGACACTTGGACCGTGAGTTCTTATGTTCTCGGCGCAGATGTACTAAAGTTTGTGTTATATTTACCATGTAGACCGTAAATAAGATTTGTAACATAGACGATAATAAGAGAGCTGTGGGGTACACCTTGGTTTTTCTTTTCAAGAATACTTTATATATTCCCCCTTCTCCAAGAACAGACTGAGGTTTGCACTATGCTTCGAGGTCGCTTATGACACTCCCCAGGGGTGAAAAGCAATGTTTGAAACCTATTGTGGAAGGTCCTACAACTTTCAAATTGTTATTGTCCTCTACTATTTATTGGAATTCAATTCGTAATACATTATTGATGTGAACGTACAAGCTATACTGATTGAACTGTATGCTCTATGTTATACTATTTTTTGAAATATAAGGTTATTTATTAGAAAGATTTCAGTTTCTCTTACATCATTATGTTCGAGTTTTTGCATATTCTTAAGTAAGACTAACTGATAGAAACGATTGTCTCCATATTCAGTGCAGTTGCTCATTGTCGTGTAGTTGCTAAGATGTTTATAATTTTTCTCTCAAGTTATTTCTATCTAGCACCAACTAATCAAAAACTAATTACACAACTACACAAGATACTACAGAAGAATTATGCCATCAAATAAAGGTAACTTCGAAATTTCAAGTACTATTAAGATCTATATCGAAAATATACCCATTGATCGGATGAATATGAATATTGCCTTTTCTTCAACGTAAGAGTTTTAAACAAACATGATCAGAAATAAAGAAATAATGCGCCAACCCAGCAAACTATTAAACAAAATGTTTAGGTCCATATGGTGGCACAAAATCACAATATAACAGAATTTCTTATATTACCCCTCGCACACTTATTCCAATATATAGCTATTAATTTTTGGGATGTTTGATATGAGGTAAAGAATGATAAAGAGTCACAAATGCACATGCATGCAATAGCACATACATATTCAATAATTCAGTCAACTGAATTGGTCTGTGTGAAGGTCCACACTTCTACGTCGAATGTCCATCATATACACACTAAGAAATCGCAAATTCAGTACAAGCAGGTGCAATAAAGCTCCCCAATTAATCTAAACACATCATATCTTTGCTTAATAATCAAATATCATGATAGTGATTAAGTGCTGCTCACATTTCAATTATACTAAAGTTCTTGCCTGCTCACAGTGATAAAAATGCTTAAAACTCCAAGCCATCTGAATGTATTATGCATGGGTTACATTTGTAGTTAGAACTTTCTCATGAAACCGATAAGAAGAGATATGAGGTTGCTATTTGAAAGGTATTTCTAGATTACATATCACAAGCGTGTCAATAGTAATCAACCCTCTTATCCAAACCTAACTTAAAAATATTTCCATCTTACGACAATCCAGAGAAAACTATACATGGTGATGCACAATTATCTTCCCAAACAAATCTTTATTTCACGACATTCAAATAACAAAAGGATTCATTGAAAAAAGTATCATGTAAAGCCTTCAATAATAAATTATTTTCTTTCAATATTTACTGGCCCGTGCGGGGTTGATGACTAGTTATGATAATACATTTATGTTTCACACTCATTTTCTACTGATGGATTATCCACCACAATCACCCCCGTCCCCTGAGGTCTCTTCCGATTTGAGTATCATTGACGTTGATGTTCCATTTGGCAGCATAAATGCATATAGCAATTTGGGAGTATTGAAAGTTTTTCCCGCAACTGGCATGAGCATTGACTTCTCATAAAGAAAAGAATGTACAAATTGGCATGCTTGTGAAAGAAAAGAAAAGAGACATGCCAGAACCCACAAAAACACCCTACCTCATCAACAGTTGAATTATGCTTCACACATTAGAAACTGCTCCTATCAGTTAGGATTTGGCTCACGAATTAACAACTGCCAAAGTTCGACACGACTGCCCTGAAAACAACCCATCGGGCCTCAACGGATCAAATTTGGCAATTAAGGCGAGGTTGCTAAGCCCAGAGTGACAACTGCATGATAAGGTCAGGCATGTCGATTTGCGGGCCACCTTTCTCCAGAAAGGAAGTTGAAACTTCCGGCCAGGGCCGACCCTAGGCCAGGGCAGCAGGGGCGACGGCCCGGGCCCAGCCAAACTAGGGGCCCCGACCTGTGCTGCAGTGTGTATAGTAGATGGGACGGGTCTAGCAGGTGGCCGTTGGCCCGCTACCGCTCCGCGGTGGCCGGCCAAAAAATGAAATATTTTCTCTCCTTAATCCATATTAGGCAAAGTGAACAGGTATGGACATGTGTGAACAAGATAAATAATTGCAAAGTATCCACGTGAATATACATGAACCCACTTAATTCGTGTTTTTAAATTTTTTAAAAACCATAACTTTCGAGCAGCGCATCGAAATTAAGATCCGTTTTCACTATTGGAACCTCGCGGCGTGCTCTTCGAAACTAGATCCAGCATGGGTATGTTTCGACAAAAAAAAATTGTGCAATTCTGTCTATGTTTTGTGTAACTGGCTAGTTGTCGATGTGCAACTACCTGATAGAAATGTGCACCTTTTCTCCTACATTGTAGACATGCAATTTTCCTTTATGGTACCTCCACCCCCAAACTACCTCCTTCCAGTGAGATGTGCAACCTCGTCTGTTGCCCGGGCCAACTTCATAGTAGCTGATGTGCAACTTTCCCCCGCCCGTGGATGTGCTTCAATGTTTGCTGCATCGGCCAACATACTAATAGTGGATGTGCAACTTTGGATACTGCAACGGCCAACTATCTAACAGTGATGTGCAACTTTCTCTCGTACCCCCATGGATGTGTAGTTTCCCTACTATCACCCGGCCCAAACCACCCCTGCTAGTGAGATTTGTAACTTTAGCACTCTGTTTATATGCAACTTTTCATTACCCTCATGAATGTCAATTTTTCACGATTCAACTGTCTCTGCCTATGAGATGTGCAATTTCGTATGTTGCCCTGGCCAACCACCTAGTAGACTATGTGCAACTCTGTTTGTTGCCCCCGCCAACTGAAAGTACATGTCCACAAATAGGGAGGGGAAGGAGTTGCACATTGACCAATAGACAGTTGGATTGAACAATAGACCAAGTTGCACATATTGCTTGCAGGGGTAGGGGGTAGAGTGTGCCAACAGTAAAAAAACTACACATCCACATGTAGGGAGGAGGGTTGCACATCAACTACTCCCTCCGGTCCTTTTTACTCTGCATATTAGGTTTCTCTGAAGTCAAACTCTTCAAAGTTTGACCAAGTTTGTACACGGAAATATTAACATTCACATAACAACAATAATGTTATTAGATCCATCTTCAAATATATTTTCATATTGCATTTATTAGGTATTATATATGTTAATAGTTTCTATTACAAATTTGGTCAAACTTAGCAAAGTTTGACTTTAGAAAAATCTAATATGCAGAGTAAAAAGGACCGGAGGGAGTACTAGGTAATTGGTCGAGACGGTAGACTAGTTGCACATCAATGTTGCCATGGTTGCTAGATAGCAATCTTATAGGAAGTTGAATCATGCAGATCCAAAAATTGGTTTTCGAAAAAGTTGCACGATGTTGCACTAAAGTTGCACAATACAGTACTAAAGTTGCACCATATAGCACCAAAATTGACATAAAAACATTTCGTCGAAACATACCCATGCGGGATTAGTTTGAAAGATCTCGTCACGAGGAATTCAATGGTGAAGATGGATCTGAATTCCGGCGCGAGGTTTGAAAGATATGACCTTTTAAAAATTTGAAAACAGAAATAAATATACATGGATCTATTTTTTCCTTCACATGTGACAAGTCTGACCGCATTTAATGCCTACAATCACATGCACTAGCAGACAAAACATATACACATGCATACGAGTGACAGAGCGGCCGCTTGATTTCTCCAACGAGCGTGCACACGTTTTAGATTTCAGGTAGTAGATGATATAGGCCCTGATGAATTCGTGAATGAAAATAAAAAAGGAAAAAGTATGTAGGCTGAGAGGCCCATCATCCAACTTCCAACAAAAGCCCAATTGCCAAGAGGCCCGAAGAAGGTATGCATGCACAGGGGCGAGGCGGCGATTCCTCATCAGTCTCCATGCTGGTTCGTTTTCTCGCTCGCCTCGCAGATCAGGCCGCCGCCGGATGCTTGCAGGAAAAAAATGTAAGTACATCTAGATAAATTTCTCTTTTCTTTGCCCTCAATCTTAATCTAGCTAGTGATTAATCTATATTCTTCCTTTTACAACAGTATAGAGGCGTTGGAGACTTGGAGTGGAGTTCGTGTGTTGCGACTTGATCCTTGATACGTCTCCAACGTATCTATAATTTTTTATTGTTCCATGCTATTATATTATCTGTTTTGGATGTTTAATGGGCTTTAGTATATATTTTTATATTATTTTTGGAACAAACCTATTAACCAAAGGCCCAGTGCAAATTGTTGTTTTTTTTGCCTATTTCAGTGTTTAGCAGAAAAGGAATGTCAAATGGAATCCAAACGGAATGAAACCTTCGGGAGGGTTATTTTTGGAATAAACGTGATCGAGGAGACTTGATGTGGACGTCAAGAAATAAGCGAGGAGTCCACGAGGCAGGAGGGCGCACCTAGGGGGGTAGGCGCGCCCGCACCCTCATGGGTCCCTCGCTGCTCCACCGACTTACTTCTTCCTGCTATATATACCTATATACCCCGAAAACATCAAGGAGCACCACGAAACCCTATTTCCACCGCCGCAACCTTCTGTACCCGTGAGATCCCATCTCGGAGCCTTTTTCGGCGCTCTGCCGGAGGGGGAATTGATCACAGAGGGCTTCTACATCAACACCATAGCCTCTCCGATGATGTGTGAATAGTTTATCACAAACCTTCGGGTCCATAGTTATTAGCTAGATGACTTCTTCTCTCTCTTTGGATTTCAATACAAAGTTCCCCTCGATTCTCTTGGAGATCTATTTGATGTAATTCTTTTTGCAGTGTGTTTGTCGAGATCCGATGAGTTGTGGGTTTATGATCAAGATTATCTATGAACAATATTTGCTTCTTCTCTGAAATCTCTTATGCATGATTTAAATATCTTTGTAAGTCTCTTTGAATTATCAGTTTGGTTTGGCCTACTAGATTGATCTTTCTTGCCATGGAAGAAGTGCTTAGCTTTGGGTTCAATCTTGTGGTGTCCTTTCCCAGTGATAGTAGGGGCAGCAATGCACGTATTGTATTGTTGCCATCGAGGATAAAAAGATGGGGTTTATATCATATTGCCTGAGTTTATCCCTCTACATCATGTCATCTTGCCTAATGCGTTACTCTGTTCTTATGAATTTAATACTCTAGATGCATGTTGGATAGCGATTGATGTGTGGAGTAATAGTAGTAGATGCATAATCATTTCGGTCTACTTGTCGCAGACGTGATGCCTATATACATGATCATGCCTAGATATTCTCATAACTATGCTCTTTTCTATCAATTGCTTGACAGTAATTTGTTCACCCACCGTAGAATTTGCTATCTTGAGAGAAGCCACTAGTGAAACCTATGGCCCCCGGGTCTATCTTCCATCATATTATTTTCCTATCAGCTTGCTATTTCTATTTTGCAATATTTATTTTCCAATCTATACAACAAAAATACCAAAAATATTTATCTTATTATTTTTATCATATCTCACTTTCGTAAGTGGCCGTGAAGGGATTGGCAACCACTTTATCGCGTTGGTTGCAAGGTCCTTGTTTGTTTGTGCAGGTACTAGGCAACTTGCGTGTAATCTCCTACTGGATTGATACCTTGGTTCTCAAAAACTGAGGGAAATACTTACGCTACTGTGCTGCATCACCCTTTCCTCTTCAAGAGAAAACCAACGCAAGCTCAAGAGGTAGCAAGAAGGATTTTTGGCGCCGTTGCCGGGGAGGTTGATCCAAGTCAAGTCAAGATTTGATCTCCCGTCAACAAGCCATTTCTGGCACCGTTGCCGGGGAGATCTACACACAAGTCAAGACATACCAAGTACCCATCACAAACTCTTATCCCTCGCATTACATTATTTGCCATTTGCCTCTCGTTTTCCTCTCCCCCACTTCACCCTTGCCGTTTCATTTGCCCTCTTTTCAGTCTGCCTCTTTTCTGTTCGTCTCTTTTTGTTTGTGTCTTGTTTGCTTGTGTGTTGGATTGATTGTTTGTCACGATGGCTCAAGATAATACTAAATTGTGTGACTTCTCCAATACCAACAATAATGATTTTATTAGCACTCCGATTGCTCCTCTTACCGATGCTGAATCTTGTGAATTTACTATTGCTTTGCTGAATCTTGTCATGAAAGATCCGTTTTCTGGTCTTCCTAGTGAAGATGTCGCTACCCATCTAAACAACTTTGTTGATTTATGTGATATGCAAAAGAAGAAAGATGCGGATAATGATATTCTTAAATTGAAGCTATTTCTGTTTTCGCTTAGAGATCATGCTAAAACTTGGTTTTCGTCTTTGCCTAAAAATAGTAATTATTCATGGAATAAGTCTAAAGATGCTTTTATCTGTAAGTATTTTCCTCCCGCTAAAATCATCTCTCTGAGAAACGATATCATGAATTTTAAGCAACTTGATCATGAGCATGTTGCACAAGCTTGGGAGAGGATGAAATTAATGATATATAATTGCCCTACTCATGGATTAAATTTATGGATGATCATACAATTTTTTATGCCGGATTGAATTTTGCTTCTAGAAATCTTTTAGATTCGGCCGTGGGAGGAACTTTTATGGAAATCACTTTAGTAGAAGCTACTAAACTCCTAGATAATATTATGGCTACTAAACTCCTAGATAATATTATGGTTAATTATTCTCAATGGCACACTGAAAGATCTACTAGTAAAAAGCTTCATGCTATAGAAGAAATTAATGTTTTGATTGGAAAGATGGATGAACTTATGAAATTGTTTGCTAATAAGAGTGTTTCTTCTGATCCTAATGATATGCCTTTGTCTACTTGATTGAGAAAAATAATGAATCTATGGATGTGAATTTTGTTGGTAGGAACAATTTTGGTAATAATGCTTATAGAGGAAACTTTAATCCTAGGCCGTTTCCTAGTAATTCCTCTAATAATTATGGTAATTCCTACAACAACTCTTATGGAAATTTTAATAAGATGCCCTCTGATTTTGAGACTAGTGTTAAAGAATTTATGATTTCGCAAAAGAATTTCAATGCTTTGCTTGAAGAAAAATTGCCTAAGATTGATGAGTTGGCTAGGAATGTGGATAGAATTTCTATTGATGTTGATTCTTTGAAACTTAGATCTGTTCGACCTAAACATGATATCAATGAGTCTCTCAAAGCCATGAGAATTTCCATTGATGATTGCAAAGAATGAACCGCTAGGATGCGTGCTAAAAACGATTGCCTTATGAAAGTCTCTTCTTCTAGTTTTCACGATAATAAGGATGAAGATCTATAAGTGATTGATGTGTCTCCTATTAAATCTTTGTTTTGCAATATGAATCTTGATAATGGTGGGACAGGAGATGAGTCAACTTTAGCTAAAAGGCGTCCCAATGATTCGGAGTTTTCAGATCTTGATGCAAAAATTGGTAAAAGTGGGATTAAAGAGGTCAAAACTTTACATATCAATGAACCCACTATTTTGGATTTCAAGGAATTTAATTATGATAATTGCTCTTTGATAGATTGTATTTCCTTGTTGCAATCCGTGCGAAATTCTCCTCATGCTTATGATCAAAATAAAGCTTTTACCAAACATATCGTTGATGCTTTAATGAAATCTTATGAAGAAAAGATTGAATTAGAAGTTTCTATCTCTAGAAAACTTTATGATGAGTGGGAACCTAATATTAAAATTAAAAATAAAGATCCTGAATGCTATGCTTTATGTGATTTGGGTGCTAGTGTTTCCACAATTCCAAAAACTTTGTGTGATGTGTTAGGTTTCCGTGAATTTGATGATTGTTCTTTAAATTTGCACCTTGCGGATTCCACTATTAAGAAACCTATGGGAAGGATTAATTATGTTCTTATTGTTTCAAATAGGAATTATGTCCCCGTAGATTTCATTGTTCCTGATATAGATTGCAATCCTACATGTCCTATTATTCTTGGCAGACCTTCCCTTAGAACGATTGGTGCAATTATTGATATGAAAGAAGGAAACATTAGATTCCAATTTCCGTTAAGGAAAGGCATGGGACACTTTCCTAGAAAGAAAATTAAATTACCTTATGAATCTATTATGAGAGCCACTTATGTATTGCATACCAAAGATGACAATACCTACATTTATTCTTGTTTTTATGCCTAGCTAGGGGCGTTAAACGATAGCTCTTGTTGGGATGTAACCCAATTTTATTTTTGTTTCTTGCTTTTTGGTTCTGTTTAGTAATAAATAATTAATCTAGCTTCTGTTTAGATGTGGTTTTATGCTTTTAATTAGTGTTTGTGCCATGTAGAACCTTTGGGAAGACTTGGGGGATGTTTTTGCGGTCTTACTGTAAAAAACAGAAACTTTAGCGCTCACGATATTTGCTTCCATGTTTTACTGGAGAGTGCGATTAGGTTCATTATTTTTGCAGATGATTAATAGACAAATTCCTCACGTCCACCAATTTATTTCAGAATTTTTGGGGTTACAGAAGTATTCGAAACCTACATATTACTTCAGACTTTTCTGTTTTTGACAGATTCTGTTTTTCGTGCGTTGTTTGCTTATTTTGATGAATCTATGGCTAGTATCGGGGGGTATGAACCGTAGAGAAGTTGTAATACAGTAGGTTTAAAACCAATATAAATAAATAATGATTTCATTACAGTACCTTGAAGTGGTGGTTTGTTTTCCTATACTAACGGAGCTCATGAGATTTTTTGTTGAGTTTTGTGTTGTGAAGTTTTCAAGTTTCGGGTAAAGATTTGATGGATTTTGAAATAAGGAGTGGCAAGAGCCTAATCTTGGGGATTCCGAAGGAACCCCAAGGTAAAATTCAAGGACAACCAAAAGCCTAAGCTTGGGGATGCCCCGGAAGGCATCCCCTCTTTCGTCTTCGTCTATCGGTAACTTTACTTGAGGCTATATTTTTATTCACCACATGATATGTGTTTTGCTTGGAGCGTCTTGTATGATTTGAGTCTTTGTTTTTTAGTTTACCACAATAATCCTTGTTGTACACACCTTTTGGAGAGACACACATAAATCGGAATTTATTAGAATACTCTATGTGCTTCATTTATATCTTTTGAGCTAGGTAATTTTGCTCTAGTGCTTCACTTATATCTTTAATAGCACGGTGGTGGTTTTATTTTATAGAAATTATTGATCTCTCATGCTTCACTTATATCATTTTTAGAGTCTTTTAGAACTTCATGGTAATTTTCTTTGGCTATAAAATTGGTCCTAATATGATAGGCATCCAAGATGGGTACAATAAAAACTATCATAAAAAGTGCATTGAATACTATGAGAAGTTTGATATTTGATGATTGTTTTGGGATATGAAGATGGTGATATTAGAGTCATGCTAGTTGAGTAGTTGTGAATTTGAGAAATACTTATTCTAAATTTTGTGATTCCCGTAGCATGCATGTATGGTGAACCATTATGTGAAGAAGTCGGAGCATGATTTATTTATTGATTGTCTACCTTATGAGTGGCGGTCGGGGACGAGCGATGGTCTTTTCCTACCAATCTATTCCCCTAGGAGCATGCGCGTAGTACTTTGTTTCGATAACTAATAGATTTTTGCAATAAGTATGTGAGTTCTTTATGACTAATGTTGAGTCCATTCATAATTCTTTCATACATGTCACTCATGAGTCATTGCACATCCTAGTACACCGCCGAAGGCATTCACATAGAGTCATATTTTATTCTAAGTATCGAGTTGTAAGTAAATAAAAGTGTGATGATCATCATTATTAGAGCATTGTCCCAAGTGAGGAAAGGATGATGGAGACTATGATACCCCCACAAGTCGGGATGAGACTCCGGACGAAAAAAAAGAAAAAGAGCGGGCCCAAAAAAAGAGAAAAAGGCCCTAATAAAAATAAAAATAAATGAGAGAAAAAGAGAGAAGGGACAATGTTACTATCCTTTTACCACACTTGTTATTCAAAGTAGCACCATGATCTTCATGATAGAGAGTCTCCTATGTTGTCACTTTCATATACTAGTGGGAATTTTACATTATAGAACTTGGCTTGTATATTCCAATGATGGGCTTCCTCAAAATGCCCTAGGTCTTCATGAGCAAGCAAGTTGGATGCACACCCACTTAGTTTTTTTTGTTGAGCTTTCATACACTTATAGCTCTAGTGCATCCGTTGCATGGCAATCCCTACTCACTCACATTGATATCTATTGACGGACATCTCCATAGCCCGTCGATACGCCTATTTGATGTGAGACTATCTTCTCTTTTTTGTCTTCTCCACACCCACCATTCTATTCCACCTATAGTGCTATGACCATGGCTCACGCTCATGTATTGCGTGAAGATTGAAAAAGTTTGAGAACATTAAAATTATGAAACAATTGCTTGGCTTGTCATCGGGGTTGTGCATGATTTAAATATTTTGTGTGGTGAAGATGGAGCATAGCCAGACTATATGATTTTGTAGGGATAACTTTCTTTGGCCATGTTATTTTGAGAGGACATGATTGCTTTGCTAGTATGCTTGAAGTATTATTATTTTTATGTCAATATTAAACTTTTGTCTTGAATCTTTCGGATCTGAACATTCATGCCACAATAAAAAAATTACATTAAGAATTATGCTAGGTAGCATTCCACATCAAAAATTCTGTTTTTATCATTTACCTACTCGAGGACGCTTGATACGTCTCCAACGTATCTATAATTTTTTATTGTTCCATGCTATTATATTATCTGTTTTGGATGTTTAATGGGCTTTAATATACCTTTTTATATTATTTTTGGGACTAACCTATTAACCAAAGGTCCAGTGCAAATTGTTGTTTTTTTCCTATTTCAGTGTTTCGCAGAAAAGGAATATCAAATGGAATGAAACCTTCGGGAGAGTTATTTTTGGAACAAACGTGATTCAGGAGAATTGGAGTGGACGTTAAGAAAGAAGTGAGGAGGCCATGAGGCAGGAGGGCGTGCCCCCCACCCTTGTGGGCCCCTCGCAGCTCCACCGACGTACTTCTTCCTCCTATATATATCCATATACCTCAAAAACATCCAGGAGCACCACGACACCCTATTTCCACCGCCGCAACCTTCTGTGCCCATGAGATCCCATCTTGGGGCCTTTTCCGGCGCTCTGCCGGAGGGGGAATCGATCACGGAGGGCTTCTACATCAACACCATAGCCTCTCTGATGATGTGTGAGTAGTTTACCACAGACCTTCGGGTCCATAGTTTTTAGCTAGATGGCTTATTCTCTCTCTTTGTATCTCAATACAAAGCTCTCCTTGATTCTCTTGGAGATCTATTCGATGTAATTCTTTTTGCGGTGTGTTTGTCGAGATCCGATGAATTGTGGGTTTATGATCAAGATTATCTATGAACAATATTTGATTCTTCTCTGAAATCTTTTATGCATGATTTAAATATCTTTGGTAGTCTCTTCGAATTATCAGTTTGGTTTGGCCTGCTAGATTGATCTTTCTTGCAATGGGAGAAGTGCTTAGCTTTGGGTTCTATCTTGCGGTGTCCTTTCCCAGTGACAGTAGGAGCAGCAAGGCATGTATTGTATTGTTGCCGTCGAGGATAAAAAGATGGGCTTTATATCATATTGCTTGAGTTTATCCCTCTACATCATGTCATCTTGCCTAATGCGTTACTCTATTTTTATGAACTTAATACTCTAGATGCATGCACTAGTAGAAAACAGGGCTTTTGTTCGAGCCTGGCCAGCCCATTAGTCCCGGTTCAGTCACGAACCGGGACCCATGGGGGTATACGTCCCGGTTCGTGAACCTGGGGGACGGCCGGGGCCTTGTGGGCAGTGGTCCCAGTTCGTCTGGACCAATTTGTCCCGGTTTTAGGCACGAACCGGGACCAATGGGCCTCGCTCCTGCCCACATACATTGGTCCCGGTTCGTGGCTCGAACCGGGACAGAAGGTGGATCTTTAGTCCCGGTTCCAGCGACAAACCGGGACAAATGAGCTGCCTATATATACCCCATCGCCGCAGCAGAGCACTCCACAGTGCTTTTTTTTCTGGCCGGCGAGGGGAGGGCATTTGGGTGCTTTAACTCACCTCCTATGCACATGAGGTGTTCGATGAAATGCCCGAGCCACACTAGCTAAGCTTTCTCCTCTCGAAGCTCGACCTCCAAGCTCTATTTTCCCCGAGATTTGGATAGGTTTAGCGGTCTGTCATGTCCCGTCCTCGTAGTCGGCACCACCGTGGTGAGCCTCTTGTTCTTATCTTCTTTCTGAAAGAAAAAATATTGTTACTTTAGATAGATACTTGTCTAATTTTCTTACTGTTATTATTGCATGTTATTATATAGTGCTATGGTTTTGGTATCCGCCCCGTCGGCCCTTGTCCTGGCTATGATTTGGATATGGTATATATTATCTTTTTATAACTATTTGGTTCATTTATTGTTTATGAAAATTATGCCGACCAATGTGATATAGATTTTATTTATGTAGGAGGTAGTTGAACCGGAAATTTCAACCGACCCTATTGTTGAGAGGTTAAATTTAGTTGAAGAAGAAAACAATTACTTGAAGGAAAAAATAAAAAAATTGAGGAGGAGATGATATTGGAGTTGCATCTTGCGGATGTCGTCGATGATCACAAGATCAAGATGGATGCAATGCGGTTGAAGATGATAAAGATTAGAAAATATGCCATTCATACTAAGGCTTGGTATCATTATGCCATTGGATCAATTGCTACCTTGGTTGTGATTATGATCGCATTTGTTGTTGCATTGAAAGGTTTTACATAGTTTCAATGTATGGTTTAAGTAGATGCTCTGGAGAGCTATATGTTGTTCAATTTGAACTATGTATGTACTTTGGTTTAATGTGATGATGAACTTCTATTAATTTGGTCACTTATCTATCCATGTGAATCTGTAATGGTTTTTGACACACATAACTATATATAATGCAAGCATATGAACCGGTAATGGATGTACAATGACAGACACACATAATTATGTTTCTCGAAGTGGCTGAGGCAAACAAGCAGAATGGTTGCATGAAAAATAACAAATAAAGTCAGAAAGGGTTGAAAATTGATGATGTGGGTTTGAATGGTGGATTGTGAACACACAAAAAATCTGGAGTTCAAATAAGTTCAAAAAATGAAATCCCTTTGTAACAGATGAGTTTTTGTCTGAAACCCTGATACTTCGAAAGAGATTGTCCATTTTGTACATGAAGTGCATCTAGTTTTTGCCGTAACCATCTCTACTTTTTAGCACATGCTATGTGGGTGAAATGATGATACCATGCCAACTTTCAACCTTTTCAGAGTTCATTTGTAGTGCTTTTCAATTTCAGGATCATTTAGTGCAAAAAGAATGAACTAATAGCAAAAATAATGAACTAGAAAACTTTCATGAAACTCTGATAGAAAAAATAATAAACTAAAAGAATGAACTAGAAAACTTTAATGAAACTCTAATAGAAAAAACAATGAACTAGAAAACTTGAATGAAACTCTAATAGCAAAAGGAATCAACTAAAAAGCTTTCATAAACCTCTAGTATTGTTGAAACTAAAATTATATATAATGTATGCAACTAAAATTATCAAAGTATTTTTTGTTCAAAACATTATAAGCAAAAAGAATTTTCATAAATAACTATTTTTGTTAGAAACTTTAATAGCAAAAAGAATTATCATAAAAAAATTGTTAGAAACTAAAATAACTAAAACTGTTTTTGAACATAATGATAAAACACAGTAATATTAAATAGCAGGAACAAGAATCAATCCAAAATCTATTTTTATAGTAAAGATAATCACAAACTAGTGATTCACACAAATTTCAAAGAATTCAAATTTAAACTATTCAAATTGGAAAAGTAATGGCACTAATAGAAAGTTTATTATTTTTATTACCTAAAATCAAAAGGAATCACTAAAAAACGGTAAGTATTTTGTTTTTATAGTAAAGTTAGTCACAAACTAGTGATTCACACAAACTTCAAAAAATTCAAATTTAAACTATTCAAATTGGAAAACTAAGGGCACTAACAGAAAGTTTATTATTTTTATTACCTAAAATAAAAAAGAATCACTGGAAAACAGTAAATATTTTATTTTTATAGTAAAGTTAATCACAAACTAGTGATTCGCAAAAATTTCAAAGAATTCAAATTTGAAATATTCAAATTGGAAAACTAATGGCACTAACATAAAGTTTATTACTTTTATTACCTAAAATCACAAAGAATCACTGAAAACAGTAAGTATTTTATTTTTATAGTAAAGTTAATCACAAACTAGTGATTCACACAAATTTCAAAGAATTCAAATTTAAACTATTCAAATTGGAAAACTAATGGCACTAACAGAAAGTTTATTATTTTTATTACCTAAATTAAAAAGAATCACTGAAAAACGGTAAGTCTTTTTTTGTAAGTAGAAACAAAATAAAATAAATAAAGCAACAAAGATAACAAAAAAACTGGAAAAAGATTAAAAAAATGCCACCTACTGGGCCACCACGGCATGAATACGACTAGAAACCCACCCAAGGGCCAGGATTCAGGCCCGCATTAGGCCCAGTAGGCCCACAGGCAGCTAAAGTGACTTTAGGCCCGTAAGCCTGCATTAGAGAGGAGCTCGAAGTGGTCAGCGCAGCAGCGCTTATAAACCACTGTCGAAGCCTGTCGGCTAGCGAGGTGGGACTAAACATCTCACCGCATCGCGACAGTTCTAGCACAAGACCATTGGTCCTGGTTCGTGGCTCGAACCGGGACGAAGGGGGCCTTTGGTCCCAGTTCGTGGCACCAACCGGAACCAATGCTACCCCTTTAGTCCTTGTTGGTACCACCAACCGGGACCAAAGGCATGTGCTTCCCGCCCTTTGGGCTGCTGAAAATAGACCTTTGGTCCCGGTTGGTGGCACCAACCAGGGCTAAAGGGGGCATTGGTCCCGGTTGGTGGCACGAACCGGGACCAATGCTTCGTGTATATAAACAAGACTTGTGAAAATTTCCACTTCTCATCTCGCAGTTGCCGCTGAAAGTACAACTATCCCTAGGTGGTTTTGGTAATTCATGACAACATATAGCTCATTGAGCTAATACTATTCCAAGATAATTATTTCAGGAAAGCTCAATGATTGGCATGGCATGGATGTGAAAGTGGAACCCTCAAAATGCTAAGGACAAAGGATTGGCTCAAGCTCAAAAGCTCAAGACTCTTCATTTTATATTTTAGTGATCCAAGATCACATTGAGTCTTTAGGAAAAGCCAATACTATTAAGGAGGGATGAGGTGTTGCTTAATGAGCCTCTTGCTTCATGTGCTTAGTGATATGCTCCAAAATCCTCAACTACTTTCCCATATCCACATATGACCTAAACCCTAAGCCAAACTCGGTCCTACCGATTCTTCCTATCCGGCGCCATCGAGTTTTCACTTGTCATTAGCCACTGCCAAACCCTAGCAATTCGGTCCTACCGATAAGGATCTCGGTCTCACCGAGATGGGGTTTCAAACTCTTTGTTTCCCTTTCATAACTTTTCGGTCTCACCGAAAGAGCGAATCGGTTCCACCGAGATTGCAATGTAAACTCAGTGTTTCCCCTTTGTAACTTTTCGGTCTCACCAAGTTCCACTCGGTCTCACTGAAAGAGCAAATCGGTCCCACCGAGTTTGCCTGACCAACTCTCTAGTTAGCTAATTACCAAATTCGGTCTCACCGAGTTTGTGTAATCGGTCTCACCGAGATTACGTTATGCCCAAGCCCTAACCGAATCGGTCCTACCGAGTTGCATGGCAGTCCCACCAAAATTCCTAACGGTCACTAGGTTTACTACTTCGGTCAGACCTAGTTTTCTGATTCGGTCCCACCGAGATTGGTAAATTGTGTGTAACGGTTGGATTTTGTGTGGAGGCTATATACACCCCTCCACCTCCTTCTCATTCGATGAGAGAGCCATCAGAACACACACACCATTCCTACTCATATGTTCTGAGAGAGAACCACCTACTCATGTGTTGAGACCAAGACATTCCATTCCTACCTTTTGAATCTTGATCTCTAGCCTTCCCAAGTTGCTTTCCACTCAAATCTTCTTTCCACCAAATCCAAATCCTATGAGATAGAGTTGAGTGTTGGGGAGACTATCATTTGAAGCACAAGAGCAAGGAGTTCATTACCTACACACCATTTGTTACTTCTTGGAGAGTGGTGTCTCCTAGATTGGCTAGGTGTCACTTGGGAGCCTCCGACAAGATTGTGGAGTTGAACCAAGGAGTTTGTAAGGGCAAGGAGATCACCTACTTCGTGAAGATCTACCGCTAGTGAGGCAAGTCCTTCGTGGGCGATGGCCATGGTGGGATAGACAAGGTTGCTTCTTCGTGGACCCTTCATGGGTGGAGCCCTCCGTGGACTCGCGCAACCGTTACCCTTCGTGGGTTGAAGTCTCTATCAACGTGGATGTAGGATAGCACCACCTGTCCGAACCACGGGAAAAACATCCGTGTCTCCAATTGTGTTTGAATTCTCCAAACCCTTCCCTTTACATTCTTGCAAGTTGCATGCTTTACTTTCCGCTGCCAATATACTCTTTGCATGCTTGCTTGAATTGTGTGATGATTGCTTGACTTGTCCTAAAGTAGCTAAAAGCTGCCAAGAACTAAAATTGGGAAAAGGTTAAGTTTTTATTTGGTCAAGTAGTCTAATCACCCCCCTCTAGACATACTTTCGATCCTACAAGTGGTATCAGAGCTTTGGTCTCGATTTGCTTTGATTTCCATAGTTTTTGGTGGTCATAGCCTTGGTTTCACAACCTAGGAGAGTATGGCGCCTAGCGAGGGAAATTATCACCGTAGAGGTCCTTACTTTGATGGTAAAAAATTTCCTAGTTCAAAGCATAAAATGAAAAAGCATATTCTTGGACATAACCCCGCCGTTTGGGCTATTGTGTGTGTTGGTTTGCAAGGTGACTTCTTTGATGGGAGAGAACCAAACCGTGAAGCTACCGCGGATGAGCTGAAGATGTTGCAATACAATGCTCAAGCTTGTGATATTCTCTTCAACGGATTGTGCCCCGAAGAATTCAACAAAATCAGCCGTCTTGAGAATGCAAAGGAAATTTGGGACACTTTGATTGATATGCACGAAGGCACCGACTCCGTCAAGGAATCCAAATTGGATGTGCTTCAAAGTCAACTTGACAAGTTCAAAATGAAGGATGGTGAAGGTGTCGCTGAAATGTACTCTAGGCTTGCTCTCATCACAAATGAGATTGCCGGCTTAGGGAGTGAAGAGATGACCGATAGATTCATCATCGAGAAGATTCTAAGAGCCTTGGATGGAAAATATGATACCGTGTGCACATTGATCCAAATGATGCCCAATTACAAAGATCTCAAGCCAACGGAGGTGATTGGAAGAATTGTTGCTCATGAGATGTCACTTAAGGATAAAGAGGAACTTCACAACAAATCAAGTGGTGCCTACAAAGCCTCATGTGAAGCCCCTACATCATCAAGTGAGAAACAAGACTTCAATGAAGAATTGAGCTTAATGGTGAAAAACTTCAACAAGTTCTACAAGAGTAGAAGCAAAGATAGAATCTCCAAGTCAAGGTCCTACAATGACAAAAGATCTTCTAGTCGAGAGCGAAACTGTTACAATTGTGGAAGACCCGGACACTATTCCAATGAGTGTACGGCTCCCTACAAGAGAAGAGAAGATTCTCCAAAAAGAAGAAGCAAAGGATCACCACTAAGAGAGAGAAGGAGTAGAGATGATCGTTATGAACGAAGATACTCACGGAGAAGCAAGGATTCGGAAAGGAAGGAAAAATCATCAAGGAGCTACACAAGACGAAGACATCAAGCTCATGTTGGTGAATGGGTATCCGGCTCCGACTCCGACAGCCACTCCGAGAGAAGTTATCACTCCAACTCCGAAGATACTCAAGATGAAGGTGTTTCCGGTCTAGCACTTGTGTCAACCAACTCCTACGACATATTTGACTCACCAAATGAAGGAATTGGAAGATGCTTCATGGCCAAAGGTCCTAAGGTAACACACCCCGAGTATGTTGATTTCAATAGTGATGAAGATGACTTGTTAGGTGATGATTTGCTTGGTGACAACTCAAGTGATGAATACTATGATGAAAGACCAATTAATCATGCTAATCAATATAAAACGAATGACAATGATAAGGAGAAGATTGAGGCTCTAACTAAAGAACTAAAAACTCTTAAGTTAGCTCATGACACTATCTTCGAAGATCATTGAGAACTTTTAAGAGCTCATGAGAAACTACGCTTTGAAAAGCTCAATCTTGAGCAAGAGCATGAGTTCTTAAAGGCAATCAATGATGATCTCCGCAAGAAAAGTTCTTCTTACATTGCCAAGCGTTTACTCTTATCCACTTACATGCCTCAAGTCAAGTCTAACAAGAAAGGATTCTTCCTCTAGTCGTTAACAATGATCATGGCTAAATCAATATTGTTGCTTCTAGTAGTTCTCTTGATTCCACTAATGATTCTCTTAGCCAAGTTACACTTGAGCAAGAAAATAGCTTTATTGAAGGGAATTATAGAGAAAGGAGTGTACAAAAGCCTTGCCGGGAGTAAGCAATTCGAGGAAATTGTGCGCAAGCAAGGAATGCACCAGAAGAATCAAGGTGTTGGTTTTGAACGAAAGTTCAATGCCAATGGAGTTGAATGGGAAGAAGATCAATACCCCAAGACAAAGTTTGTCCCTCAACAAGAGAAGTATGACACTTCCTTCAAGGGGACACAAGCTCAAGATGATCTTCCACCACAAGACTACGAGCAAAAAGGCAAGGACAAGCTTCAAGAGGAAATTGATGCATTTGAAGAAGCTCCTAAGACCTTGGTCAAGTGGATTCCCAAGACCACTTCAAGTTCCACTTCATCAAGTACGACTACAACTCCAAGGATTCCCATCAAGATGATGTGGATCCAAAAGAAAAAGAACTAGAAAGTTCTTGAGGGTGACTCCGCCAACATACTTCATTCTTATCATTTTGGCAAGAACAAGTGCAATCAACTTCCACATCTTGCACTAGTTCAAGGAGTCACAAACCCTCTTGTTGGTAAGACAAGGGACAAGGTAACCTAAAAGTTTTCATGGACATTATCTTGTGTGTGCATCACTCTATGTCTATGGATATCCTTGTTTGTTCCTTGTGGGACTAACCCATGTAGGTATTGAAAGTGCAATTCACTCAAATGGATAGCTCCAAGAGATCTACATCAACATTGAGCATCCACATCTTCAATATCTACATGAAGTCATCATCGACAAAACCAAAGGTTAGTTCATCCCTCTTAGGGGGGATATCACATCTAGGGGGAGCTTTACTCTAAGACTTGAGCTAAAGCAACTCTAAAGATGTGAACAAATCAATGCTTTATGTAAAAGTGGTAACCCCACTTGAGCTTAAACGATGAGTATGACCTATGATCAAGTGTTCTCACTTGACTCCTAAGTCAATATGCTCATATATAGATGACCTAGTCATCGCAAATTGCTTGATAGATGCTAGAATTGGTTGTGCATGCCTTGCCACATATTTCATTTGCCATCTTATTGTGTGAGCATGCTGGTTGCATAATTTACTCATTCGAGGACATCCACTTGTTGTTTTTGATTGTTCGGCTTTATTTGTTTTTGCCAAGTGGATGGACAAGAATGCCTAAGAACCTCCTCTAGCTATCTATGCTTTTCTCATCTCAAACTCCATTCATGCTGCATCACAAAATTTGATCAAGTCAGATTCGAACCACTCTGTGTGAGGAGCGCTCGGTGTCCTCGATTCGTCATAGACTTAAACTTCCAAAACCTCTTTATGATTCTCGGTCTGACCGATACTCCACTTTCGGTCCTACCGAGATCATTAAGTTGATCTAGGTTTTCGATCTCGGTGCAACCGATTTGAACCTTTCGGTCACACCGAGTTTCAGTAACTGCACGCAGTTATGAATCTCGGTGCCACCGAGTTGTTCCACTCGGTCACACCGACAGGGTCGGGCTATATATAGTCACTGGCAAAATTTGGAAATTTCTCCGAACCCCTTCGCCCGCGCGATAGCCTGCTCTGCCCTTGAGGTCTCCGGATCGTCTTCTCGCCGCCAGCAGCCTCCAGTCGCTGGTCTCCATCGCCGTCAACGGGAATTCTGCCCCGCCGTTGCCGCTGTAGCAAGTCCCCGCCGAACTAGGGTATGGACTTGATCTTTGTGCTATTCCTCAATATGAATCCTAGCACATTGTGATCATACTGTTTCTAGCCACGTTTGATAAACTTCTATCCAGTCAAAACGCTCATAGGTTAGGTTTGATTCGAAAATTCTAGGTTTAGGTTTCCGCCGAAACCATCTCGGACCCACCGAGTTGAAAAACTCGGTCCCACTGATTTGGCTTATGCCATTGCACAAGTGAGACTCGGTCTGACCGAGAATTACTTATTGGTGTGACCGAATTTTGAACTCAGTGAAACCCTAGCAGTCTCGGTGCCATCGAACTGTGACTCGGTCCTACCGAGTTCACTAGTTTAGGTTCCAAAACTGCTTCGGTATCACCGAGTTTGAAAATCGGTAGATCCGAGATGATTTCAGTGGGAAACTAAAACTAAGTTTTTGGATCATTCTTTTTGCAAAAATCTCTGCATTTTGTGATGCTCATCCACTCTATCTCTTCTATAATCTACTCACAGGGTCAGCAGTCAGTTTGCAGCATGTCAGACTAGAGTGATAGCCAGAATCTGTTAGAGCAGCAAGTGGTCATGAGTGAGGGCACTAGTCCCTCCAGTTCATCTGATGAAGGCAGCAGGAGCACTCCTAGCAATTTGCCAAAGGCTGCCACGAGACAAAGGAAGAAGAAAACCTCAGACTCTGAAGATGAGGACTATGTGGCAGAGGAAGAGGCCACTTCCAAGAGAGTTGAGCCAGCTCAAGGC
>NC_053028.1:77618238-77631175 GCF_003073215.2 Triticum urartu | reverse complement strand
TGTCAAAAATTGTTCTTATATTTTCTCTAATTAATTTTGAAGATTTTTTAGATTAAACTGCTAGCCCGTGCAGGTGCACGGGTTGATGACTAGTATCATTTAATTTAGTAAGATGTGCTACACCAGTTTCAGATTCATAGCCATGAAAAGGATCAGATTCAACCAAAGTAATTATATCAGGATCAACAGAGAATTCATAATCCTTATCAGCAACACATATAGGTGAAGTAGCAAAAGCAGGGTCAGGTCTCATCCTAGCATTTGGAGATTTCTTATTCCATTTAGCTAATAACCTTTTGAGTTCATATCTATCTTTGCAAGCTAAAATGGCTAAAGAAGCATCTTGATCAAATAAATAACCCTCAAGAATAACAAGTGATTCTTCATCATCACTTTCATCTTGATAATCAGATTCAATATTTTCAATCTCTCTAGCCCTAGCAAGTCGTTCCTCTAGAAAATCACTAAGTCGCTCTAATTCGTCAATGTAATGTAGGCATGCATTCCGAATATAGTCATACGTGCTTATGGAAAAGAACTTGCATGACATATTTTGTCCTACCCTCCCGTGGTAGCGGGGTCCTAATGGAAACTAAGGGATATTAAGGCCTCCTTTAATAGAGAACCGGAACAAAGCATTAGCACATAGTGAATACATGAACTCCTCAAACTACGGTCATCACCGGTAAGTATCCCGATTATTGTCACTTCGGGGTTAACGGATCATAACACATAATAGGTGACTATAGACTTGCAAGATAGGATCAAGAACACTCATATATTGATGAAAACATAATAGGTTCAGATCTAAAATCATGGCACTCGGGCCCTAGTGACAAGCATTAAGCATAGCAAAGTCATAGCAACATCAATCTCAGAACATAGTGGATACTAGGGATCAAACCCTAACAAAACTAACTCGATTACATGGTGAATCTCATCCAACCCATCACCGTCCAGCAAGCCTACGATGGAATTACTCACGCACGACGGTGAGCATCATGAAATTGGTGATGGAGGATGGTTGGTGATGATGACGGTGACGAATCCCCCTCTCCGGAGCCCCGAACGGACTCCAGATCAGCCCTCCCAAGAGGTTTTAGGGCTTGGCGGTGGCTCCGTATTGTAAAACGCGATGATTTCTTCTCTCTTATTTTTTTCTCCCCGAAAGCAGTTATATAGAGTTGGAGTTGGAGTCGGGGGGTCTCCAGGGGGCCCACGAGGTAGGGGGCGTGCCCTAGGGGGGGGCGCCCCCACCCTCGTGAGAAGGGTGTGGGCCCCCTGGTCTTCATCTTTGGCGAGGATTTTTTATTATTTATTATAAGATATTCCGTGGAGTTTCAGGTCATTCCGAGAACTTTTGTTTTCTGCACATAAAACAACATCGTGGCAATTCTGCTGAAAACAGCATCAGTCCGGGTTAGTTCCATTCAAATCATACAAGTTAGAGTCCAAAACAAGGGCAAAAGTGTTTGGAAAAGTAGATACGACGGAGACGTATCAATAATCTCCGTGGAGTTTCAGGTCATTCCGAGAACTTTTGTTTCTGCACATAAATAACACCATGGCAATTCTGCTTAAAACAGCGTCAGTCTGGGTTAGTTCCATTCAAATTATGCAAGTTAGAGTCCAAAACAAGGGCAAAAGTGTTTGGAAAAGTAGATACGACGGAGACGTATCAAATACCTAGCACACTGATCATTTGCTCTTAACATGCAAGCATGCCACCTCATCATGCATCATGTATGGGAAAAGCCTACCTCAACAATGTACGGGATATCATCTAAGTACTATATAAATTGTTTGTCGTATTGTTTTAAAGAAGTAATTCCAAAATAATTATTTCTAATGTATCCAAGGTTGATCTGTTTTAAAAATGTTGTCACCGGAATTTCAAATACATAAAAATATGCCTTTTTATGCTGAAAGCATATTTGTGAAATGCATGTTCTAGTTGTCCAGCAATGTTACCCTAACGAGTTGGGCAGTCATGTAAGAACCACATGGAATACTAAAATATCGTCCAAAATGGAATTACTAAAATGTGTGCAAAACCCGATTCATAGTGGCAGAAAGTACAACGTAGCTTCACCCGCAAAAAAAAGAAAAAGGTACAACGTAATTCAACCTGTCATTATGTCACAAGATATATGGTTTAAGATAGAAATTTTACTCTAATTTTGTTTTGGAGGACAAATATGTTTCTTAATTTCCCCGGTACACTACTAGGGAAAACCCTAGTAGTAGCGCTGGTACCAGCGCTACCACTAAGGTGCTATAGCTAACTAGTAACATTAGCTCTAGAAAGGGAGCTACTGCTATACCTAGGTAGCAGTAGCGCTTCCCTTTGGACAGCGCTACTGCTACTTTGTTCTAAAAAGCTCTCTTGCTAACTTTTCCTGTATTTTTAAAAATACAACTTATTTTCGTTGTGTGGTTTTATATACAGTACTTTCATCATATGATTTTATAACCATTATTACCTATTATATATAACAGTGGGTGAAATGAACGTGGAGTAGATTCAAGTGGAGGCAACATGTGGTGCATGTCGAAAGTACTACTCTAATCCAAACTTGATCTAGTTTGGATTAGTAGTACTTTCGAAGCGCACCACATATTGGCTCCACTTGAATCTAATTCATGTTCATTTCACCTACTGATATATATATAATAACTCATCATGCTCATATAACAACTTAGCATCATGCATCATCGATCATAATAATAAATAACTCATCATTGGTATCATAATAACAAGTCATACTCATCATCATTGATCATACAACTTCTACTCGATACCACATCATCATCATAGTCATCTAATCAATCCTACTTAGTTGTTCTTAGCACAGGATTATGAGTATTATTAACTAGGACCTACTACCTTATCTTAGCTAAAATAGCATAAAACAAGATAAGCCCTGACTCTCCATTATGGAGAATGGAGATGATTCTGTCTCCAATTCTTGCCTTTCACACAATGTTGCTTCCAAGTAACTCCTTACGACCGTCCATACATTTTTTCCATTCTTTAATTATCATGTCTTCACTGGTTTTAGAAATACGATATGGACATGTGTGATTCGTAGGATGACCTGGCTGTATGTTCAAAACATCAAGGCGACCATTCTGATACATCAGATGAGGCACACAATCCGACGGGATTTTTTGTTGAAAAACATAGTAATAACTTCGTAGTTAGCAATGTACTTAAGTTTTAAAAGAATTTATGCAAAAGATGCACATATGTCGTAATAGTAAAAAATCTTACCATGGCATCTCCATGGATGTTACAGTGGTTCAACACGTGCACTAGTGGCACGTATTCACCATAATGTGGAGGAGTTTGATAATAGTTATTGTAATTCTCAAGATCAGTACAAATGTGATCAGATGATTTTTCTCCTGATAAGTTAACTCAGAGCCATCGGTGTAGTAGGTTCTGTCTACCATCTTCCACACATTGTTTGAAGAATGAAAAATAAGCTGTCAATGAAAATAAGCTGTCAACTATTTTGAAATGAACAATATAAATTAGTTAATAACTATGTTTGAGAAACTCACATAGCAGTAGAATTGAAAGTGCATCATCAAGGACCCAAATGTCCATATTGTCTTGGTCGATGTCAGGATCACCAAGATCCATGGTGACAAGCATACCCTCATAAAAACCATACATCTTGCAAAGTGCTTCCCAATTTTTGTAACCAAAATGGGTTACGCTCTCAGAATTATACAGATTTACTTCAAAATCCACATCATGATGGGTCCTTAGGTGAATTTTCTTTGTTTCGAAATTTTCATGGTCTTCAAAATCCATCCTCTCCAAGACATAGCGTCTTGCATGGCATGGGATAAGCTACTCGAATTGTAAAAGATAAAAATTACACGTTGAAATAGTTGAAGTCATGCTTAATTACGAAAAAACACTTTTCGTTGTTGCGTACCGTTTCAACATCGAAGTGTTGGAAATATGCCCTAGAGGCAATAATAAATTGGTTATTATTATATTTCCTTGTTCATGATAATCGTTTATTATCCATGCTAGAATTGTATTGATAGGAAACTCAGATACATGTGTGGATACATATACAACACCATGTCCCTAGTAAGCCTCTAGTTAACTAGCTCGTTGATCAATAGATGGTTACGGTTTCCTGACCATGGACATTGGATGTCGTTGATAACGGGATCACATCATTAGGAGAATGATGTGATGGACAAGACCCAATCCTAAGCCTAGCACAAAGATCGTGTAGTTCGTATGCTAAAGCTTTTCTAAATATCAAGTATCATTTCCTTAGACCATGAGATTGTGTAACTCCCGGATACCGTAGGAATGCTTTGGGTGTGCCAAACGTCACAACGTAACTGGGTGGCTATAAAGGTGCACTACGGGTATCTCCGAAAGTGTCTGTTGGGTTGGCACGAATCGAGACTGGGATTTGTCACTCCGTGTGACGGAGAGGTATCTCTGGGCCCACTCGGTAGGACATCATCATAATGTGCACAATGTGACCAAGGAGTTGATCACGGGATGATGTGTTACGGAACGAGTAAAGAGACTTTCCGGTAACGAGATTGAACAAGGTATCGGATACCGACGATCGAATCTCGGGCAAGTACAATACCGCTGGACAAAGGGAATTGAATACGGGATTGATTGAATCCTCGACATCGTGGTTCATCCGATGAGATCATCGTGGAACATGTGGGAGCCAACATGGGTATCCAGATCCCGCTGTTGGTTATTGACCGGAGAGTCGTCTCGGTCATGTCAGCATGTCTCCCGAACCCGTAGGGTCTACACACTTAAGATTCGGTGACGCTAGGGTTGTAGAGATATTAGTATGCGGTAACCCGAAAGTTGTTCGGAGTCCCGGATGAGATCCCGGACGTCACGAGGAGTTCCGGAATGGTCCGTAGGTAAAGATTTATATATGGGAAGTCCTATTTTGGCCACCGAAAAATGTTCGGGATTTTTCGGTATTGTACCGGGAAGGTTCTAGAAGGTTCCGAAGTGGGGCCCACCTGCATGGGGGGACCCACATGAACGTGGGTAGTGGGGGCAAGGCCCCACACCCCTGGTCAAGGCGCACCAAGATCCCCCCTTAGAAGGAATAAGATCATATCCCGAAGGGATAAGATCAAGATCCCTAAAAAGGGGGGATAACAATCGGTGAGGAAGGGAAATGATGGGATTTCTTTCCCCCCACCTTTGCCAACGCCCCAATGGACTTGGAGGGCAAGAAACCAGCCCCCTCCACCCCTATATATAGTGGGGAGACGCATGGGAGCCGCACCCTAGCCCCTGGCGCCTCCCTCTCCCCTCGTAACACCTCTCCCTCTCGCTGAGCTTGGCGAAGCCCTGCCGAGATCCCCGCTGCTTCCACCACCACGCCGTCATGCTGCTGGATCTCCATCAACCTCTCCTTCCCCCTTGCTGGATCAAGAAGGAGGAGATGTCTTCCCCAACTGTACGTGTTTTGAACACAGAGGTGCCGTTCGTTCGACGCTCGGTCATCGGTGATTTGGATCACGACGAGTACGACTCCATCAACCCCGTTCTCTTGAACGCTTCCGCTCGCGATCTACAAGGGTATGTAGATGCACTCCTCTCTCTCGTTGCTAGATGACTCCATAGATTGATCTTGGTGATGCGTAGAAAATTTTAAAATTCTGCTACGTTCCCCAACATGAAGTTCTCCTGGAGCTTAATGCTGAAGCGCCGATCTTTGTCTAGGTGAGGCTTGTCGCACAGATCTCGGTCGTCATTGCACCAACTGCACTACCTCCGGAGACTTTTGTCGTCCAATGACGACATTTCCTACGTTCATAATTCAAAGATTAAACTTGTACAATTCAATATATGTACTACACAAATTAAATTAGATCATTATTATTCATCACGAGTTGACTATCGGTCTGTCGAGTCTTTTTCTTGAAAACTCTCAGCTCGCCCACTGTCGGGATTATTCATCCACTCACATGTGGTGGAGACTCTCACTCACTGATTCCTCTCTGACATTTGTGTCCGTCGGTGATGGTCGTTACTCCTCCTCCCCCTAGTGCATAACAAAGGTCTAGCACCCGAAGAAGAAGGAGAACGACCCCCACGACAACAGTCGGGCTTCTTCGTCCTCTCTAGCGTCACCGAACCTTAAGTGTGTAGACCCTACGGGTTCGGGAACCATGCAGACATGACCGAGACAACTCTCCGGCCAATAACCAACAGCGGGATCTGGATACCCATGTTGGCTCCCACATGTTCCACGATGATCTCATCGGATGAACCACGATGTCGAGGATTCAATCAATCCCGTATACACTTCCCTTTGTCCAGCTGTATTGTACTTGCCCGTAGTGCACCTTTATAGCCACCCAGTTACGTTGTGACGTTTGGCACACCCAAAGCACTCCTACGGTATCCGGGAGTTGCACAATCTCATGGTCTAAGGAAATGATACTTGACATTAGAAAAGCTTTAGCAAACGAACTACACGATCTTGTGCTAGGCTTAGGATTGGGTCTTGTCCATCACATCATTCTCCTAATGATGTGATCTCGTTATCAATGACATCCAATGTCCATGGTCAGGAAACCGTAACCATCTATTGATCAACGAGCTAGTCAACTAGAGGCTTACTAGGGACATGGTGTTGTCTATGTATCCACACATGTATCTGAGTTTCCTATCAATACAATTCTAGCATGGATAATAAACGATTATCATGAACAAGGAAATATAATAATAACCAATTTATTATTGCCTCTAGGGCATATTTCCAACAGTCTCCCACTTGCACTAGAGTCAATAATCTAGTTCACATCGCCATGTGATTAACACTCACAGGTCACATCGCCATGTGACCAACATCCAAGAGTCTACTAGACTCAATGATCTAGTTCACATCACTATGTGATAAACACTCAAACAGTTCTGGGTTTGATCATGTTATGCTTGTGAGAGAGGTTGTAGTCAACGGGTCTTGCCATATTCAGATCCCTATGTATTTCGCAAAACTTTATATCATAGATGCTGCTACCACGTTCCACTTGGAGCTATTCCAAATTATTGCTCCATTGTACGTATCCGGTATATCTACTCAGAGCTATCCGGATAGGTGTTAAGCTTGCATCGTCGTAACTCTTTATGTCGAACTCTTTATCACCTCCATAACCGAGAAACATTTCCTTATTCCTCTAAGGATAATTTTGACTGCTATCTAGTGATCCAGTCCTAGATCACCTTTGTACCTTCTTGCCAGACATGTGGCAAGGCACACATCAGGTGCGGTACTCAGCATGGCATACCGTATAGAGCCTATGACAAGAGCATAGGGGACGACCTTCGTCCTTCCTCTTTCTTCTGCCGTGGTCAATCTTTGAGTCTTACTCAACTTCACACCATACAACTCAGGTAAGAACCCCTTCTTTGACTGATCTATTTTGAACTCCTTCAAAACATGTCAAGGTGTGCGTTCTTTGAAAGTATCATCAGGCGTCTTGATCTATCTCTATAGATCTTGATGCCCAATTTGTAAGCAGCTTTATCCAGGTCTTCCTTTGAAAAACACTCTTCAAACAACCGTTTATGCTTTCCAGAAATTCTACATTATTTCGGATCTTACAATATGTCATCCACATATACTTATTAGAAATGTTGTAGTGCTCCCACTCACTTTCTTGTAAATACAAGTTTCTAGCAAACATTGTATAAACCTAAAAGCTTTGATCACTCCATCAAAGCATGTATTCTGACTCCGAGATGCTTGCTCTAGTCCATAGAAGGATTGCTGGAGCAAGCATACCTTTTAGCATCCTTAGGATCGACAAAACCTTTTATTGTATCACATACAAACTTTTCTTACGGAAACTGGTAAGAAAACTTGTTTTGGCATCCATCTGTCAGATTTCATAATCGAAAAATACAGCTAATGCTAACATGATTCCGACGGACTTAAGCATCGCTACGGGTGAGAAATTCTCATCGTAGTCAACTCCTTGAACTTGTGAAAAGACTCTTTCCCACAAGTCGCACTTCATAGACGGTAACATTACCGTCCATGTTTGTCTTCTTCTTAAAGACCCATTTATTCTCAATGGCTTGCCGATCATCGACCAAGTCCACCAAAGTCCATACTTTGTTCTGATACATGGATCCTATCTCGGATTTCATGGCTTCTAACCATTTTTCGGAATACGGGCCCACCATCGCTTCTCCATAGCTCGTAGGTTCATTGTTGTCTAACAACATGATATCTAAGACAGGATTACCATACCAGTCAGGAGTAGTACATATCCTTGTCGACCTACGAGGTTCGATAGCAACTTGATCCGAAGCTTCATGATCACTATCATTAACTTCCTCTTCAACAGACGTAGGCGCCACAGAAAACATCTTTCTGTGTTGCATCACTCTCTGGTTGAAGTAAAGGTTCGACAACCTCATCAAGTTCTATCTTCCTCCCACTCAATTCTTTCGAGAGAAACTCCTCGAGAAAGGACCCATTCTTAGTGACAAACAATTTGCCCTCGGATCTGAGATAGAAGGTATACCCTACTGTCACCTTTGGGTATCCTATGAAGATGTGTTTGTCCGCTTTGGGTTCGAGCTTCTCCGGCTGAAGCCTTAAGCATCGCAGCCCCAAACATTAAGAAACGACAACTTTGGTTTCTTGCCAAACCAATGTTCATACGACGTCGTCTCAACGGACTTAGATGGTGTCCTATCTAAAGTGAATGCAGCTGTCTCTAACGCATAACCTCAAAATGAAAATGGTAGATTGGTAAGAGACATCATAGATCGCACCATATCTCATAGTATTCGATTACGACGTCCGGATACACCATTACCTTGTGGTGTTCCAGGTGGCTTCAACTGTGAAACAATTCCACAATGTCTTAAGTGATTGCCAAACTCATAACTCAGAAAATCCCCTTTTGATCAGATCGTAGGAACATGATCTTATTGTTATGATGATTCTTAACTTCACTCTGAAATCGCTTGAACTTTTCAAACATTTCAGACTTGTGCTTCATTAAGTAGATATACCTATATCTACTCAAATCGTCAGTGAAGATGAGAAAATAGCGATATCCACTACACGCTTCAATTCTCATTGGATCACACGCATCAGCATGCATGATCTCCAACAAGTCACTTGCCCGTTTCATTGTACCTGAAAACGGGGTCTTAGTCATCCTGCCCATGAGGCATGGCTCGCATGTGTCAAGCGATTCAAAATAAAGTGACTCCAAACATCCATCGACATGGAGTTTCTTCATGCATCTTACGCCAATATGACTTAAGCGGCAGTGCCACGAGAAAGTGGTACTATCATTATTAACTCTACATCTTTTGGCGTGAACATGTGTATTACCACGACCGAGATTCAATGAACCATTCACATAGGGTGCATGACCATGAAAGGTATCATTCATGTAAAACAAAATAAGCATTATTCTCTAACTTAAATGAATGACCGTATTGCAATGAACATGATCTAATCATATTCATGCTCAACGTAGACACCTGATAACATGTATCTAGGTTCAATACTAATCCCGAAGGCAGATGGAGCGTGCGATGGTGATCTCATCAACTTTGGAAACACTTCCAACACACATCATCACCTCGCCCTTATCCAGTCTCCGTTTAGTCTGTAGCTTTTGCTTCAAGTCACCAATAATAGCAACTGAACCGGTATCCAATACCCAGGTGCTACCAGGAGTACTAGTGAGGTACACATTAATAACACGTATATACTTTGTTGAAGTTGCCAGCCTTCTTATCTACCATGCATTTGGGGTAATTCCGCTACCAGTGACCGTTCCCCTTACAATAGAAGCACTTAGTCTCGGGTTTGGGTTCAACCTTGGGTTCCTTCATTGGAGCGGCAACTGGTTTGCCATCCATGAAGTTTCCCTTTTATCCCTTTCCCTTCTTGAAACCAGTGGTCTTGTTAAACCATCAACACTTGATGCTCCTTCTTGATTTCTACCTTTTGCGGTCTTAAGCACCGCGAACAGCTCCGGGATCAACTCCATCCCTTGCATGTCATAGTTCATCACGAAGATCTAGTAGCTTAGTGATAGTGGCTAGAGAACTCTATCAATCACTATCTTATCTGGAAGTTTAACTCCCACTTGATTTAAGTGATTGTAGCACCCAGACATTCTGAGCACATGCTCACTAGCTGAGCTATTCTCCTCCATCTTGTTGGCAAAAAGAACTTGTCAGAGGTCTCACACCTCTCAACACGGGCATGAGCCTGAAATCCCAATTTCAGCTCTTGGAACATCTCATATGTTCTATGGCGTTTAAAACGTCATTGGAATCCCGATTCTAAGCCGTAAAGTATGGTGCATTAAATTATCAAATAGTCATCAGGATGTGTCTGTCAGGTGTTCACAACATCCACAGACGACGTTGTAGGGGTTTGCACATCGAGCGGTGCATCAAAGACGTAAGCCTTCTGTGTAGCAGTGAGGACACTCCTCGGACTATGGACCTAGTCCGCATCATTGCTTACAATATCTTTCGACTTAATCTTTCTCTAGGAACATATTGAAACAGGGAGCTACAACATGAGCTATTTATCTACAACATATTTGCAAAGACAATTTAGACTATGTTCATGATAATTGAGTTCATCTAATCAAATTATTTAATGAACTCCCACTCAGATAGACATCCCTCTAGTCATCTAAGTGAAACATGATCCGAATCGACTAGGCCGTGTCCGATCATCACGTGAGACGGACTAGTCATCAACGGTGAACATCTCATGTTGATCGTATCTTCTATACAACTCATGCTCGACCTTTCGGTCTTCCGTGTTCCGAGGCCATGTCTGTACATGCTAGGCTCGTCAAGTCAACCTAAGTGTATTGCATGTGTAAATCTGGCTTACACCCGTTGTATTTGAACGTTAGAATCTATCACACCCGATCATCACATGGTGCTTCGAAACAACGAACCTTCGCAACGGTGCATAGTTAGGGGGAACACTTTTCTTGAAATTTTAGTGAGGGATCATCTTATTTAAGCTACCGTCGTTCTAAGCAAATAAGATGTAAAACATGATAAACATCACATGCAATCAAATAGTGACATGATATGGCCAATATCATTTTGCTCCTTTTGATCTCCATCTTCGGGGCTCCATGATCATCATTGTCACCGGCATGACACCATGATCTCCATCATCGTGTCTTCTTGAAGTTGTCTCGTCATCTATTACTTCTACTACTATGGCTAACGCTTTAGCAATAAAGTAAAGTAATTACATGACGTTTAAGTTGACACGCAGGTCATAAATAAATTAAGACAACTCCTATGACTCCTGCCGGTTGTCATACTCATCGACATGCAAGTCATGATTCCTATTACAAGAACATGATCAATCTCATACATCACATATATCATTCATCACATCCTTTTGGCCATATCACATCACAAGGCATATGCTGCAAACACAAGTTAGACGTCCTCTAATTGTTGTTGCAAGTTTTTACGTGGCTGCTATAGGTTTCTAGCAGGAATGTTTCTTACCTACGCCAAAACCACAACGTGATATGCCAATTTCTATTTACCCTTCATAAGGACCCTTTTCATCGAATCCAATCCGAGTAAAGTGGGAGAGACAGACACCCGCTAGCCACCTTATGCAACTAGTGCATGTCAGTCGGTGGAACCAGTCTCACGTAAGAGTACGTGTAAGGTCGGTCCGGGCCGCTTCATCCCACGATGCCGCCGAATCAAGATAAGACTACTAATGGCAAGCAAATTGACAAAATCGACGCCCACAACAACTTGTGTTCTACTCGTGCATAGAAACTACGCATAGACCTAGCTCATGATGCCACTGTTGGGGATCGTAGCAGAAATTTAAAATTTTCTACGCATCACCAAGATCAATCTATGGAGTAATCTAGGAACAAGGGGAAGGGGAGTGCATCTACATACCCTTGCAGATCGCTAAGCGGAAGCGTTGCAAGAACGCGGATGAAGGAGTCGTACTCGCAGTGATTCAGATCGCGGTTGATTCCGATCTAGCGCCGAACGAACGGCGCCTCCGCGTTCAACACACGTACAGCCCGGGGACGTCTCCTCCTTCTTGATCCAGCAAGGGGAGAGGAGAAGTTGAGGGAGAACTCCAGCATCACGACGGCGTGGTGGTGGAGCTTGTGGTATTCCTGCAGGGCTTCGCCAAGCTCTACGGAGGAGGAGGAAGAGTTGGAGGAGGGAGGGCTGCGCCAGGGAAGAGGTCACGGCTGCCCTCCCACCCCTCCACTATATATAGGGGCAAGGGGAGAGGGGGAGGCGCCCTAGGGTTTCCCCTAGGGGGCGGCGGCTAGGCAGATTGGATCTCCCTAGGGAAAATCCTAGGGAGACTTACCCCCCAAGCCAAGCAGGTGGAGGCTTGCCTCCCAAGCCAGGTGGAGGCGCCCCAACCCCCCAAGTAACGTGGGAAAGGGTGTGGGGGCGCACCACCCCTTAGTGGGCTGGTTTGCCCCTTCCCCTTTGGCCCATGAGGCCCTCCCACACTTGCCGGGGCTCCCGAAACACCTTTCGGTCATGCTGGCCATAGCCTGATACCCTCGGAACACTTCCGGACTCCAATACCCTTCGTCCAATATACCGATCTTCACCTCCGGACCATTCCGGAGCTCCTCGTCATGTCCGGGATCTCATCCGGGACTCCGAACAACCTTCGGTAACCACATACTATTTCCCATAACAACTCTAGCGTCACCGAACCTTAAGTGTGTAGACCCTACGGGTTCGGGAACCATGCAGACATGACCGAGACAACTCTCCGGCCAATAACCAACAACGGGATCTGGATACCCATGTTGGCTCCCACATGTTCCACGATGATCTCATCGGATGAACCACGATGTCGAGGATTCAATCAATCCCGTATAC
>NC_053028.1:77525764-77617238 GCF_003073215.2 Triticum urartu | reverse complement strand
TATTGTACTTGCCCGAGATTCGATCGTCGGTATCCCGATACCTTGTTCAATCTCGTTACCGGCAAGTCTCTTTACTCGTTCCGTAACACATCATCCCGTGATCAACTCCTTGGTCACATTGTGTACATTATGATGATGTCCTACCGAGTGGGCCCAGAGATACCTCTCCGTTTACACGGAGTGACAAATCCCAGTCTCGATTCGTGCCAACCCAACAGACACTTTCGGAGATACCTGTAGTGTACCTTTATAGCCACCTAGTTAGGTTGTGACGTTTGGCACACCCAAAGCACTCCTACAGTATCCGGGAGTTGCACAATCTCATGGTCTAAGGAAATGATACTTGACATTAGAAAAGCTTTAGCAAACGAACTACACGATCTTGTGCTAGGCTTAGGATTGGGTCTTGTCCATCACATCATTCTCCTAATGATGTGATCCCGTTATCAACGACATCCAATGTCCATGGTCAGGAAACCGTAACCATCTATTGATCAACGAGCTAGTCAACTAGAGGCTTACTAGGGACATGGTGTTGTCTATGTATCCACACATGTATCTGAGTTTCCTATCAATAAAATTCTAGCATGGATAATAAATGATTATCATGAACAAGGAAATATAATAATAACCAATTTATTATTGCCTCTAGGGCATATTTCCAACATACTTGGTATGTCTTGACTTGGCGTAGATCTCCCCGACAACAGTGCCAGAAATCCTTCTTGCTACCTCTTGAGCATGCATTGGTTTTCCCTTGAAGAGGAAAGGGTGATGCAGCAAAGTAGCGTAAGTATTTCCTTCAGTTTTGAGAACCAAGGTATCAATCCAGTAGGAGACAATGGACAAGTCACCTAGTACCTGCACAAACAATCAAGAATCTTGCATCCAACGCGATAAAGGGGTTGTCAATCCCTTCACGGTCACTCGCAAAAGTGAGATCTAATAAAGATATTAAAGTAAATATTTTTGGTATTTTTATTCTATAGATTGGAAAGTAAAGATTGCAAAATAGTAAACGAGATGCGATGTAAATAAAAGAGATGCAATGTAATGAGAAAGAGACCTGGGGGCATAGGTTTCACTAGTGGCTTCTCTCAAGATAGCATGTATTACGGTGGGTGAACAAATTACTGCCGAGCAATTGATACAAAAGCGCATAGTTATGAAGATATCTAAGGCAATGATCATGAATATAGGCATCACGTCCATGTCAAGTAGATCGAAACTATTCTGCATCTACTACTACTCCATACATCAACCGCTATCCAGCATGCGTTTAGAGTATTAAGTTCATAAGAATAGAGTAACACATTAAGCAAGATGACATGATGTAGAGGGATAAACTCAAGCAATATGATATAAAACCCATCTTTTTATCCTCGATGGAAACAATACAATACGTGCCTTTCTGCCCCTACTGTCACTGGGAAAGGACACCGCAAGATTGAGCCCAAAGCTAAGCACTTCTCCCATTGCAAGAAAGATCAATCTAGTAGGCCAAACTAAACTGATAATTCAAAGAGACTTGCAAAGATATCAAATCATTCATATAAGAATTCAGAGAAGAACCAAATAATACTCATAGATAATCTTGTTCATAAACCCACAATTCATCGGATCTCGGCAAACACACTGCAAAAGAGTATTACATCTAATAGATCTCCAAGAACATCAAGGAGAACTTTGTATTGAGAATCAAAGAGAGAGGAGAAGCCATCTAGATGATAACTATGGACCCGAAGGTCTATGGTAAACTACTCACGCTTCATCGGAGAGGCAATGGTGTTGATGTAGAAGCCCTCCGTGATCGATTCCCCCTCCGGCAGATCGCCGGAAAAGGCCCCAAGACAGGGTCTCACGGGTACAGAAGGTTGCGGCGGTGGAAAAGTGCTTTCATGGCTCTCTGCGATGTTTCTAGGGTATAAGAGTATATATAGGCGAAAGAAGTATGTTGGTGGAGCTACGAGGGGCCCACGAGGGTGGGGGCGCGCCTAACCCCCTGGGCGCGCCCTCCTGCCTCGTGGCCGCCTCGTGGAGTTCCAGACTTCGACTCCAAGTCTTCTGGATTGGTTTTGGTCCAACAAAGATCATCGTGAAGGTTTCATCCCATTTGGACTCCGTTTGGTATTCCTTTTCTACGAAACTCTAAAATAGACAAAAAACAGAAACTGGAACTGGGCCTCCGGTTAATAGGTTAGTCCCAAAAATAATATAAAAGAGCATATTAAAGCCCATTAAACATCCAAAACAGATAATATAATAGCATGGAACAATAAAAATTATAGATACGTTGGAGACGTATCACTGAGTTTTGTGACAAATGCATGATCCCGTCTGATGGGAGCTTGCCCGAGCCTAGGGCGGCCGAGTTTGAGGCCTTTTATTGCACTCTGACAGTGGGTGATGAGAGAGGAGTGTCAGCCATCACTGCCGCTGGCTTACATTTTCCCGCCGTTCGTTACTTTGCACTTTTTATTACCAAATGCTTGCTTGCTGGGGAGAACGTGGGTGCACTCAGTTCACCAGACCTTGTTGTTTTACGTCGTGCATTAGAGGGAGACAACACTTATTGCTTGGGAGCTATTGTGGCTCGTCGCCTCCATCTTAATAAATCTCAGGGCAAAATACATGGTGGGATTTATGCTACTCGTTTGGCGGCTCACTTTGAGGTTGAGATACGCCCTCATGATTTCTCTCTTACCACGGTTTACCTAGACCGTGCAGCCATGGATCACCACCATTTTACTGATATCGAATACCCTCACATCCCTATTCTGTATAACCTGGTTTTTAGTGTGAGGACTCGTGATGTTATTCCATTGCATGCTCCTGCTTTGTTTTATTCTTGTGCCAGGAGCGGATATAGGATTATGCCTGCAGACATCATCGCCTACTAGAACGCTCACGCTGCTGTTGAGGCAGCACACCAGGCACCTCCGCAGTGGGATGAGTGGATGCCCGCTCCTCAGGATCCCTACTACCCTCCAGGCTACTGATTCACTACCACGTTAGGCCAAAAGCCTAAGCTTGGGGGAGTACGTGTTTCCACCGACTTTACATTCATGTTCACTTATTCCATTTGTCGGTGTTCACACTTTTTCATTGTATCATCCATGCTTAGATTTATTTTCTTGCTTTCTTCTTGTGTGTTTGAAAAACTTTAGAAAAACCAAAAAAAATAGTTGTAGCTAGTTTACTTTTTATGCATGCTTAGTAGTAGTACTAAAAAGAAACCCAAAAAAATTCCCTTGTTCTTCTTTTGCTTGTTGGGAGCTTTCCCGTGTAAATAGTTTTTACCGTTTTTGCTTTTCCCTTTATTTTCTTGCTAAAGAAATCCAAAAACTCTAAAAATATTTCAGTGTGTTTCTCTGAATTTCTTTTTTTTTATTCCAGTTGTACCGAGGAGAAGACCACGATGAAAATGTTGAGTGGCTCTCATATGAATAATTGTTGAACTAATAAAGAGCCTATTTTACCTTGTCTTCTCCTGTTGAATAAAATGTTTGCACATTTCAGCTTAGTCCATGGCACTCTTGCACTATTATTATTTTTCATATCATTCGGTCATGCAAGTGAAAGGCAATAATGACGACATTCGATGAATTGGTTGTGGCAAAGAGAAACTGGTATGAACTCAACTTGTTCTGTTTGTGTAAATATGTTTAACCTAGTATCCATGCTTCAGCCCATTATGATTAAACATATTTGCAATGACAATTAGAGATTACTAGTCATTATCCCGTGCATCTACACGGTCTAGATATTACTGGGGTGCAGAATTATGACCACAATTATAATAAGATTTAAAATGAAAGATATAAAATTTGGATATCATACTAACGAACGAACGATTTGTTATTCAAACAATGATAACACAAAATAAACACATGTAATTTTAGGCTTCATGATTGGACAGAGTGCATCCATTTTCCCTTTATGTTGCGCAAACTTCCATATTTGGGCTGAATGAATTGTTCATATCATTCTTTCACAACAACAACAAAATCCTTCCTATCATTGTGGCAAGTACACCCCTTTGTTAATTTCAAGACACCTACTAAATGATGGACCAATGGAGAAAATACAAAATAATTTGATCCATATGACCGGATACACATCTTCCTGACCTAAACAATAAGATTTGTGAATTGATCCACATGGCATATTATATAACACAGATCTAGAAAATTTAGGGGAAACATGCATACACACAGTCACTGCTCAACAAAATTTTAATCCTGAAAGGCATATGTGGCATGGGCTAGCATATTTTTTAAAGATGTTATATATAGGAAAAAATATATTGCCTCAAATAAATTATTAGATAGGTACCAAGTGTTGAAGAATTATAATCCAGTGAATACGACTTAGATGGATATATTCGTCCTTTGGTTTGGACTCCATTATCTAAGGTCATATTCTTTGTCGATGTCGACGGATATGTATTACCACAACTAAAATGCTAATTTATCATCTATATAATATGTATTTCTTCCTAATGCATTGGGCAATGTTCATAGCTTAACATGGGAAAAAAGAGTTGTACTTATCTTTCTGGTATCAAATTAATCAGTAGATCATTTCATAATAATTGAAAATTAAGTGTATATAAATAGAAAATTAATGTAGGTGATTGTGAAATACCCCTATTTGGACAACTCAAAAGTCTAGCTTGGAAACCCCTAGCAAAAAAGCAATGAAAATCCTTCAATTTATATTTATTAATAGGTTTATGTTCGTATAAGATATTTTTGGTCGGTGACACTTATTACTTATTTTCCAACTGGATTACAATACGGAGATTTCACCTGTGAAATTAATGACCTTAGTGGTGGTGATATAGGGAGTCGTTACAGAGAGACTTTATAGGTAATCATATTTATTTTATCTTGACTGGTCTTTTGGTATGGCGAGATTGAAATTGCTCTTTCAGTTATGTGTAGATTCTTTTTTTAGCGTGAGGCTTGATGATTATTTATTTGTACATGCCCATTTTTTTCAAGGAAACATGTCTATGGGTTTTATATTTTAGAAACCTGTGATGCCAACCTTTTTTCAACGGGGCTCGATTACTTTGTACGTGTCCTTATTTTTATTTGAAGAGAGAAGGACGGTGTTTTTTGTGTGTGTGCTTTGACATGGGTATTTTCTTCAGATGACTGTACAGGCAGACTACTATTTTAAAGGGCCTCAAGCACTTCTATTGGTACGTGTCCTATTTTTCCTTTCAAGAGAGAAGACACGTTGGTTTTTGCATGGGTGCTTTCGACATGGGAATTTAATTTTCAAACGTGTGTATCGTGGGTATTGAGGACTTGTTTTCGAAAAGTCCATTCTGCACCTGAGCTCATATGCTCCCGCATGAACAGTAAAATCGAAAATAAATCGAAATTTTTTTTCAAAAAATTCCAATTTTTTTTTGAGAGAAACATTGACAAAAGTTCTAAGTGCCTGCAAAAATTCATCATGAAATCACATTCCTGTAAGGCGTGGCAAAAAAACAAATTTAGTGCTTCAAAATGCATTTGAAAGTAGCTTTTTCAAAGTACTATTTTTGTTTTTTTGCCACGCCTTCTAGGAATGTGATTTCATGACGAATTTTTGCAGGCACTTAGAACTTTTGTCAATGTTTCTCTCAAAAAAATTGGAATTTTTTGATTTTTTTGATTTTTTTCGATTTTACTGTTCATGCGGGAGCATATGAGCTCGGGTGCAGATTAGCCGCGTCCGTTTGTTTTCTCGTACGTATGGGTTTTGCCCTTTTTATGCATTATAGGTGTCCCTTTTTGGTGCCTTTAATTAGTAATATAAGATTTTTTCCGTTGTACACGGTTTAAGGTGGGACAAAATTCGAGAAGTCCTTGAGGCATCACATCCGAGGGTTAAAATACTTAATATGAATATAGGATGGCTTGTTTTCTTGGTTACCAACAATTAACGTCGTTACTTGTATGGTGCCTCCAATTAGTAAATATAAGATATAAGATAGTTTCTCATGCCATGCACAAGTAGCTGGGAGTTAATAATGATTTATCTTGGATATCAACATAGCATTAAAATGATTGTGATGTAGTATGATGATATGGTATCCTTCTCTGAATGTTCAAGTGACTTGACTTGGTACATGTTCATGCATGTAGTTGAATCAAAACCAACATAGCCTCTATAATGTTTATGTTCATGGTGTTCATATCCTACTCATGCTAGTGTCCAATGTTACTTATGCATAATGCATGGTTATGATCGTTGTTGCTCTCTAGCTGGCTGCTTCTCAGTCTAAATTGCTAGCCTTCGCCTGTACTAAGTGGGGATTCTGCTTGTACATCAAAAACCTTGAACCCAAAGTTATTCCAGATGAGTCCACCATACCTATCTATATACGGTATTACCCTGCCGTCGTAAGTAAATTTTCATGTGTCACCTCTAAAAACTTCTAAAAATTTATCTGTTTTATGTGCATGGATCGTTCATGGAACGACAGGAGGAGGTCGATATCTTCCGTGCTAAGCGGGTTATTCTCAGGTCAAGTGTTTATTCACTCGTCATCGCACGAGAAAATGGACGGTAATAGGGATGCCCGGTTCCAAACTGCAAACATGAAAAAGAGTTTATCTCTGAAATAATTAAACAAAAACTCCCAATGGAGTCAAAACCTTTACTTTTACCGCTTGGGAACCGCCACTAGCGTGCTTAGCATGGAAGATGTTGATAACTGATGGTCGTGAAGTAAATGAAAAGGGTGCATGTCTGAAAATATCATTTACCTCTGTTTTAAAAATTGAGCTCTGGCACCTCTGCAAATTACTGCTTCCCGCTGCGAAGGGACTTTCTATTTACTTTTATGGTGTGTCACCACCTTCTAAAACAAGTGCCAGAAACTGAGTAGAGCACAACGGTCATGATTTATGCATTGTGTGTAGCTAATATTGGGTGCATCATGACTGGATCTTTCTACCATGAATTACAATGTTTAGTCGCTGCTTGAACTTTGGGGGTGCTCTGCATTTATGTTTTGCGGTCTCAGAAAGGGCTAGCGAGATACCATTATTGTCATATTATATCATGGTTGTTTTGACAACGTCTTGCCGTTTGAGATATCTTATTATTGCTTGCTAGCTGATTATGTCATTGATATGAGTCATTATAATCTTTAAGAGTTATTGTCGACATGGTTAGTTATAATGATTGGCTGAAAACCTGGGTGTTGTTTAAGCTTATTTATGCAAACAAGAGTAAAAGAGTTCGTAAAAATTTTCTTTCTCACTTTCAGTTTATCAACTGAATTGCTTGAGGGGAGTTGATACATCTCCAACGTATCTACTTTTTCTCATGCTTTTCCTCTTGTTTTGGACTCTAATTTGCATGATTTGAATGGAACTAACACCGGACTGATGTTGTTTTCAGCAGAACTACCATGGTGTTGTTTTTGTGTAGAAATAAAAGTTCTCGAAATGGAACGGAAGTTTTTGAGGAATTTTTATATGATGATATAAAAATTTCTGGAGCCAAGACCTACCGGAGAGGGGCCCCTGGGTGGGCACAACCCACCAGGGCGCGCCCCCCTCTCCTGGCATGCCCAGGTGGGTTGTAGCCACCTGGTGGCCCCGCTGACGACCCCCTGCTACTATAAAATCACATATTTCCAAGAAAATCAGGGAGAAAGAATTATCACGATCCACGAGACGGAGCCACCGCCAAGCCCTGTTCTTCCTCAAGAGGGCAGATCTGGAATCCGTTTGGGGCTCCGGAGAGGGGGCTCTTCGTTCTTCGTCATCACCAACCCTTCTCCATCGCCAATTCCATGATGCTCCCCATAGGGAGTGAGTAATTCCTTCGTAGGCTCGCTGGTCGGTGAGGAGTTGGATGAGATTCATCATGTAATCGAGTTAATTTTGTTAGGGCCCGATCCCTAGTATCCACTATGTTCTTAGACTGATGTTGCTATGACTTTGCCATGCTTAATGCTTGTCACTTTGGGCCCGGGTGACATGATTTCATATCTAAACCGTTTATATTATCATCATTATATCCATATTCTAGATATGATCTTGCAAGTTATAGTCACCTACTACATGTTATGATCCAGCAAACCCGGGGTGACAACAACCGGGCCCATTCCCGGTGATGACCGCAGTTTGAGGAGTTCATGTATTCACTATGTGTTAATGCTTTGTTCCGGTTCTCTATTAAAAGAAGGCCTAAATATCCCTTAGTTTTCAATATGGACCCCGCTGCCACAGGAGGGTAGGACAAAAGATGTCATGCAAGTTCTTTTAATAAAGCACCTATGACTATTTACGGAATACATACCTATATTATATCGATGAACTGGAGCTAGTGTCGTATCGCCCTAGGTTATAACTGTCTCATGATGAATATCATCCAACAAGTCACCGATCCAATGCTTACGAATTTATCCTTATTGATCTTTATGCGTTACTATTGCTATCATCACTGTTACACTTGCTACAAATTACTGCCATCACTATTACTGTTACCGTTGCTGCTGTCACTATTATCAAAACTATCAAACTATTTTGCTACTGATCACTTTGCTGCAGATAATTAATCTCCAGGTGTGGTTGAATTGAAAACTCAGTTGCTAATACCTTCAAATATTCTTTGGCTTCCTTGTGTCAAATCTATAAATTTGGGTTGAATACTCTACCATCGAAAACTGTTGCAATCCTCTATACTTCTGGATTATCAGTAGTCCACCACGAACTGCTGCATGAAAAAGAAAGAACAAAATATGAGATCGAAAGAGACGGGCAGGCAACGACAGCGTGTGAGCGAGAACATCAAGAACAGCCACGGAACAGCGTGCTCTGAGCCGTCCGCTCGCCCCCTCGTTCCGCTGCCGCTTTCGCGACCTCCACCCATCCCCGCTCCTCGGCATCTTGTAACATCCCGCTTCTCGGAATGTTTAAGAAAAAGTTTTCCAAAAATTAGGGCGAGAAAATTTCATTTGTTTTATTTGTTAATGAAGCTTAAATTGGACTTTTCTAATTTGGAGGATTTAATTTGAACTAATTCCAACCTAAATTAAAATTTGATTTTACCTCTTCTCTTTTAGTCAGGCTTTATTTTCTTTTCAGCGGCATATTAAAATGTGCGCCTTCGATTTTCTTGTAACCAACAGCGGGATCTGGATACCCATGTTGGCTCCCACATGTTCCACGATGATATCATCGGATGAACCACGATGTCGAGGATTCAATCAATCCCGTATTCAATTCCCTTTGTCCAGCGGTATTGTACTTGCCCGAGATTCAATCGTCGGTATCCCGATACCTTGTTCAATCTCGTTACCGGCAAGTCTCTTTACTCGTTCCGTAACACATCATCCCGTGATCAACTCCTTGGTCACATTGTGCACATTATGATGATGTCCTACCGAGTGGGCCCAGAGATACCTCTCCGTTTACACGGAGTGACAAATCCCAGTCTCGATTCGTGCCAACCCAACAGACACTTTCAGAGATACCTGTAGTGTACCTTTATATCCACCCAGTTACGTTGTGATGTTTGGCACACCCAAAGCACTCCTACGGTATCCTGGAGACGAGGATGTGTTGCCGAAGTTCCTTCCCTTTGAGAGGAAGTACGTCTCCGTTGGAGCGGTGTGGAGGCACAATGCTCCCCAAGAAGCCACTAGGGCCACCGTAATCTCCTCACGCCCTCACACAATGCGAGATGCCGTGATTCCACTATTGGTGCCCTTGGAGGCGGCGACCGAACCTTTACAAACGAGGTTGGGGCAATCTCCACAACTCAATTGGAGGCTCCCAACGACACCACGAAGCTTCACCACAATGGACTATGGCTTCGCGGTGACCTCAACCGTCTAGGATGCTCAAACACCCAAGAGTAACAAGATCCGCAAGGGATTAGTAGGGGGAATCAAATATCTCTCGGTGGAAGTGTAGATCGGGGCCTTCTCAACCACTCCCGAGCAAATCAACAAGTTTGGTTGGCTAGGGAGTGAGATCGGGCGAAAATGGAGCTTGGAGCAATAATGGAGCTTTAATGGTGGAAGAGGTAAGTCAACGGGGAAGAAGGAGACCCTTTATATAGTATGGAGAAAAGATCCAACCGTTACCCACCTACCAGCCCGCGGCCAGCGGTACTACCGCGCATGGCCAGCGGTACTACCGCAAGGCCGCGCGGTAGTACTGCTTGCAACCAAGCGGTACTACCGCACGGTAGTGCGGTACTACCGCGCCCACAGCGCGGTACTACCGTGAGGCACAAGACCGATAGGAGGAATGGGAACTACCGTGCATACTTCCGCAAAAGAACGGAAGTAGCAAAAACTCGACACAGTAGTACTGCCGAGGGGCGGTACTACTGCCTGGCCGCCTAGCGCGGTACTACTGAATGGCGAAAGCAGTAGTACCACGGAGGTGTCGATGTAATGTTTTACATCCGCTCCTACTACCGCACCCGGGCGGCACTAGCGGGTGGGCAGCGGTAGTACGGCTTCAGGGGAGCGGTACTACCACGAGCACCAGCAGTACTACCATGTATGCCCACGGTACTGGAGCGGTACTACCGCAACCACATAAGCAGCCAGTCATCTGAGGCAGAAAAACGGAGGAAGCTCCAAGGAAGAAAGGAGGGGATACAAGGAGACGTGTACGTGATGATTCCACCCAAACCTTTCCAACGCGGACCCTCTCTTAATAGTACGGCTTTCCTACATGACTCAAATCCACCAAAAGGAAACGTAGAAAAGATGCCGTCTTCAGTCAGTCTTCGAGGGACACCCAATCGTCTTGTGCCTAGCAGAGAAGAGTCTGGAAAGCTCATGGCACACGATTAGTCCGCAAATGCGTTGTCATCAATCACCAAAACACTTAGGGATAAATATGACCTTACGGAGGTTGAGGAAGAGAGTCCAACAGCAGCACGATGGCTTGGTGGTGATGGAGTGGCAGTTCTCCGGCAGGGCTTCGCCAAGCTCACGCGGAGGAGGAGAGGTATTGGAGGGGAGGGGCTGCGCCAGGTTCAAGGGTGTGGCCGCCCTCCCACCCCTCCACTATTTATAGGTGGGGAGAGAGGGGGCCGACCCCCTAGATCCCATCTAGGGTTGGGGGCGGCGGCCAAGGGGGGGAGGAGTGCCTCCCAAGTCAAGTGGAGGCCCTCCCCTTTAGGGTTTCCCCTCTCCCATGCGCATGGGGCTTGGGGGGGCTGGTGCCCTTGGCCCATTAAGGTTAGTTGGCGCCCCCCTACAGCCCATGCTGCTGTATTGTACGTGGTGGAACATTTTCCGGACCTCCGGACCTCCGGAATCCTCCTGAACCTTCCAGAAGCTTCCCGGTACAATACCGGAAAAAACCGAACTTTTCCCGGAACCCGAATAACAACTTTCCATATATAAATCTTTACCTCCGGACCATTCCGGAACTCCTCGTGACGTCCGGGATCTCATCTGGACTCCGAACAACATTCGGTAATCACATACAAGTCTTCCTAATAACCCTAGCGTCATCGAACCTTAAGTGTGTAGACCCTACGGGTTCGGGAACCATGCAGACATGACCGAGACAACTCTCGGCCAATAACCAACAGCGGGATCTGGGATACCCATGTTGGCTCCCACATGTTCCACGATGATATCATCGGATGAACCACGATGTCGAGGATTCAATCAATCCCGTATTCAATTCCCTTTGTCCAGCGGTATTGTACTTGCCCGAGATTCATCGTCGGTATCCCGATACCTTGTTCAATCTCGTTACCGGCAAGTCTCTTTACTCGTTCCGTAACACATCATCCCGTGATCAACTCCTTGGTCACATTGTGCACATTATGATGATGTCCTACCGAGTGGGCCCAGAGATACCTCTCCGTTTACACGGAGTGACAAATCCCAGTCTCGATTCGTGCCAAACCAACAGACACTTTCAGGAGATACCTGTAGTGTACCTTTATAGCCACCCAGTTACGTTGTGACATTTGGCACACCCAAAGCACTCCTACGGTATCCGTCTCATGGTCTAAGGAAATGATACTTGACATTAGAAAAGCTTTAGCAAACGAACTACACGATCTTGTGCTAGGCTTAGGATTGGGTCTTGTCCATCACATCATTCTCCTAATGATGTGATCCCGTTATTGACGACATCCAATGTCCATGGTCAGGAAACCGTAACCATCTATTGATCAACGAGCTAGTCAACTAGAGGCTTACTAGGGACATGGTGTTGTCTATGTATCCACACATGTATCTAAGTTTCCTATCAATACAATTCTAGCATGGATAATAAACGATTATCATGAACAAGGAAATATAATAATAACCAATTTATTATTGCCTCTAGGGCATATTTCCAATAGTCTCCCACTTGCACTAGAGTCAATAATCTAGTTCACATCGCCATGTGATTAACACTCACAGGTCACATCGCCATGTGACCAACATCCAAGAGTCTACTAGACTCAATGATCTAGTTCACATCACTATGTGATAAACACTCAAAGAGTTCTGGGTTTGATCATGTTATGCTTGTGAGAGAGGTTGTAGTCAACGGGTCTTGCCATATTCAGATCCCTATGTATTTCGCAAAACTTTATGTCAGATCGTAGATGCTGCTACCACGTTCCACTTGGAGCTATTCCAAATTGTTACTCCATTATACGTATCCGGTATCTCTACTCAGAGCTATCCGGATAGGTGTTAAGCTTGCATCAACGTAACTCTTTACGTCGAACTCTTTATCATCTTCATAACCAAGAAACATTTCCTTATTCCTGTAAGGATAATTTCGACCGCTATCTGGTGATCCTCTCCTAGATCACCTTTGTACCCTCTTGCCAGACATGTGGCAAGGCACACATCAGGTGCGGTACTTCAGCATGGCATACCGTATAGAGCCTATGACAAAAGCATAGGGGACGACCTTCGTCCTTCCTCTTTCTTCTGCCGTGGTCAAGCTTTGAGTCTTACTCAACTTCACGCCTTACAACTCAGGTAAGAACCCCTTCTTTAACTGATCTATTTTGAACTCCTTCAAAAACATGTCAAGGTGTGCGTTCTTTGAAAGTATCATCAGGCGTTTTGATCTATCTCTATAGATCTTGATGCCCAATATGTAAGCAGCTTTATCCAGGTCTTCCTTTGAAAATCACTCTTCAAACAACCGTTTATGCTTTCTAGAAATTCTACATCATTTCGAATCAACAATATGTCATCCACATATACTTATCAGAAATGTTGTAGTGCTCCCACTCACTTTCTTGTAAATACAAGTTTCTAGCAAACATTGTATAAACCTAAAAGCTTTGATCACTCCATCAAAGCATATATTCTAACTCCGAGATGCTTGCTCTAGTCCATAGAAGGATTGCTGGAGCCAGCATACCTTTTAGCATCCTTAGGATCGACAAAACCTTTTATTGTATCACATACAACTTTTTCTTACGAAAACTGGTAAGAAAACTTCTTTTGACATCCATCCGTCAGATTTCATAATCGAAAAATACAGCTAATGCTAACATGATTCCGACGGACTTAAGCATCGCTACGGGTGAGAAATTCTCATCGTAGCCAATTCCTTGAACTTATGAAAAGACTTTTTCCCACAAGTCGAGCTTCATAGACGGTAACATTACCGCCCACGCCCGTCTTCTTCTTAAGGATCCATTTATCTCAATGGCTTGCCGATCATCGGGCAAGTCCACCAAAGTCCATACTTTGTTCTCATACATGGATCCTATCTTGGATTTCATGAATTCTAACCATTTGTCGGAATACGGGCCCACCATCGCTTCTCCATAGCTCGTAGGTTCATTGTTGTCTAACAACATGATATCTAAGACAGGATTACCGTACCACTCAGGAGTAGTACATATCCTTGTCGACCTATGAGGTCCGATAGCAACTTGATCTGAAGCTTCATGATCACTATCATTAACTTCCTCTTCAACAGATGTAGGCGCCACAGAAAACATCTTTCTGTGTTGCATCACTCTCTGGTTGAAACAAATGTTCGACAACCTCATCAAGTTCCATCTTCCTCCCACTCAATTCTTTCGAGAGAAACTCCTTCTCGAGAAAGGACCCGTTCTTAGCGACAAACAATTTGCCCTCGGATCTGAGATAGAAGGTATACCCAACTGTCACCTGTGGGTATCCTATGAAGATTTGTTTGTCCGCTTTGGGTTCGAGCTTCTCCGGCTGAAGCCTTAAGCATCGCAGCCCCAAACATTAAGAAACGACAACTTTGGTTTCTTGCCAAACCAATGTTCATACGTCGTCGTCTCAACGGACTTATATGGTGTCCTATCTAAAGTGAATGCAGCTGTCTCTAATGCATAACCTCAAAATAATAGAGGTAGATCATGGATCGCACCATATCTCGTAAGGTTCGATTACGACGTCCGGACACACCATTACCCTGTGGTGTTCCAGGTGGCTTCAACTGTGAAACAATTCCACAATGTCTTAAGTGTTTGCCAAACTCATAACTCAGAAATTCTCATTGATCAGATCGTAGGAATTTGATCTTCTTGTTATGATGATTCTTAACTTCACTCTGAAATCGCTTGAACTTTTCAAACGTTTCAGACTTGTGCTTCATTAAGTAAATATACCTATATCTACTCAAATCGTCAGTGAAGATGAGAAAATAGCGATATCCACCGCACGCTTCAATTCTCATTGGATCACACGCATCAGCATGTATGATTTCCAACAAGTCACTTGCCTGTTTCATTGTACCTGAAAACGGGGTCTTAGTCATCCTGCCTATGAGGCATGGCTCGCATGTGTCAAGTGATTCAAAATCAAGTGACTCCAAACATCCATCGACATGGAGTTTCTTCATGCATCTTATGCCAATATGACCTAAGCGGCAATGCCACAAGAAAGTGGTACTATCACTATTAACTCTACATCTTTTGGCGTGAACATGTGTATTACCACGACCGAGATTCAATGAACCATTCACATAGGGTGCATGACCATGAAAGGTATTATTCATGTAAACAGAATAACCAGTATTCTCTAACTTAAATGAATAACCGTATTGCAATGAACATGATCTAATTATATACATGCTCAACGTAGACACCTGATAACATTTATCTAGGTTCAATACTAATCCCGAAGGCAGATGGAGCGTGCGATGGTGATCTCATCAACTTTGGAAACACTTCCAACACACATCGTCACCTCGCCCTTAGCCAGTCTCCGTTTAGTCTGTAGCGTTTGCTTCAAGTCACCAATAATAGCAACTAAACCGGTATCCAATACCCAGGTGCTACCAGGAGTACTAGTGAGGTACACATTAATAACACATATATACTTTGAAGTTGCCAGCCTTCTAATCTACCATGCATTTGGGGTAATTCCGCTACCAGTGACCGTTCCCCTTACAATAGAAGCACCTAGTCTCGGGTTTGGGTTCAACCTTGGGTTCCTTCACTGGAGCGGCAACTGGTTTGCCATCCATGAAGTTTCCCTTCTAGCCCTTGCCCTTCTTGAAACCAGTGGTCTTGTTAAACCATCAACACTTGATGCTCCTTCTTGATTTCTACCTTTTGCGGTCTTAAGCACCGCGAACAGCTCCGGGATCAACTCCATCCCTTGCATGTCATAGTTCATCACGAAGATCTAGTAGCTTAGTGATAGTGTCTAGAGAACTCTATCAATCACTATCTTATCTGGAAGTTTAACTCCCACTTGATTTAAGTGATTGTAGCACCCAGACATTCTGAGCACATGCTCACTAGCTAAGCTATTCTCCTCCATCTTGTTGGCAAAAGAACTTGTCAGAGGTCTCATACCTCTCAACACGGGCATGAGCCTGAAATCCCAATTTCAGCTCTTGGAACATCTCATATGTCTTATGGCGTTCAAAAATGTCATTGGAATCCCGATTCTAAGCCGTAAAGTATGGTGCACTAAACTATCAAGTAGTCATCAGGATGTGTCTGTCAGGTGTTCACAACATCCACAGACGACGTTGTAGGGGTTTGCACATCGAGCGGTGCATCAAAGACGTAAGCCTTCTGTGTAGCAGTGAGGACACTCCTTGGACTACGGACCTAGTCCGCATCATTGCTTACAATATCTTTCAACTTAATCTTTCTCTAGGAACGTATTGAAACAGGGAGCTACAACGTGAGCTATTTATCTACAACATATTTGCAAAGACAATTTAGACTATGTTCATGATAATTGAGTTCATCTAATCAAATTATTTAATGAACTCCCACTCAGATAGACATCCCTCTAGTCATCTAAGTGAAACATGATCCGAATCGACTAGGCCGTGTCCGATCATCACGTGAGATGGACTAGTCGTCAACGGTGAACATCTCATGTTGATCGTATCTTCTATATGACTCATGTTCGACCTTTTGGTCTTCCGTGTTCCGAGGCCATGTCTATACATGCTAGGCTCGTCAAGTCAACCTAAGTGTTTCGCATGTGTCCCGAGGCCATGTCTGTACATGCTAGGTTCATCAACACCCGTTGTATTCGAACGTTAGAATCTATCACACCCGATCATCACGTGGTGCTTCAAAACAACGAACCTTCGCAATGGTGCACAGTTAGGGGGAACACTTTTCTTGAAATTTTAGTGAGGGATCATCTTATTTAAGCTACCGTCGTTCTAAGCAAATAAGATGTAAAACATGATAAACATCACATGCAATCAAATAGTGACATGATATGGCCAATATCATTTTGCTCCTTTTGATCTCCATCTTCGGGGCTCCATGATCATCGTTGTCACCGGCATGACACCATGATCTCCATCATCGTGTATTCTTGAAGTTGTCTCGTCATATATTACTTCTACTACTATGGCTAACGCTTTAGCAATAAAGTAAAGTAATTACATGACGTTTATGTTGACACGCAGGTCATAAATAAATTAAGACAACTCCTACGGCTCCTGCCGGTTGTCATACTCATCGACATGCAAGTCGTGATTCCTATTACAAGAACATGATCAATCTCATACATCACATATATCATTCATCACATCCTTTTGGCCATATCACATCACAAGGCATATGCTGCAAAAACAAGTTAGACGTCCTCTAATTGTTGTTGCAAGTTTTTACGTGGCTGCTATAGGTTTCTAGCAAGAACGTTTCGTACCTACGCGAAAACCACAACGTGATATGCCAATTTCTATTTACCCTTCATAAGGACCCTTTTCATCGAATCCGATCCGACTAAAGTTGGAGAGACAGACACCCGCTAGCCACCTTATGCAACTAGTGCATGTCAGTCGGTGGAACCAGTCTCACGTAAGAATACGTGTAAGGTCGGTCCGGGCCGCTTCATCCCACGATTCCGTCGAATCAAGATAAGACTAGTAACGGCAAGTAAATTGACAAAATCGACGCCCACAACGGCTTTGTGTTCTACTCGTGCATAGAAACTACGCATAGACCTAGCTCATGATGCCACTGTTGGGGATCGTAGCAGAAATTTAAAATTTTCTACGCATCACCAAGATCAATCTATGGAGTAATATAGCAATGAGGGGAAGGAGAGTGCATCTACATACCCTTGTAGATCGCTAAGCGGAAGCGTTCAAGTGAATGGGGTTGATGGAGTCATACTCGTCGTGATCCAAATCGCCGATGATCCTAGTGCCGAACGGACGGCACCTTCGCGTTCAACACACATACGGAACGGAGACGTCTCCCACGCCTTGATCCAGCAAGGAGGAAGGAGAGGTTGAGGAAGAGAGTCCAACAGCAGCATGACGGCGTGGTGGTGATGGAGTGGCAGTTCTCCGGCAGGGCTTCGCCAAGCTCACGCGGAGGAGGAGAGGTATTGGTGGGGAGGGGCTGCACCAGGTTCAAGGGTGTGGCCGCCCTCCCACCCCTCCACTATTTATAGGTGGGGAGAGAGGGGGCCGACCCCCCTATATCCCATCTAGGGTTGGGGCGGCGGCCAAGGGGGGGAGGAGTGCCTCCCAAGTCAAGTGGAGGCCCTCCCCTTTAGGGTTTCCCCTCTCCCATGCGCATGGGCCTTGGGGGGGCTGGTTCCCTTGGCCCATTAAGGTTAGGGCGCCCCCCTACAGCCCATGCTGCTGTATTGGACGTGGTGGAACATTTTTTGGACCTCCGGACCCCTCCGGAATCCTCCGGAAGCTTCCCGGTACAATACCGGAAAAAACCGAACTTTTCCCGGAACCCGAACAACAACTTTCCATATATAAATCTTTACCTCCGGACCATTCCGGAACTCCTCATGACGTCCGGGATCTCATCCGGGACTCCGAACAACATTCGGTAATCACATACAAGTCTTCCTAATAACCCTAGTGTCATCGAACCTTAAGTGTGTAGACCCTACGGGTTCGGGAACCATGCAGACATGACCGAGACAACTCTTCGACCAATAACCAACAGTGGGATCTGGATACCCATGTTGGCTCCCACATGTTCCACGATGATCTCATCGGATGAACCACGATGTCGAGGATTCAATCAATCCCGTATTCAATTCCCTTTGTCCAGCGGTATTGTACTTGCCCGAGATTCGATCGTCGGTATCCCGATACCTTGTTCAATCTCGTTACCGGCAAGTCTCTTTACTCGTTCCGTAACACATCATCCCGTGATCAACTCCTTGGTCACATTGTGTACATTATGATGATGTCCTACCGAGTGGGCCCAGAGATACCTCTCCGTTTACACGGAGTGACAAATCCCAGTCTCGATTCGTGCCAACCCAACAGACACTTTCGGAGATACCTGTAGTGTACCTTTATAGCCACCTAGTTAGGTTGTGACGTTTGGCACACCCAAAGCACTCCTACAGTATCCGGGAGTTGCACAATCTCATGGTCTAAGGAAATGATACTTGACATTAGAAAAGCTTTAGCAAACGAACTACACGATCTTGTGCTAGGCTTAGGATTGGGTCTTGTCCATCACATCATTCTCCTAATGATGTGATCCCGTTATCAACGACATCCAATGTCCATGGTCAGGAAACCGTAACCATCTATTGATCAACGAGCTAGTCAACTAGAGGCTTACTAGGGACATGGTGTTGTCTATGTATCCACACATGTATCTGAGTTTCCTATCAATAAAATTCTAGCATGGATAATAAATGATTATCATGAACAAGGAAATATAATAATAACCAATTTATTATTGCCTCTAGGGCATATTTCCAACATACTTGGTATGTCTTGACTTGGCGTAGATCTCCCCGACAACAGTGCCAGAAATCCTTCTTGCTACCTCTTGAGCATGCGTTGGTTTTCCCTTGAAGAGGAAAGGGTGATGCAACAAAGTAGCATAAGTATTTCCCTTAGTTTTGAGAACCAACGTATCAATCAGTAGGAGACAATGCACAAGTCACCTAGTACCTGCACAAACAATCAAGAACCTTGCAACCAACACGATAAAGGGGTTGATAATCCCTTCACGGTCACTCGCAAAAGTGAGATCTAATGGAGATAGTAAAGTAAATATTTTTGGTATTTTTGTTGTATAGATTGGAAAGTAAAGATTGCAAAATAATAAACAAGATGCGATGTAAATAAGAGAGATGTAATATAATAGGAAAGAGACCTGGGGCCATAGGTTTCACTAGTGGCTTCTCTCAAGATAGCATGTATTACGGTGGGTGAAAAATTACTGCCGAGCAATTGATAGAAAAGCGCATAGTTATGAAGATATCTAAGGCAATGATCATGAATATAGGCATCACGTCCGTGTCAAGTTGATCGAAACGATTCTGCATCTACTATTACTCCACACATCGACCGCTATCCAGCATGCATCTAGAGTATTAAGTTCATAAGAACAAAGTAACACATTAAGGAAGATGACATGATGTAGAGGGATAAACTCAAACAATATGATATAAACCCCATCTTTTTATCCTTGATGGAAAAAATACAATACATGCGTTGCTGCCCCTACTGTCACTGGGAAAGGACACCGCAAGATTGAACCCAAAGCTAAGCACTTCTCCCACTGCAAGAAAGATCAATCTAGTAGGCTAAACTAAACCGATAATTCGAAGAGACTTGCAAAGATATCAAATCATGCATATAAGAATTTAGAGAAGAACCAAATAATATTCATAGATAATCTTGTTCATAAATCCACAATTCATCGGATCTCGGCAAACACACTGCAAAAGAGGATACATCTGAATAGATCTCCAAGAACATCAAGGAGAACTTTGTATTGAGAATCAAAGAGAGAGGAGAAGCCATCTAGATGATAACTATGGACCCGGAGGTCTATGTAAACTACTCACGGTTCATCGGAGAGGCATGGTGTTGATGTAGAAAGCCCTCCGTGATCGATTCCCTCCGGCAGATCGCCGGAAAAAGTCCAAGACAGGGTCCACGGGTACAGAAGGTTGCGGCGTGGAAAAGTGGCTTTCATGGCTCTCTGCGATGTTTCTAGGGTATAAGAGTATAATATAGCGAAAGAAGTATGTTGGTGGAGCTACGAGGGGCCCACGAGGGTGGGGGCGCGCCTAACCCCTGGGCGCGCCTCCTGCCTCGTGGCCGCTCGTGGAGTTCCAGACTTCGACTCCAAGTCTTCTGGATTGGTTTTGGTCCAACAAAGATCTCGTGAAGGTTTCATCCCATTTGGACTCCGTTTGGTATTTCCTTTTCTACGAAACTCTTAAAATAGACAAAAACGAAACTGGAACTGGGCTCCGGTTTAATAGGTTAGTCCCAAAAATAATATAAAAGAGCATATTAAAGCCCAGTAAACATCCAAAAACAGATAATATATAGCATGGAACAATAAAAATTATAGATACGTTGGAGACGTATCACTGAGTTTTGTGACAAATGCATGATCCCGTCTGATGGGAGCTTGCCCGAGCCTAGGGCGGCCGAGTTTGAGGCCTTTTATTGCACTCTGACAGTGGGTGATGAGAGAGGAGTGTCAGCCATCACTGCCGCTGGCTTACATTTTCCCGCCGTTCGTTACTTTGCACTTTTTATTACCAAATGCTTGCTTGCTGGGGAGAACGTGGGTGCACTCAGTTCACCAGACCTTGTTGTTTTACGTCGTGCATTAGAGGGAGACAACACTTATTGCTTGGGAGCTATTGTGGCTCGTCGCCTCCATCTTAATAAATCTCAGGGCAAAATACATGGTGGGATTTATGCTACTCGTTTGGCGGCTCACTTTGAGGTTGAGATACGCCCTCATGATTTCTCTCTTACCACGGTTTACCTAGACCGTGCAGCCATGGATCACCACCATTTTACTGATATCGAATACCCTCACATCCCTATTCTGTATAACCTGGTTTTTAGTGTGAGGACTCGTGATGTTATTCCATTGCATGCTCCTGCTTTGTTTTATTCTTGTGCCAGGAGCGGATATAGGATTATGCCTGCAGACATCATCGCCTACTAGAACGCTCACGCTGCTGTTGAGGCAGCACACCAGGCACCTCCGCAGTGGGATGAGTGGATGCCCGCTCCTCAGGATCCCTACTACCCTCCAGGCTACTGATTCACTACCACGTTAGGCCAAAAGCCTAAGCTTGGGGGAGTACGTGTTTCCACCGACTTTACATTCATGTTCACTTATTCCATTTGTCGGTGTTCACACTTTTTCATTGTATCATCCATGCTTAGATTTATTTTCTTGCTTTCTTCTTGTGTGTTTGAAAAACTTTAGAAAAACCAAAAAAAATAGTTGTAGCTAGTTTACTTTTTATGCATGCTTAGTAGTAGTACTAAAAAGAAACCCAAAAAAATTCCCTTGTTCTTCTTTTGCTTGTTGGGAGCTTTCCCGTGTAAATAGTTTTTACCGTTTTTGCTTTTCCCTTTATTTTCTTGCTAAAGAAATCCAAAAACTCTAAAAATATTTCAGTGTGTTTCTCTGAATTTCTTTTTTTTTATTCCAGTTGTACCGAGGAGAAGACCACGATGAAAATGTTGAGTGGCTCTCATATGAATAATTGTTGAACTAATAAAGAGCCTATTTTACCTTGTCTTCTCCTGTTGAATAAAATGTTTGCACATTTCAGCTTAGTCCATGGCACTCTTGCACTATTATTATTTTTCATATCATTCGGTCATGCAAGTGAAAGGCAATAATGACGACATTCGATGAATTGGTTGTGGCAAAGAGAAACTGGTATGAACTCAACTTGTTCTGTTTGTGTAAATATGTTTAACCTAGTATCCATGCTTCAGCCCATTATGATTAAACATATTTGCAATGACAATTAGAGATTACTAGTCATTATCCCGTGCATCTACACGGTCTAGATATTACTGGGGTGCAGAATTATGACCACAATTATAATAAGATTTAAAATGAAAGATATAAAATTTGGATATCATACTAACGAACGAACGATTTGTTATTCAAACAATGATAACACAAAATAAACACATGTAATTTTAGGCTTCATGATTGGACAGAGTGCATCCATTTTCCCTTTATGTTGCGCAAACTTCCATATTTGGGCTGAATGAATTGTTCATATCATTCTTTCACAACAACAACAAAATCCTTCCTATCATTGTGGCAAGTACACCCCTTTGTTAATTTCAAGACACCTACTAAATGATGGACCAATGGAGAAAATACAAAATAATTTGATCCATATGACCGGATACACATCTTCCTGACCTAAACAATAAGATTTGTGAATTGATCCACATGGCATATTATATAACACAGATCTAGAAAATTTAGGGGAAACATGCATACACACAGTCACTGCTCAACAAAATTTTAATCCTGAAAGGCATATGTGGCATGGGCTAGCATATTTTTTAAAGATGTTATATATAGGAAAAAATATATTGCCTCAAATAAATTATTAGATAGGTACCAAGTGTTGAAGAATTATAATCCAGTGAATACGACTTAGATGGATATATTCGTCCTTTGGTTTGGACTCCATTATCTAAGGTCATATTCTTTGTCGATGTCGACGGATATGTATTACCACAACTAAAATGCTAATTTATCATCTATATAATATGTATTTCTTCCTAATGCATTGGGCAATGTTCATAGCTTAACATGGGAAAAAAGAGTTGTACTTATCTTTCTGGTATCAAATTAATCAGTAGATCATTTCATAATAATTGAAAATTAAGTGTATATAAATAGAAAATTAATGTAGGTGATTGTGAAATACCCCTATTTGGACAACTCAAAAGTCTAGCTTGGAAACCCCTAGCAAAAAAGCAATGAAAATCCTTCAATTTATATTTATTAATAGGTTTATGTTCGTATAAGATATTTTTGGTCGGTGACACTTATTACTTATTTTCCAACTGGATTACAATACGGAGATTTCACCTGTGAAATTAATGACCTTAGTGGTGGTGATATAGGGAGTCGTTACAGAGAGACTTTATAGGTAATCATATTTATTTTATCTTGACTGGTCTTTTGGTATGGCGAGATTGAAATTGCTCTTTCAGTTATGTGTAGATTCTTTTTTTAGCGTGAGGCTTGATGATTATTTATTTGTACATGCCCATTTTTTTCAAGGAAACATGTCTATGGGTTTTATATTTTAGAAACCTGTGATGCCAACCTTTTTTCAACGGGGCTCGATTACTTTGTACGTGTCCTTATTTTTATTTGAAGAGAGAAGGACGGTGTTTTTTGTGTGTGTGCTTTGACATGGGTATTTTCTTCAGATGACTGTACAGGCAGACTACTATTTTAAAGGGCCTCAAGCACTTCTATTGGTACGTGTCCTATTTTTCCTTTCAAGAGAGAAGACACGTTGGTTTTTGCATGGGTGCTTTCGACATGGGAATTTAATTTTCAAACGTGTGTATCGTGGGTATTGAGGACTTGTTTTCGAAAAGTCCATTCTGCACCTGAGCTCATATGCTCCCGCATGAACAGTAAAATCGAAAAAAATCGAAATTTTTTTTCAAAAAAATCCAATTTTTTTTGAGAGAAACATTGACAAAAGTTAAGTGCCTGCAAAAACTTATCATGAAATCACATTCCTGTAAGGCGTGGCAAAAAAACAAATTTAGTGCTTCAAAATGCATTTGAAAGTAGCTTTTTCAAAGTACTATTTTTGTTTTTTTTTGCCACGCCTTCTAGGAATGTGATTTCATGACGAATTTTTGCAGGCACTTAGAACTTTTGTCAATGTTTCTCTCAAAAAAATTGGAATTTTTTGATTTTTTTGATTTTTTTCGATTTTACTGTTCATGCGGGAGCATATGAGCTCGGGTTGCAGATTAGCCGCGTCCGTTTGTTTTCTCGTACGTATGGGTTTTGCCCTTTTTATGCATTATAGGTGTCCCTTTTTGGTGCCTTTAATTAGTAATATAAGATTTTTTCCGTTGTACACGGTTTAAGGTGGGACAAAATTCGAGAAGTCCTTGAGGCATCACATCCGAGGGTTAAAATACTTAATATGAATATAGGATGGCTTGTTTTCTTGGTTACCAACAATTAACGTCGTTACTTGTATGGTGCCTCCAATTAGTAAATATAAGATATAAGATAGTTTCTTCATGCCATGCACAGTAGCTGGGAGTTAATAATGATTTATCTTGGATATCAACATAGCATTAAAATGATTGTGATGTAGTATGATGATATGGTATCCTCCTCCGAATGTTCAAGTGGCTTGACTTGGTACATGTTCATGCATGTAGTTGAATCAAAACCAACATAGCCTCTATAATGTTTATGTTCATGGTGTCATATCCTACTCATGCTAGTGTCCAATGTTACATACGCATAATGCATGGTTATGATCGTTGTTGCTCTCTAGCTGGCCGCTTCTCAATCTAAATTGCTAGCCTTCGCCTGTACTAAGTGGGGATTCTGCTTGTACATCAAAAACCTTGAACCCAAAGTTATTCCAGATGAGTCCACCATACCTACCTATATACGGTATTACCCTGCCGTAAGTAAATTTGCATGTGCCACCTCTAAAAACTTCTAAAAATTATTTGTTTGTGTGCCTGGATCGTTCATGGAACGACAGGAGGTGGTCGATATCTTCCGTGCTAAGCGGGTTATTCTCAGGTCGAGTGTTTATTCACTCGCCATCGCACGAGAAAATGGGCGGTAATAGGGATGCCCAGTCCCAAACTGCAAACATGAAAAAGAGTTCATCTCTGAAATAATTAAACAAAAACTCCCAATGGAGTCAAAACCTTTACTTTTACCGCTTGGGAACCGCCACTAGCGTGCTTAGCATGGAAGATGTTGATAACTGATGGTCGTGAAGTAAATGAGAAGGGTGCATGTCTCAAAATATCATTTATCTCTGTTTTAAAAATTGAGCTCTGGCACCTCTGCAAATCACTGCTTCCCTCTGCGAAGGGACTTTCTATTTACTTTTATGTTGTGTCATCACCTTCTAAAACAAGCCAGAAACTGAGTAGAGCACAACGGTCATGATTTATGCATTGTGTGTAGCTAATATTGGGGTGCATCATGACTGGATTCTTTTCTACATGAATTACAATGTTAGTCGCTGCTTTGAACTTTGGGGTGCTCTGCATTTATGTTTTGCGGTCTCAGAAAGGGCTAGCGAGATACCATTATTGTCATATTATATCATGGTTGTTTTGACAACGTCTTGCCGTTTGAGATCTTATTATTGCTTGCTAAGCTGATTATGTCATTGAATATGAGTCATTATAATCTTTAAGAATTAATTGTCGACCTGGTAGTTATAATGATTGGCTGAAAACCTGGGTGTTGTTTAAGCTTATTTATGCAAACAAGAGTAAAAGAGTTCGTAAAAATTTTCTTTCTCACTTTCAGTTTATCAACTGAATTGCTTGAGGGGAGTTGATACATCTCCAACGTATCTACTTTTTCTCATGCTTTTCCTCTTGTTTTGGACTCTAATTTGCATGATTTGAATGGAACTAACACCGGACTGATGTTGTTTTCAGCAGAACTACCATGGTGTTGTTTTTGTGTAGAAATAAAAGTTCTCGAAATGGAACGGAAGTTTTTGAGGAATTTTTATATGATGATATAAAAATTTCTGGAGCCAAGACCTACCGGAGAGGGGCCCCTGGGTGGGCACAACCCACCAGGGCGCGCCCCCCTCTCCTGGCATGCCCAGGTGGGTTGTAGCCACCTGGTGGCCCCGCTGACGACCCCCTGCTACTATAAAATCACATATTTCCAAGAAAATCAGGGAGAAAGAATTATCACGATCCACGAGACGGAGCCACCGCCAAGCCCTGTTCTTCCTCAAGAGGGCAGATCTGGAATCCGTTTGGGGCTCCGGAGAGGGGGCTCTTCGTTCTTCGTCATCACCAACCCTTCTCCATCGCCAATTCCATGATGCTCCCCATAGGGAGTGAGTAATTCCTTCGTAGGCTCGCTGGTCGGTGAGGAGTTGGATGAGATTCATCATGTAATCGAGTTAATTTTGTTAGGGCCCGATCCCTAGTATCCACTATGTTCTTAGACTGATGTTGCTATGACTTTGCCATGCTTAATGCTTGTCACTTTGGGCCCGGGTGACATGATTTCATATCTAAACCGTTTATATTATCATCATTATATCCATATTCTAGATATGATCTTGCAAGTTATAGTCACCTACTACATGTTATGATCCAGCAAACCCGGGGTGACAACAACCGGGCCCATTCCCGGTGATGACCGCAGTTTGAGGAGTTCATGTATTCACTATGTGTTAATGCTTTGTTCCGGTTCTCTATTAAAAGAAGGCCTAAATATCCCTTAGTTTTCAATATGGACCCCGCTGCCACAGGAGGGTAGGACAAAAGATGTCATGCAAGTTCTTTTAATAAAGCACCTATGACTATTTACGGAATACATACCTATATTATATCGATGAACTGGAGCTAGTGTCGTATCGCCCTAGGTTATAACTGTCTCATGATGAATATCATCCAACAAGTCACCGATCCAATGCTTACGAATTTATCCTTATTGATCTTTATGCGTTACTATTGCTATCATCACTGTTACACTTGCTACAAATTACTGCCATCACTATTACTGTTACCGTTGCTGCTGTCACTATTATCAAAACTATCAAACTATTTTGCTACTGATCACTTTGCTGCAGATAATTAATCTCCAGGTGTGGTTGAATTGAAAACTCAGCTGCTAATACCTTCAAATATTCTTTGGCTTCCTTGTGTCAAATCTATAAATTTGGGTTGAATACTCTACCCATCGAAAACTGTTGCAATCCTCTATACTTCTGGATTATCAGTAGTCCACCACGAACTGCTGCATGAAAAAGAAAGAACAAAATATGAGATCGAAAGAGATGGGCAGGCAACGACAGCGTGTGAGCGAGAACATCAAGAACAGCCACGGAACGGCGTGCTCTGAGCCGTCCGCTCGCCCCCTCGTTCCGCTGCCGCTTTCGCGACCTCCACCCATCCCCGCTCCTCGGCATCTTGTAACATCCCGCTTCTCGGAATGTTTAAGAAAAAGTTTTCCAAAAATTAGGGCGAGAAAATTTCATTTGTTTTATTTGTTAATGAAGCTTAAATTGGACTTTTCTAATTTGGAGGATTTAATTTGAACTAATTCCAACCTAAATTAAAATTTGATTTTACCTCTTCTCTTTTAGTCAGGCTTTATTTTCTTTTCAGCGGCATATTAAAATGTGCGCCTTCGATTTTCTTTGGTGTTTTTTTATATTCATTTGGCTTTGATTGAGCGTTATTCATTTTCGGGTTTCCCTAAAAGGGACTCCACTTATTTTCTATCTATCAAACTCCGAACAGAAATTCCAAGTCTCAATCCATATATCTCTATTCTGTGTGTATCTTATTTTCTTTTGTCCATCGCATAGGCTAAATCTATCTCTTTCTTTTGTTATATTCTCTCTCTCTTCTTTTCTAGGGTGCATCCACATTTTTCTTCCAAACCGAACTGGCCAAGCCCGTCTCTATTTTTTTTCTTCTCTCTTCCCAGTATTCAATTGGGCCTGGCCGATCTGGTCCATTACCCCAAGGGACGCCTCTCCTCAGCTTCTCTGAACGTTCCCACTATCCTCTCATCCTCATCTTTTATGTACGCTCCCACTACATAAAGAAAGGAAACTTACATCATGAAGAAAGCCACCCACTAAATCTCTTTAATTGCTACCATTTCCAAAGATAAATAAACTGCCCCATCTCCATCAAGCGAAACCTCCTCTCCTTCCTCTTCCCCTTGTACGTTTGTTCTCAACCTATAGAACATAAGAGAAAACCTACAGCCACCACACACACCCCTCCTCCAATTCGTTCAACTCTCAACCGTTTCAAGTTCTCAAGATATGTAGAAGTGTGTCTTGATCTACTCTTCCAATCCCACCACTTGTCCTGCCCTCTCCCTTCTCTTTCTCTACAGAAACTCTCTCTCCAAAGAATGGTGCTCCATGGACGCCGGTGCTCGTTTCCGGTGACGTAGACCATCTCCATCAGCACCCTTGCGCCCCAAGGTCCATCTCCACACCACGAATCCATTCAGAGAAGAACGAACGCGCCCCGTAGACAACACGCGAAGAATTCAGCATGTTCGTCTACACTGTTCATCGAGTTCGTCGGATTGATTCGTCGCGCTCGGTGAGCTTCTATCCAATTCCTTTTGTGCACCTTTAAAATATCACTCAAGTTATCTCCTAGACATCATGGTTCCTCCTATTTTTAGCGGTGGTCGCGTTGATGCTATCCATCGCATAAACCGTAGGTCATGGTCATATTTCCATCGCTTTTGTTCATCGTTTGATCTTGACCACAATAGAGGAAATGTTTTATATGGTTGTAGAAATCCCATAGTGGAGTTAGATTACTTGTTTGGTTAATCGAGTTTTATTATAGATTTTTTGTTGTTGATCGAATTGTTTATTTATATGTTATTTTCTTGTGTTCTTGATACGGGTAGGAGTGTGTGCTAGCTATCTCATAATTTGCGTGTGTCATATGGTTTACTATGTTTAGTTTACTCTTGTTTAAATTGCTAAAATAGTTATACATCATTTCGGCTCGATATTGTGTGGTAGTATGTATTTCCTTTTATGCATGCGTACTAATATTTATGAATTATAGTCATGTGTAGTATTTTGTGTTTTTAATATAGATTGATTTTGAGTTACTAAACATCATATAATTTTGTAGTCATGTGTTATGCGAGTGTACAAGTTTTTGTGAATGTTTACCATGCGTAGAAGTTGATTGGTGTATTTAATTGTCATTGTTCGTACATGCTTGGTGGGTGTTATTATTTTAATTAGATTTAGATCATTATTAGTGAAATATTTTATTTATTATATTAGTAGTATTTGGTGTTGTTTATTGTTCTATATTGAGAATGGGTACACATTTTTGGTGATATCTCCATGCGTAGAACATTGTAGAATTATTGTCTTTGCCTGATTTCTTTAATTGTGAAATACTTAATGTCTCGACTATTTAATTTTGTTTAGCATGGCGTTATCATAGATATGGTTTACATATTCATTTTCATCCATGTCACATGTTGGTTTTAAATCATGCCTTGTCTAAGATAAATGTTTAAATATTTTTGCATGTGTGTTGTATAGTTGTGATGTCATGCCATGTTGTAGGATATGATGTTTATTTTAATTGTGTGTGGTATCTAGTCGTTTACACTAGTAGTCATAAATTGGTATATTAACTTAGAACATTGCCATGCTTGTGGTGAATTGCTTGTCGTGGAATTATTATTTTTGTATGATATGAGAGTCACACATTATTGCATAGTGTTCCTCTTATTTTATAGATGTTTGGAATCCAATATAGATAAATGTTGCATTTATTAAATTGGTGTTATGTTGATATTGTCAAATTTATGTTTTACTTTACCATTGGTTGTTAATTATCCTAGGTGTTTAATTACCTAGAATGATAGTTGTTCATACTTAGTTGATTGAGATGCCATGTTAGTACTTACTCAAAGTAGAATGCATTTTTTTGATTATATGCCTACCATGTGATATACAGTTGCTAGTTTTTTTATCTTATATACATGCTTTTGGTTATACCTTACTTGGTAGGTATACATGATAGTAGTTTGATGATATCGCGTAGTTCTGTATCCTATGTCGTTGCAAGTGTAAGTGGTACTAGATAGGTAATGCAAGTCATCTTTGTTATTCCTGCTATGGTATCTCATTGCTTGATGTTGTTGATGTCATGGCATAGATGTTCACTTGCTTACATGTTAATTGCTTACTCAGTGTGCTTATTTGTCATAACTAGTATGTAAGATTATGTGATCTTGCCATTCTTGATATTCATGTTAGTTGATATCAACTAAGTTATCTTATTGTTGTGAGTTATATTCTATTGGTTTCATACTTTGGCATTCCGTGTGATGATCATTCATACTTAGCATTATACATTTGTATCTTGTTATTGCATTATTGTATGCCTAGCGTTTGATATATTTTGTTTACCTTTCTATTGCATTATGATATGCCTAGACATATTTCATGCAAGTAATCTTTCATGTCTTATGATGTTGCGTGTGTTATAGTTGCTTAGTTTAGTTCTTCCTTATAGATGTTTAACTTCATTACATCTTAGTCTTGTGAGTGTTAATACTTGTTGCTATGACTCATATACTTAGGACGAGTCATATGTCATGTGAGTAAGTTGTGCTTTGATCACACACTCAGTGTGTGCATCATGCTTTGTTATTGTAAGCATGTGGTGATAATATCATTGCTAGTGGTTATTGATATTAGTTATTCTTTATTATTAAGACCATGTAATAGTTTTGTATCTTCTCATGAGCACTTGTATGTTGAATGCTTGTGTTATTAGTAAATACATCTTTATGATCCTATACTCACATGCCGTGGGTGAGATGTGTAATCAGTTTGTACCATAGTTATTGGTTTATCTTTTGTTATATAAATGCTTACCAATAGCAGTTATGATTGGGGTTTAGTACTTGATTGTTGTTAACCATTATACATATTTGGATTCATCCAAATATTTATGTGTGGTCGATTATTACGCTTAATCATACCATGTTTAGGATAGTTGTTCATCCATCCGTTCCATGTGTTATGTAGTTTCTTGTTAATTGTTTGACAAATGAAATGGTTTGGTACAATGGAGTGATCATATTTTATCTAAATATTTATTTATGGTTAATTTTTAAGTTTATCATGTCATGTTGTGTTTGTGTAGTTAAATGCATAGGACAGTTCCTTTTCATGTGTGTTGATGCCATTGCTTTTGTTATATAGTTAGGTGTGATGTGTAGTGGGTACTACTAGTGGTTAGTATCATAGTTCGTATTAAAACATTAGTATTGTTAGCAAGCCTTGATTATCCATCATGAACTAAACCCTGTCAATTCATCGAGTCCTCTACTTACCTTCCAGTCATGTTATCTCTTTTTGGAATCTCCATCTTGATCAGTATCTTGCTATCCATCCACTCTTAATTTGTTTTGGATATTATTTGGATTTACTTTTGTTTTGGTATTTATTTGTTTTCCATTTGCTATCACGACGAATAGGGAGTGGCAAGGTTGGACATGGACAGAAATAGGTTACCGAAGAAGGACTCAACAACGAAGGCATGCCTCCTTCTTTGATCATATTTATCCTATGTTTACAAAATTGCATTCTGTTTTATGGTTACTATATCCATGCTATTTTAATTCTCGTAGCTAGTGTGTCGATTGGCACATTACCCTGATCCGCTTGTCGCCTATTCACTTGACACCCGAGTAGAATTATATAGTATTTTGGTAGAGTAGAAATGCTTAGCCATGCTTATTACCCTATAGGTGCTTTGTTGAATGTCCTTTTAGTCATTGACACTTGAAACTTATTTCTTGAGCTCGCTGAGCTAGGCAAGTTGGCCTTGTTGACCTTCTCTATCCTCTTCTACTCTGGGTGAAACTTACCATCTGAATACTGGCGTGGGCGACAGCTGAATCAAGGATTGAAGGAGCAATTGGCTGCCCTTCACGAGTTGAAGGGGGCAATCAGTCGTCCGTGCCGCTTAAGGCTTAATAAGTCTTGGATTTGAAGATTGTGATAACAGTACATCCACATGCTATATGGGCACTGGCTTGGTCAAGTAAGCTAGTCAGCCTTAGGTGTCGATGTTGCCGTACCGCAGATGGGATAGCTGCCCTGCGAGGAGTATCCTCGGCACAGATGGGGGGACCGGTTTGAGGACGTACTCTCAGTTCCGTGCGCCAGACCCGGTGGGCATGTCACATCTTTGGGGGATCTAGTCCAAAGACCTTGTCACAATCTCCCTGCCGGTATACCAGATGGTGTACTACGCTAGCGACGGCTAGTGGCAACAAGTCGGGATTGTGTCGTGTGGGTAAAGTGTACAACCTCTGCAGAGTGTAAAACTATTCAAATAGCCATGTCCATGGTTAAGGACAGCACATGAATCTTTCTTGACATACAGGACCTGTCTTGCTTATTCCCTCTTTACCCCTATTCTTGGAACCTATGAAGAGTGTGAGTTGATCGAGGATCCTCACTTTGATGAAAGTTATTCTGGAGATAAAACACATTCTCATCAAAAACTGCTTTTATCCAACTGCTTTATTTGTCAAACAAAATTAGCTTTATGCAAATGAGCCATATAGCCTTCCTTTGAAGCCACATGTAGCTATTAGGTCCTCCCCCGTGGGAGGCATGTTGAGTACGTAATATACTCATGGCAATAATTTTGTTGACAACAGAATTGCATAAAAGACGAAGGTGATGACTATGATTACTATGGCGATCCGTAGAAGTGAGGTCACGTGGACTACATCGACTGCATGTGGCTGAGATGGAGTCGCTACACATTTTACTTTCCGCTGTTTCTGATTGTAAATGTCATGAGACATCTCACTAGGTATGTCCTGTGACAAATATACTACTTGTAATGCGTTTACGTATTCTGTAATGATATCATTTCACTGTGTTGTCAACAATGATTCTGGGGTTAACAAATATACACAGGAGGATCTGGAAGCTAATTCCGGGTTCTCACACATCTTCGTCGACATCCACGACTCCGCCATTCCCGCCTTTGTGCCTAACCGCCATTGGTCCGATCCAGGCCACACACACATTGCCGCTGTCCGTGGCATCGAAGTCTTCCTCGGGCACGTCCCCGATGTTGAGGACGAAGGGTCCGGCCCGGATTATGCCGCTCCCGTCCGTGGCGACGCCTCTAGATTGAACAATCGAAGCGAGACTGACCCAATCCGCCGAGGAAAGCAGCAGAACGGCCCGAAACACCACGCCAGCCAACCACGGCCCCACGCAGCCGAGGAGGTCGACCAAGACGCCGCGGGCCATTACAGCTAGACAAAGAACCCACCATCGAATTAATGTAAACAGAATTGAAGAAGCAAAGCCCACAGATCAATTAAGACCTCATGGAAGAAAAGACCTATTTATAACCCACGAAAGAACACGAGACGTCTAGCGGCGAGGTCTCTAGATTGAACGCTCGAAGCGGCACCGATTACCAACGACGGTGTCCTCCCGGTCGCCACCGGGGATGCCTCCACCGTGGCTAGGGAGAGGGTATCGCGCCTCGAGGACCGCGATGTCATAGCCGTGCGCACTGGGGATGTCTCGTGGTGATACAACAAAGACCTCACGCAATATTACGACAAGGAAGACAACCTATTTATAGCCCCACACCACATGGCAAGAACGACAGCAGTAAGCGGCAAGAACTCCAGAAAACGCGACAACAGCGGCGCCGATAAGGAAGAATGTCAGGCTCTCGAATCAAAAGATAAAAAGCGGCAGCGGCGGTAACATGTAGATGGAGCGGTCGAAGCAGCACCGCTGTTTCTGAGAGGAAGATGGCACCGCCTGACGAAACAACACCGATTGGGCCAGTAATGACACGTACGCAAACCGAATACTACTTCCTCCTTTCTGGTTTATAGGGCTTATCTCAAAGAGTTTGTCTAGGAATCAGTCGACTGAGACTTCGCGAAGTCTCAGTCGCTGACGTCAGCCATGTGTCAGCCATGTGTGGCATACGCCAGGTTCTTCCAGGTTTCTGTTTCCTACTGTCTTTTGGGCTGGGCTTCGTCGTACTTAGATTTTTTTGCCTCGTCTCTTGCTCTTGTCCGTGATGGGCTGTTTGGTTTTTGCTTGTACGTATGTGTGCAGTCTCTTTTATTTTCTATTGTCCATTGGTTCCTTTTTTATTGCTTGTAGTTTTGACTGTCAGTGTTTGTGTCAACGCCCGATGTGCACTTTTCCTCGGCAAAAAAAAAAGTCGATGTGCACTGGAATGTGTCTCTTGAAACATAACACATAACACAAAAGTGTAATATATTGTTGTGTTACTTTGAGCACATAATATTAAAAAAAGTAATAAAAAGAGAACACTGGTTGAACTGAATGAGCTTCCTAATGCATGTGGTAAAAAATGTTAACAAAAGGGGAACCGGTAGTAGAAAATTAAAGCTCACCCTTTGATCAACAAAAAAAATTATATTTTATGGAACAAGAGTTAAATTGCATATAACTAGTTATCGGACCATCTACTTCTTTCTTAGTACACATCACTAGTTGTAGGTGAACTGTAGGGAAAATAAAAAATATTTTAAATAAAAAAATTAAGTTACACACGGATAACACACATGTAATTGCGCATGATCGACAGACACGGAACTACATACAATCAAACATTTGTAGTTGCGGGACGACACTTGTAGTTGCATGACTATTGTGGGCCATGCAACTGACCCCTTCTCCTCGAGATCCCTCCGACAAAACAAAAGCCTGAGTGCAACCAAGTTAGAAAGAGATGCACTTGCATGACTATAGTTGGACATGCAGCTGCAGTCGAGTGCGACGCTTGTAGTTGCGGGGATATTGTCGGGCTTGCAACTGGCCCGCCCCCTCTACCGGCGTCCCCTCTGACAGAACAAAAAAACTCCAGTTGCGGTCGGGCTAGAAGACATGCAGTTGCGGTCGGGTGCGACACTTGCAGTTGCATGCCTAGTGTCGGACATGCAACTGGCCCGCACCCTCTCCCGCCACCCCCTCCGACAAAACAAAGGTCCGGTTGCAACCATGTTGGGGGACATGCAATTGCGGTCGGGTACGGCGCTTGCAGTTGCGTGGCTGTTGTCGGGCTTGCAACTAGCCTACCCTCTCCGACAGAACAAAAAAGTTCACTTGCGGTCGAGTTACAAGACATGCAGTTGCGGGCGGGTGCGACACTTGCACTTGCATTCCTAGTGTCGGACATGCAAATGGCCCGCCCCTTCTCCCACCGCCCCCTCCAACAAAACAAAGGTCCGATTGCAACCATGTTGGGCAACATGAAGTTGTGGTCGCGTGTGACACTAGCAGTTGCGGGGCTGTTGTCAGGCTTGCAACTGGCCCACCCCCGCCGATAGAACAAAAAAGTCTAGTTGCGATCAGGTTACAAGACATGCAGTTGTGGTCGGGTGCGACACTAGCAGTTGCGGAGCTGTTGTCGGGCTTGCAACTGGCCCCCCCTCCGATAGAACAAACAAGTCCAGTTACGGTCGGGTTACAAGACATGCAGTTGCTGTCGGGTGCGATATTTGCAGTTGCATTCCTAGTGTCGGACATGCAACTGGCCCACCCCCTTCGACAAAACAAAAAATCCCAGTTGCGGTCGGGTTACAAGACATGCAGTTGCGGTCGGACGCGACATTTACAGGTGCATTCCTAGTGTCGGACATGCAACTGGCTCGCCCCCTCTCCCCCCCCCCCCCCCCCCAAAAAAAAGGCCCAATTGCAACCATGTTGGGGGGCATGCAGTTGCGGCCGGGTGCGGTGTTTGCAGTTGCAGGGATGTTGTCGGGCTTGCAACTGGCCCGCCCCTTCTACCGGCGCCCCCTCCGGAAGAACAAAAACTTCCACTTGCGGTCGGGCTAGAATACATGGAGTTGCGGTCGGGTGCGACACTTGCAATTGCATTCCTAGTGTCAAACATGCAACTAGCCCTACTGGTCTCTACTCAAACCACAAACAAAGTTAAAAAAACTCAAACCAGAAACAAAGTCTAGTTGGCCGGTGACAATATTTTTTAAAAGGAAAAAAAAGATAAGTTATACTCCAATGACATACTCCCTCCTTCCATCTATATAGGGCCTAATACATTTTTCGAGGCTAAGTTTGACCAAATGTTAGAATAATAATATATGACATGCAAGTTACACAAAGCACATCGTCAAATTCGTATGCGAAAGGAGCTTTCAATGATATAATTTTCACATTATGCATGTCATGTACTATTAATCTTGTTAATAGTCAAACGCGATCTTGAAAAACGCATTAGGCCCTATATAGATGAAAGGAGGGAGTAGATACAGTTGTGTGTGGCTGATGTGCATGAAACCGTGTGTGCTCGACATGTGTGTCGGTGATAATATTTTTTGGAAAGAAAAAAATGTTGCATACGAACACTGACAATAAAACATGGCATGTGATTCAATATACAATTTTTAAAAATAATTATAGCAATAGAAAATAAAAAACAAACACCAGTAAAAATAAAGACCAGTAAAACATGACATGCAACTGCCCCTCCCTCACTCCCTACCCCTGAGTTGTAGTTGCATTAAACACCCCTTCTTTTAGAAAAATACATAACATTACTAGAAAAATAAATAAAAACAAGATAAAAATAAGAATAGAAAATAGAAATAAAAATTAAAAAATTAAAATAAAAGGCACAAACTAAAAATGAAAGAAGTGCACTAGCCACAAACAAAAGACAAACTATATTTACACAGTTTTGGATAAAAAGAATATATAAAATTGGATTGAAAATAATAATAAAAAAGGAAGTATGCAGAGTTAAAAACATAAATGAAATAAATCTTTTGGTTTTTGTGCGTGTTGCAAAAGAAAAGTAAAAAAATTGAAGAAGCATAGTTGCATGTTGTCGGTGGCTGCCGATGTGGTAGTTACTAAAGATTTGAAAATCATGGCACGAGTCTACATATTTTTCTTTATTTAGAGTTTTCTATATGCACAATTTCTTGATTGCAAGTTGAGTGGACATGCAACTGGCTACCACCAAGGCAGTTGCGAGTCAAGTGGACATGCAGCTTGTCATCGTCCGGGGCATTTTGCATGTGAACGGTAATTACATGTCGAGGGGTCGACATGCAACTGAAAAATTGAAATTTCTTCCTGGAGATCGTTTTGCATATTGTTCTCATGCAAATGGAAGAAAGAAGTCAATTTTAAAAAAAAAAAATCATTATTGAGCCATCCCCTAGTGGCACACGCTGCGCTCACACACACACACACACACACACACACACACACACACACACACACACACACATTATCAATTAGTCTTAGTTAAAATTGCAAAAACAATACATAATAAATATATAAGCAAACAATGTATTAAAAAGTAGAGTTGTGAAAAACAAATAAATAAGATAAAAAAGATTTACGTAAGACATATAAATAAGGTACAAATAAATATATCGACTAAGGTGTAAACATTTACAAAATCTTTTTAGAGGAGAGTAGACTCCAAACATTTATGCAGGAAAACTATGAGAAAAATAAAAAGAAGAGAGCAAACCGTAACCTACAGCCCACATAAAAAGATCCAGGATGGATGGACAACGAGCCGAACAATAGCCCACCATCTGATACGTAAAAACAGCCCAGACAAGCGACACTAGCAAACATAAGCGACAAACACATCTGGTCGACTGAGACTTGACTAAAAATCAGTCGACTGATTTTTAGCAGACCCCTATTTCAAAATTTTAGTTTTTTCATTTCATAAGGCTCAATTTAATTGTTTTCCATCACATGTTCAGATTCCAAGGTGCATTAAATCATTGCATGCAAGTACTAAGAGAAAATTGACCAATGCATGTAATTTATGCATGCATGCATTGCAATTAATGTATTGGTAAACATACTTTTTTGAGGAAAACAAGAGCATTAATTGGGTGCTTTTGCAAACTACAAAAAGTATTCCACCACTCATCATCTACCTTGGTTGGTGAGAATTTTGAATTGAGTCTTATAAACCGGAAAAGAGGGAGTAGTAGAAGTCCGCAGAAGCACCGAAGCAGAAAGAAAGACTCGGGTTGCGAAGTCAACCAATCTAGTTGGCCCGCATATAACGGAAAATGCTAGCCGCACAATGGAATAAGTACACCCAATCAAAAAAATTGAAACGAAAGCGTAGAGACACCACATATTTGTACACAGACATTTCCCAATTTATTACGTGTGGCCTCAACCGGATTACCGAGAAGTCATTTTCACCCAAGTGGAAAAAGAAGTCGAAGCAAATTCATCCCCGGAAATAGGGGCTTGGATATGATTAGAGAAATCAATATAAGAAGTGTTAGCTTTCAACAAATTATTTTTATACATTAAGCTATAGAGTTCAACTTCGAATCTCATGACCTAGCTAAGGCGTACCTCCTGTGATCAACATTCAATAAAGCAAGCAAGTTCGCGCAAAACAAATTGGGGACGCTTCCCCAAAAAAAGAATCTAATCTGGTATTGTTTCTCCTAAAAAAAGAAAAAAACAATCTGGTACGCTGTTAGTTCTAACTAGTATGAAACGTGACCGTGAGAGGAAATTTGCCTCATCCTCAAAAAAATAATATAGAAAATATGCCTCTCGACACCTCAATGAAGATGCAATCATGGCTAATTTGTACCTCATGCCCCAACAATAGAGTGCACTGGATGCGTATAAAGAGTAATATAGACTTTTTCACAAATTCTATGGTAGTCTGATGTATACGTATTAATACATACGTGTAATAGTCTAGTTTTCGCTAAAGGTAGGGAGTAAACGGGCCGGCGAATGCAGGAATTTCACGAAAATTATAAATGCGCTTAAAACGGGTATCAAACCCACAACCAGGCCATGCATGCAACCGATGCTAACCAAATAACCTATTGACTGATGACAACTTAAAGGCAGCGTTAACTTTAAAGTAATAATAGTGTTCAAAAAAAACTTTAAAGTAATAATTAGAGCTGCAGATCCGGGTTTTTTTCAATACTTTTACAAAACAATGTGAACAAAAATTCTTGAGAATGCCAACAATGTTTCAAAATTGTAAAAAATAAACTGAATATTCTTTTATTAAATGTGAACAATTTTTAAAAAAGTGAATTTAAAAAACACACAGAACATTTTCTTAGTATATGGTGAATTTTTTCAAATACAAAACTGAACTTTCTTGAAAATATATGCTGATTTTTTTTCAAATGCACGCTGAATAAAATTTGTACACACGATGAACACTTTTTATACACGACATTTTCCCAATGTATGGTGAACTATTTTTAACATGAATATTTTTTTGGAAAATGAACAAATTGAAATTTTGAACTTTTATTGGTATTTGGAATTCTGATTTTTTTGAAACATGAATACATTTGAAAAACATGAATAATTTTCTAATATGTGAAGAAAAATTGGAATTTCGATCATTTTTTGAATTTTATTAATTTATGGAAAACAAAAAGGAAACAAAAATAAGGTAAAGGAAAGGAAAAGAAAATGAAGAAATAAGCATAAAGAAAAAGGAAAAATAAAAAGATGAAGAAAAAAGGAAAAAAAACTCAAGGAACCTTTTAAAAGGTTCCCAAAACCGGTTGCTCGTTCAAAGTGGGCCGACTCGTATCGTGCTGGTTGCTCGATTCGCTTCAACGGAGCCAAGACGGTTTGACATCCACGGGCGGCAAATAGGGTTCGCCGTTCCGGAAGTACAGTCATATAGATGGCGACAGATAGGGTTTGCTTTTCAAATTTTGTTCATAAATTAAAATATTTTCATTCTAAAAACTTGTACAAACATTGAAATGACCACAATTATAGAAAAATGTACAAACATTGAAATACAAATATTAATAAAATACAAGGCGTCATCTCATAGCATGTTGTTTTTCGACATCCTTGAAATGACCCCAATTTTTTCACGTGGCTTGTATGAGCAAGTTAAGGCACCATGGTTTCTTGAGTTTTCCCGGTCAAAAATGGTCGATATATGGCTGGACATGTCGCAACTTGCATATGGTGTAGGAAATCATTCAAACCTGGTGTGGATGACTACCATGGGCACGCCAACCTCCGTGCTTACCAAAGTTGGGGCCAGTCCTGATATTTCCAAAAAAAATATCATGTTCAACAGAGATTGTTTGGGTAGGCCAGAAAAGTTTTGTTTTAATTTTGCTAAACGGATTAAAAAAGAATAGTATAAACCAAATTTTTGATTTCTACTGAATGCCCACCTTGATTTTTTAGTATTCCAAACAATTTTAAGAATACATTTTTTAATTTTGAACAAATTTCAAAAGGCATAATAACGTTCAAAAAGAGAAAATTAAAATATGAAAAAACAAAATATGTCAAGCTACTCCTTGTACGTCGGGAGCTCCTAGGCAGCAGTCGCATGCCACCTTTCATAGGTCAGCCCAACTACACGAGCAATCAACTGTCGCTCGTCAAGACCATACGCATGATCGCTTCTTTCTGGTTCGACCAAAAAAACCTTCTTCATGGTTGATTTGGACAACAAGTTGAGCGTTGACATCTTTGACCTTTGACTGTGGAATTTAAAAAGGATCATCTTTTTGGAGAAGTTCATGTATTTGAAAAAATATTCGTGGATTTGCAAAATGTTCATAAAATGGAAAACACCATGAATTGGGAAAAAATTCATGGATTTTGGAGAAAAAAAGTTTAAGGATTTGAAAAAGTTCATCGATTTTGAAAAGAGTCCATCAATTTTGAAAAACAAAGTTCATCTACTTTAAAAATGCATTCATTCTGAAAAAAATCATCAGTTTTGAGAAAAAGGTTCATCGATTTTGAAAAACAATAATCCATTTGGAAAAGACGTTTATCAATATTTTTTATGAATTTGATAAAAAATCTTGATTTTGGAAAAAGTTCACCAAGTTTGAAAAAATGTTCGCAAATTTTAATAAAATTCATTCATTTCGAAAAAAACGAAATCAAAAAAGAGAAAAAACGAAAATGAAAAATGAACGAAAAAAGAAAGGAAAACGAAAAATAAAATGGAAAAGGAAAACAAATCCGGAACAAAACTGCCTGAAAACATGTGAAAAAAGAGCCAGAAAAGGAAAGAAGGAAAGAAGAAAATAGGATAGAAGAAAAGAATGAGAAAGACGCTTGTATTCATGTTAACTGATGTTGGCAAGTTGGTTATGGCGACGCATTGTGAACCATAAGTTGCTGGGTCAAATCTTGGCACTCTCAGAATTATTTGCGATTTAAATTCAGAGGAAAAAGGTATGGATGGGACGCATTGTCTTGTGAGCGCTGCAAGAGCACAACGTATACATATACAGTGAAATGATTCTGAAAAAAAGTATACAGCAAAATATGACCATCATGCCTTTTATTATGAAGAGGTATAGGTTAATCTGAGTTGTCTTTGTATTTAGAGGGGTCTACCGAAGCAGAAATTTAAAATGAAACATCAAAGTATATTAATATAGGAAAACTTTACCCTATCAAAAGAAAAGATAGAAAAACTTGACGAGTAAGCAGCCAAAGATTGCTGACGTTGTATCTGCTTTGGTGAACAAGCCTACGACGAACGGTGGATTACAACCTGTGAGGATCTACTGGAATACTCTAGCAATTTCCCATCTCTTATTTGCAGACAATTTCCTCCTTTTTTTCCGTGCAAGTGGGACACGACTATTCTCAAGGATATTTTCAACACTTATGTTGTTGGGACGGGACTACTTATCAATCTGTGCACGTGCTCCATCTTGTTCTATGATGATTGCTCGTTGGCAGTCTCGCAAAAGGTAAGGAATATTTTGCCAGTAAGTCAGGAGGTCTTTGAATCAAAATCTCTTGGGTTACCTATCCCAGAAGGTAGCATGCACAAGGGGAAATTTCAAACTTTGCAAGCCAGGCTTGGGAAGCAATTGGTGGATTGGAGTGAGTGGTCTAAGACCTCTTCTAGCAAAGACATCCTTATCAAGTCAGCAGCTCAGGCGATACCCACCTATGTTATGAGTGTCTTTAAATTGCAGTTCTCACTGATGATTTAACTCGCATGATCTGGCAGTATTAGTGGGGTGTTGAGAAGGGCAGAAGAAAGATGACTTGGTTGGCGTGGGACAAGCTTGTCCTGTCCAAATTGAAAGGTGGCCTTAGCTTAAGAGATATGCTTGCTTTCAGTTAGGCGTTATTTGCTAAGCAGGCATGTCGATTGCTAGATTTGCCTGATAGTCTCTGTCACCTACTGAGAGCGAGATATTCTATATCCTAATGTTAACATGATGGACATGGTGTTCTCGGGAAATGCCTCAGCAGTTTGGCATGGAGTGGAATTAATGGTCGAGGAGCAGCATGCTCCGTTATACGATTTTTCTAACATAAAAGATGTGATCTGATTGAGAAAGTTGACATGAATAACTAATTAACTTCAGGGTTCAATTGCTGGCTGGAACCTTCAATGACTGGAGCTAATCCGAATAAAATGTGTTGTGGAATGATTAACCCTTATGTTTTTATCCTTGTACAAAGCTTTCCATGTTTCCACTTTTCATACTGATTCCATTGATGTAGTTAAATCTTCAAAAGATTGGGAAACATGCAATTATCGCGGTGTCACTTGCAATGTGAAAAACTTGAGCTATGATGAAAAAGATTCCTTAGGACCGGTTAAACTTCTACATCACATCCTCAAATATATCATTCGTTTGTAGCATACTGCAAATCTTGCCATGAAGAGGAACACAAATTTTTAATGTGATCAACGGATGCCCTCACAATGGAAACAAATTTGACATGTATGTAATATATTGCTTGTATGATGTTATAGAGGTTCCCTTTTTCCCTTTTATGTTAGCACGCACACACACACGTATATATTTCTAGCACAAATAATTTTTTATCATCTCGTTGCCATATGCTGGTGAACAATATTGTAATATGATACTCTGTGATAAGAATAGTGTCGTGGAATTGTCACGGCAGATGTCCTTTTGCAAGGACTTAGTCGTGGAGCCATTGCAACTAGGAAGCTTAAAGGGGTTAATCGGGACAAGGACACGCGAGGTTTATATTAGTTCAGCCCCTTACGGTGAAGGAAGGCCTACATCTAATTGGGTTGGAATTGCTTGAGGTTTCGATGACCAGGGAGCGAGATACGCTATGCCTGGCTCTCGATCCGTTCTTTTTTTTCCTAAGCCACTGGCGGGTCGTCCCTTTATATACACGGGTTGACGCCCTGCGGCCTACAGAGTCCCGGCCGGCTCATAAACAGTGTTCGGCTCGGCAACTAGTTACTTCTACCTTACAGTACAAGTTATACCACCATGGCGGTTTATTTTTACGGGCCTCGGAGTCGCCTGTGGGCCTTTAAGCCTTTTAGTGAACCGCCATCTTCATGCCTTGGTCTTGGGCTTCTGATGAACCTCTATTTGCGTAACCCGGCCTCTCCTGGATGGCTTACACAAATAGTCATATCCCCAACATTAGGCCCTAGATTGATTTGAACCGGTTCATGTCAATCTTTGAAAACCTTATGAACTGGCCTTTAGTCTTCTGTCTTGCGTGAAAATTGTAACCCGCCGTGACGTCATCCTCTGGCTCCGGGTTAAATCATCATGCCGTCATCTTCAATAAAACTTATATTTTAATTCATCATATCTTCAACGGATCTTTGCCTTTACTGACCCTCCCGAAAATTGAGGCATCGGGGCCGTTGGATAATGATGTCTTGGTCTCCTCGTTTCTCGCGTCGTCTCAGTCGGTCCTCCTTATAAATAGGCGCGACCTAGGTCTTTTTCATTTCCTCCGGTCGTCTTCTTCCTCGCACTCCCTCTTCTGCCGCTCGAGCTCCGCCGCCGCCACCGTCGGAAACCTCGTCTTCACCGACTCAGGCCGCTGCATCACCTTGTTTTTTGACCAGAGAACAACGGCAACCCTCCGCAGTTCTTCCACATCGGTGAGTTCTCTTTCCCCCCTTTCTCAGATCTGCATTAGTACTGTCTTGAGTTCATCGACGTTCATCGTCGCCCGACGCAACCTCCATTAGTTCTTACCTCTAATACCTTGTTCAGATCGTAAAAACCACATAGAACTGTTACGGAGGATGTTGTGTGCTTATTCTGTATGAAAACAGATCTCATTTCCTTGTTTTGGAAGCCCTCCTTGAGTATATGAACTTCCCTGTACTGTTTTAGGTCTAGAAATGTTTCCTTTCCAGAGCATCGTTTGATCCAAAATAAAAATTGCAATTTGTGAAACCTGTTTGCTTCACACTTAGCCAAAAACTGTGTCTGTTGACTCTGTTTCAGCCATAGTAGTCCGTGTAACCGGTTTAAGATAATACCGGCTGTCAGCACCGCTTGCCTCTGGCGACTTAAGAAAACCTTAATCATCTTTAATACCTGCAGCTGTTAAACATTATCACATAGTTACCTGTATGTCATTAGGCCCCTTCTTAAGCCGCCATCTTAGATAACCCAATGTTTATTCTCCGGGTTATAATAAACCGGAAAATTTCCTTTATCTTGTTGTAGGCTTCAATTTACCCAATGGCACCCAAAGCTGTTAAACCTCCGGTTACCTGCAACTGGGTCCCATCCATTGTTACAGAGAGCAAACTGTCCGAGTTTGTAAAGTCTGGCCATCTGCCCAAGAAGGATGTCATGTCTTATCGTGCTCCTAACCCGTCTGAAGAGAAAACTCAACCCAAGGAAGGGGAGGTGATCATTTTTACCGATCACATGAGCCGGGGATTTGCTCCTCCCGGTTCAAAATTCTTTAGAGACATTTTGCACTTCTTTGACTTAAGACCTCAAGACATCGGGCCCAATTCCGTGTCAAATATCTGCAACTTCCAAGTTTTCTGTGAGGTCTACCTTGGAGAAGAACCCAGCCTACTTTTGTTCAGGGAATTGTTCTATTTGAACCGGCAGAATGAGCGGGCCAACGGGCCCAGTCTGGAGCTTGGTGGCATATCGATTCAAAGGCGGAGAGACTGCCTGTTCCCTTATGCTGAATTGCCGAGTCATCCAAAGGACTGGAACCAGACATGGTTCTACTGCCAAGATACTTCTCCGGCTGGTGAAAACCCGCTGCCCGGCTTCCGTGCATTACGCCTTGAACCTACTCACCCGCTGCCGGATAAGTTGACTGCTATTGAACGTCTGCCACTCACCCCCAAGATCAAGAAGATTAAAGCTCTTTTAGGGAACGGCTTAGATGGCATTGATCTGGTCCGAGTCTGGGTTGCTTGGAGAATAATTCTGTTAAGCCGCCGCCCCGGCTTAATGTGTAATTATTCAGGCGAGAAAGATGACCCTCAGCGTCATAGTCCTGACAACTTACCAGATGACATAGTGGAAGCTACAACTTAGTCTTTGTTGAAAGAGGGCACAGTGAATAGTAACGCTTTCGGCTTACTACCTTTTTGCAAGAAGAACCCGGCCCCTGCAGTAAGTTTCCAGCCGTCGGGTTATTTTTTATCATGTTATACTGTATTCTTACGCATAACCCTTTATAACCTTTTACAGGCAAATGATAACTTCTGAAAAATCCAATATGATCATGAGGCGGCCAAGAAAGCCAGGGCGGCCAAGAGAGCCGAAAGGAAAACCGCCAAGCCCACCACTTCAAGGAAAAGGAAGCCAAGCGCTTCTGAGCTGTTTCAGCTTGATGATTCTGATGAAAATGAGGAAGAGGTAACTTTTTAATTTCCCTTTCTCCTTTATCACTACCTTACTGATATTAACCTTCTTTCAGGAAGACACGGGCAACATCCAACCCGTCGAGGAAGAGGTAACTATAATCTCCTCCGACTCCGAGCTTCGGCTGCGTCAGAAAATTCGAAGAGTAATCCGGAAAGTAAGATTTTCACACCCTTTGGCTTACCAAGATCCTGACTTTCTTTTGAAGCAACAACAATTTGAAAACCAGAGGCAGACCCGGACCAGCAAGGATGCAGAGCTATCCTCCGGCTTGCCTGACACAACCCGGAAGCGTCGGACTGAGGTTATCTCCAACTTATACCCTTTTTTACCTTTGGCGGGTCTAATCTGTCCACCTCTCAATTCCTCTGACTCCAATTACCAGGATATCTCTCCTTCATTCGGCGAGTCCATGCAATCAAACATGCCGGCTTTTAAGACTGCCCCTGGGTAATATCAATTTATTCACCTTATGTTTTCTTTCTTCATGTTTCTTTACTTATTTCTCTGCTTTGCCCACAGCGTGCAGGTTAAGCCCAGGAAGAAAACCAAGAAGGATAAACCGGCCCAAACCCCTGTGGTGACTGAACCAGAACAGGGTATAGCTGCTCCCGACTCTTCCACACATCAACCGCCGCCTGAGCCGGCTCAAGACATTGCAGCACCAACTTCTGATCCGCCTGCTGAAGATATTCTTGATGGTTCTGTTAACCCGGAGGCACCTAGCCCAGTCAAAACGGCTGACCCAGAAGTGGAATTTCTCAAGGCTTAATTCGTTGAGCCGGCTAGGCCCACCGTCCTTGCCAAATGCTCGCCTAAAGAGGAGTTGCTAGAACGCCGTAAGGCCAAGATGGATATCACCGACTATACTCATTTGAGTATTGGAGAGATCATCTCGGGCTATATCAACCAGGTGCAAAGCAGCCGTGACCTGGAAATTAACATGGTGAAGCAAATACAGCAAAAATCTGAGGTATGACTTATGCTTCCTTACTTTCAATCATGCTTACTGTACCAGCCCCCGAGTCTATTGCTTATGAATAAATATGCTGTAGACTTAGAAAAATTGTTAGAGCTGCTTGCCCGGCTTAAAGAAAAATATTTAAACCGGATGTAACACAATACCTTTAACTTGCGATACACATTAGCCCCCAAGTGCCAAGTATCTTTGCTTGCAAAGTATTTGGGACTTAATATCCAGGACCGGCTTAATAATTTAGAAAGCTTCGGTATACATTAGCCCCCAAGTGTCAAGTATCTTTGCTTGCAAAGTGCTTGGGACTTAATATTATTTACCGTAATCTTGACTACTATCCGGTGCAATGCAGGCCACCATAAGTCAATTTGAATCGGAGATTGCTAACCTGAAGAACCACCTGGCAGCCCAGGAGATTGAAATTCAAAAGGCTAACTCCAAATTTGAATTCAGCGTCTCTGAACAAGAGAAGCTGGAAAAAAAATGAGTCGGAGAAGAAAATTTGGACTGACGAAAAGGCCGGACTGGTGACCCGGGCGGAGACAGCAGAGGCGTCGCTGGCAAATGCAACAGCCGAACTGACCGGCTTACAACGCCAGATATCTCGGATGGTCTCAGCGATCTTTGGTAAGTTATCTTAAGCAAGCATTAAATATTGTAAATATTCCTTCAATTGTTACCTGAGGTTTACCTTATACCTACCAATACAGGCCCCAGGAGCACAAACCTCAAGCAGAATATGCTGATCAAATTGAAGGTGGTGTATAATCTAGTAGAGCAACTGTACATCGGGTCACAACGTGCCTTGGCCATTGTAGCCTTATCAAATGATGTGCCCCACCTCTTGCAAGATGTGTTACAACGGCTTGCTGTACTTCCTCAGCGGATTCAAGAGTTGAGACAGGCCCAAGCAAGAGCCAGAGCAATAGCCGCTTTGAGTCGGGCCAAAGCCTGGTTACCAGAGCTAGACCCGGCCGACATCGCTCTTGGGTATCCAAGTTTAAAGGAGGATGGTACTCCATTTGATGAAAAGGATTTCACCACCTATGTGAGGGATATACGCCCTGTGGCCACTCAAATTGGAAACGACACTGACCTCACCAAGTGTCAGCCGGGTTATGACAAGGAGAATCGGAGAATCCCCACGCCGCATTATGACGATGTCAGCTTGATCCCTCCAATCTGTAAGCACACCTTTGCCCCTGAACTCGACCCAACCGGTTTAATAGATGATGAAGCTGAGTTTGAGGCCTTGAGTGGCATTGACTGGGCCTTATCATCCTTCCAGGACAAAACAGCCGGCGGAGAGGCGGAGAAGGATAACTCAGAGGCTTCAAGTCAACCCCAAGAGTAGATTGTCAGGCGCCACCTGCTTATGTCGTTGTAGAAAAACAATGCCGCATCATTCAGACTCGGGGAGTCTTGTAACAGAGTAGAAAATACTTTGAGTTTTGCTATGCCTTTGCGCATGCTTATGGCCCTTAATACTTGCATAAGCCGCCGTCACTATGCACTTTGTAGTTTATATGAATCTGTTATGTCCTTTGCAGAAATGTCTTGCATTGCCCTGTGATGCTTACAGCTGCTTTTCTGGCTTATATAAGCCAACCCCTGAGGGTAAGTTTAACTCCTGAAAATTGGCACATAAAAGTTCACCTGGTACTTAACAACCTGATGTAACCAATATTAATCCTGGAGGATTGCAATGTATGCCATTGTATTTTCAAGAGGGTCGCAAGATATCCAATGTTGATACTTGTAAAATATGATGAACAAAATTCAAGGGTTTCTGATTCGAATACGATCAGTGAACTGTTCCAAAGGGGTTGAGCTAAGATTCGGATACGATCTGTTAGCCCCCAGTGGCTGTGGCGATGCCGATCAAGTGGGTATCGACAGCTATGTTCTCTTTGGTTCGAATACGACCTATGTTTGAACAGGAAGCCCCCAAGTGACCATAAGAGTTGTTTAATGACGCTGATTCGAATACGATCCACGTCAGACCCAAAGGGGTTAAGCTATGATTCAAATATGATCAAGAAGCCCCCAAGTGGGTTTGGCAGTATGCCGATCAAGTGGGTATCGACAGCTATGTTCTCTTTGGTTCGAATACGACCTATGTTTGAACAGGAAGCCCCCAAGTGATCACGGCTAGATTCAGATATGATCATAAGCCGGACCAAAGGAAAGCCGGATTCAGATATGATCCGCTTCTCCTTAGTTATCTCCACCACCTAACAAAGAAAACACATAAACCTTTTTTGGGAGTGGAAAAAAGGACAGAGGTCCTGCTTTATTGCTTTATGTAATATACATAGTATAAGTATATACACACTAGAGCCGATGGCTCAAGTATAATAAGGCTGAAGATGAGCGATATTCCACGGCCGACGGGTCTCCTCCTCCGACTTACGTGAGTCTTTGTGCTCCCGAACGTCGATAAGGTAGTATGATCCGTTGTTTAGATTCTTGCTGACCACAAAGGGTCCTTCCCAAGGAGGGGATAACTTGTGCATGTCAGATTGATCCTGGATGAGTCGGAGCACTAAGTTGCCTTCCTGAAAGGTTCTGGACCTAACCCGGCGGCTGTGGTAGCGGCGCAGGTCTTGCTGGTAAATCGCCAAGCGGGCTATTGCCAAGTCTCGCTCTTCATCCAACAGGTCAAGTGCGTCTTGCCGAGCTTTTTCATTGTCTTCCTCAACATAAGCCGCCACACGGGGTGAGTCATGACGGATGTCACTTGGCAGGACCGCCTCTGCTCCATACACCATAAAGAAAGGCGTGTAACCCGTAGATCTGTTAGGTGTAGTATTGATGCTCCAAAGTACAGAAGGTAACTCCTCCACCCAACAACCTGGCGTCCGCTGCAAGGGGACCAAGAGCCGGGGCTTGATACCCCTCAAGATTTCTTGATTAGCTCGTTCTGCTTGACCATTGGATTGAGGGTGGGCCACAGCTGAAACGTCAAGCCGGATATGCTCTCGTTGACAGAACTCTTCCATAGCTCCTTTGGAGAGGTTAGTGCCATTATCAGTTATGATGCTGTGTGGAAAACCAAAGCGAAAAATCACCTTTTTCATAAACTGGACCGCCGTTGCTGCATCACACTTACTGACTGGCTCCGCCTCCACCCACTTTGTGAACTTGTCAACCGCCACCAAGAGGTGCGTCTTTTTATCCTTAGACCTTTTGAAAGGCCCGACCATATCAAGCCCCCAGACTGCAAATGGCCAAGTAATTGGAATCATCCTCAATTCTTGAGCCGGCACATGGGCTCGTCGTGAGAATTTCTGACATCCGTCACATTTACTGACCAGGTCTTGTGCATCAGCATGAGCCGTCATCCAATGAAACCCATGACGGAAAGCTTTGGCCACAAGAGATTTTGAGCCGGCGTGATGACCACAATCGCCTTCATGAATCTCACGAAGGATCTCCTGACCCTCTGTAGGTGACACGCAACGTTGAAACGCTCCAGTGACGCTGCAATGATGTAACTCGCCATTGACAATTGTCATGGACTTGGACCGCCGGGCGATTTGTCTTGCCAAGGTCTCATCTTCAGGCAACTCTCCCCGGGTCATGTAAGCCAAATAAGGCACTGTCCAATCCAGGATAACGTGGAGAGCCGCCACCAGCTGTGCCTCCGCGTCTAGTATTGCCAGATCTTCCTCTGTAGGTAACTTAACAGAAGGATTATTCAAAACATCAAGAAAGGTGTTAGGCGGCACCGGCTTACGCTGAGATCCCAGCCGGCTTAAGGCATCAGCCGCCTCATTCTTCCTTCGATCAATATGTTCCACCACATAACCCTTGAAATGTCCAGCCACAGCATCGACTTCACGACGGTAAGCCGCCATAAGGGGATCTTTAGAGTCCCACTTGCCTGACACCTGTTGAGCCACAAGGTCTGAGTCTCCCAAGCACCTTACCCGGCTCAATTTCATCTCTTTGGCCATCCGGAGACCATGGAGTAGGGCCTCGTACTTAGCTGCATTGTTAGTACAAGGAAACATAAGCCGGAGCACATAACAAAATTTGTCACCTCGAGGGGAAGTTAACACGACTCCAGCCCCCGAGCCTTCCAAATGTCTGGACCCATCAAAGTGAATAGTCCAATAAGTGTTATCGGGCTTCTCCTCAGGTGCCTGTAGCTCTGTCTAGTCGTTGATGAAATCCACCAAAGCTTGAGACTTAATGGCAGTGCGTGGTACGTACTTCAGACCATGAGGCCCGAGCTCGATGGCCCACTTGGCGACTCGTCCTGTAGCCTCTCTGTTCTGAATAATGTCTCCCAAGGGGGCAGAACTTACCACAGTGATAGGGTGACCTTGGGAGTATTGCTTCAGCTTCCGGCTTGCCATGAACACCCTGTAAACAAGTTTCTACCAATGAGGATATATTTGTTTTGACTTGATGAGTACCTCACTGACATAATAAACCGGCCGTTGAACCGGATGTTCCTTACCAGCCTCCTTGCGCTCTACCACAATTGCCACACTGACGGCTCGTGAATTAGCAGCCACATATAACAGCAAATGCTCTTTGTCAATGGGAGCTGCAAGAACTAGCGGCTCAGATAACTGCCTCTTCAAATCCTCAAAAGCAGCATTAGCAGCATTACTCCAGACAAAGGTGTCTGCCTTCTTCATCAGTTGGTACAGCGGTAGGGCCTTCTCACCTAACCGGCTTAAAGCGGCAACACGACCCGCCAGTCGCTGAACATCATTGATACATGCCGGTTTAGCCAAAGAAGTGATTGCCTTAATCTTCTCCGGATTAGCCTCGATGCCCCTATTTGAGACCAAGAATCCCAAAAGCTTGCCTGCGGGCACACCAAATACACACTTCTCTAGGTTAAGCATCATTTTGTAAACCCGGAGATTGTCAAAGGTTTCTCTGAGATCAGATATCAAGGTTTCCGCCTCTCTGGATTTCACCACTATGTCATCCACATAAGCATGAACATTGCGCCCAATCTGATTGTGGAAACAATTCTGTACACACTGTTGATAAGTCGTCTGGACACTCTTGAGCCCAAAAGGCATAGACACATAGCAGAAGGCTCCAAACGGAGTGATGAAAGCCGTCTTCTCCTGGTCCTTGACTGCCATCTTGATCTGATGATAACCGGAGTAAGCATCCAAAAAGCTCAAATGCGCACAACCCGCCGTAGCATCAATGATTTGATCAATACGGGGGAGAGCGAAAGGATCAACCGGACAAGCCTTATTTAAGTCCGTGTAATCCACACACATCTGCCAGGTGCCGTTTTTCTTAAGCACGAGCACCGGGTTAGCCAACCACTCCGGGTGAAAAACTTCGACAATGAACCCAGCCTCCAAGAGCCGGGCGACCTCTTCTCCTATAGCTTTTCGTCGTTCCTCATTGAATCGCCGCAGAAACTGCCTGACCGGCTTATACTTCGGATCAATATTAAGAGTGTGCTCAGCGAGTCCTCTCGGTACACCCGGCATGTCAGAAGGCTTCCATGCAAAGATGTCCCGGTTCTCACGGATGAACTCGATGAGCGCGCTTTCCTATTTAGGATCCAAGTTGGCACTGATGCTGAATTGCTTAGACGAATCGCCCAGAGTAAAATCAACAAGCTTAGTCTCTGCGACCGATTTAAACTTCATGGCCGGGTCATGCTCCGTAGTCGGCTTCTTGAGGGAGGTCATATCCACCGGGTCAACGTTATCTTGATAAAATTTGAGCTCCTCTGCTGCACAGACAGACTCGGCATAAGCCGCATCGCCTTCTTCACACTCCAGGGCCACCTTTCGGCTTCCATGCACAGCGATGGTACCCTTGTAACCCGGCATCTTGAGCTGTAAATAAACATAACACGGCCGCGCCATGAACTTGGCATAAGCCGGCCGCCCGAACAAAGCGTGATATGGACTCTTGATTTTGACCACTTCAAAAGTTAACCTTTCCGCCCTAGAATCATGCTCGTCTCCAAAAGCCACCTCTAGTTCAATCTTACCCACAGGATACGCCGACTTACCAGGCACCACTCCATGGAAGACGGTGTTGGAAGTCTTTAAATTCTTGTCAGTTAAGCCCATGCGCCGAAAGGTCTCGTAATAGAGGATGTTGATGCTGCTCCCTCCATCCATGAGCACCTTAGTAAATTTATAACCACCAACCTGCAGTGCCACCACCAAGGCCAGTTGACACGGATTATCAACCCGGGGAGGGTGATCCTCCCTGCTCCAGACAATAGGCTGTTCCGACCACCTCAAGTAATGAGGGACTGTCGGCTCAACAGAATTCACAGCCCTCTTATGAACTTTCTGATCATGTTTACACAAACTTGTGGTGAACACGTGATACTGCCCACTGTTTAGCTATTTTGGATGACTCTGATAACCCGACTGCTGCTGCTGCTGACCTCCTTGACCAGACTGCTGTTGATTATAACCACCCTGGCTTCCCTGAAAACCGGATCCTGAACCGCCGCCCGGGCCATGAAAGCCGCCAGGTCCTGAGCCGCCGCCTGGGCCTTGATTGCCATCAAACGTATTAGAATTCTTGAAAGCCTTCATGATTGCGCAATCCTTCCATAAATGAGTCGCTGGTCGTTCCCGGGTGCCGTGTTTCGGGCAGGGCTCATTGAGTAGTTGCTCAAGAGACGGACCTGACCCACCAAACCGAGGGGGTGGCTTTCCTTTGCGCTTCTGATTGTTACCCTGTGCATTGGCCACAAATTCCGGGTTACCGTCCGCCTTACGCTTATTGCCTCCTTGACTCACCGGGTTATGCTGCTGACCCTTTCCATTACCGTTCTTCTTTCCCTTCCCTGTCTTTTCCTCATCAGATGCGGGATCCTTGGTACTATCAGAATCGGCATACTTGACTAAAGCCGCCATCAGCGTCCCCATATCGTTGCAATCACGCTTAAGGCGCCCCAGTTTCTGTCTCAGAGGCTCAAAGCGGCAATTCTTCTCCAGCATGAGAACTGCTGAGCCGGCATCCATCTTGTCGGACGAATGTATTATATCTTTGACCCGGCGCACCCAATGAGTCGTAGATTCACCTTCCTCCTGCTTACAATTTGTCAGGTCCACAATCGACATAGACTGCTTGCAAGTGTCCTTGAAGTTCTGGATGAAACGGGCCTTTAGCTCCGCCCATGAACTAATGGAATTGGGTGGCAAACCCTTTAACCAAGAACGGGCCGTTCCGTCCAACATCATGGTGAAGTATTTAGCCATCGCTTCATCACTAACCTCCAGCAGCTCCATGGCCATCTCGTAACTTTCAATCCACGCCCCAGGCTGTAAATCGGCTGTATAATTCGGCACCTTTCGAGGTCCCTTGAAATCCTTGGGCAGACGTACATTACGTAGAGCCGGTACCAGACAAGGAACTCCTCCGGTTCTAGTAGCAACACCCGCCTCAACGGAAGTCGTCGGGTAAGCCGGTGAGTCCTGTTGGGCTGCTAGCTGAGCCGCTAGCTGAGCCGCCCGCTCGTCCTCCTGACGTATCCGATCCTGAACCGGGTTATACCCGCCGGGCTGGTTCCGGCGCTGAGCGCTACTTGACAAGGCCTCTGACTCCATGTGTCTACTATAACTCGGGCTCCGGTTTTGACGAGGCGGAGCTAACCAGGGAGGAGGAGTTGAGTGAATCATGTCCCGGCTGTAGGAGTAGGTCTCTTGCTGAGCCAGGGCTGTTTGGACAAGTTCCCTAATCCTCCGGGTTTCCACTGCTGTCGGATCATCACCATCTACTGGGAGAGCCGCCAAACGTGCTGATGCTGCGATTAAGTTCTCCATGGGGTTGGAGAAGTGACCCTGTGGTATTGGTACGTAATGGGGCGGTGCCATATTGCCGTGAAGAGGCGCCGTCACCGGAGGCTGGACTGGGCCTCCCGCTCCGGATGTCATAAACTGATTTTCACCTGGCGGGTTACTTGGGCCGGCCCCGGGTGTAGCAAAGAGATTCCGAGAATCATAAATCTGAGGTAAACGGGACTGAGTTTTCTGATGTCTCCTCCCCGGGTGTAGCAATTAGATGCGTTCAAACTCAACGTGAGCTGAAAGGCCTCTGCCTGAAGTTGTTGCGCCCGTACGTCCAAAGCCGCCCGCTCTGTGGCTAATCTAGTATCTTCAGCTGCTAAGGTTTCCCTGGCCCGGGCGATCTCATCGCGAACCTGTGCCACCTCTGCCTCATGCTCAGATTGGTTCGCAGGGACGACTGTAGCAGTTAACAAGGCCATAAGTTTATCCATGACATCCATCAGCACCTGAGCCGGTGAGCGCACAGGGCCTCCTGCCCCGGCTGCTCCTAACCCGGACGTTATCGCCGCTGAGGCCGTAGAATTTTGGCCGGGTTGAGTACTAGCCATGAAGACTCCTGCCCAGTTTGGCGACTCTGAGGGGTCCGGAATGGTGCTGCCATCGGAACAGCCCCCAAGCACACCATCTTGAACTTGATACAGCGAATCTGTTGAGCCGACGGACGAATCACCGTTAGAGAGGACGGCCGGCTCACCATCACCTTTAGATCCTTCAGAAAGTTCACCTCCGTGGATGCAACCCACAAAGGCACGCTTCACGACGGGCTGAGCTCGGGCGGGTTTCGCACGCTGAGCCGTCTCGACGAGGTCGATGCAACTGTCCGGCTCAGGGCCCAGCTCACCAATCCGGCCGATGAAGACGTGAATTCCGCCAAAGGGGACCCGGTACCCGTACTCAATTGAGCCGGCGTCGGGGCCCCAGCCTTCGTCGTCAATGTAGATCTTGCCGCGACGACTCTTGTTCATCCGGCCAACTGCGTATCCCTTGAGCCCTTCGAAGCTGCCCTTCAAGAACTCAAATCCGCCGTGCGCTGGCCCCACGGTGGGCGCCAACTGTCGTGGAATTTGTCACGGCAGATGTCCTTTTGCAAGGACTTAGTCGTGGAGCCATCGCAACTAGGAAGCTTAAAGGGGTTAATCGGGACAAGGACACGCGAGGTTTACACTAGTTCAACCCCTTACGGTGAAGGAAGGCCTACGTCTAGTTGGGTTGGAATTGCTTGAGGTTTCGATGACTAGGGAGCGAGATACGCTATGCCTGGCTCTCGATCCGTTCTTTTTTTTCTTCCTAAGCCACTGGCAGGTCGTCCCCTTATATACACGGGTTGACGCCATGCGGCCTACAGAGTCCCGGCCGGCTCATAAACAGTGTCCGGCTCGGCGACTAGTTACTTCTACCTTACAGTACAAGTTATACCATCATGATAGTTTATCTTTACGGGCCTCAAAGTCGCCTGTGGGCCTTTAAGCCTTTTAGTGAACCGCCATCTTCATGCCTTGGTCTTGGGCTTCTGATGAACCTCTATTTGCGTAACCCGGCCTCTCCTGGATGGCTTACACAAATAGTCATATCCCCAACAAATAGTATTTCTTAAATTTATGTGACTAACATCATCTATTTCATACATTTTGCTTGCCCAAGTTAATATCAATAGTAAGATGTTATGTTCTTAATAATGATATAAGAACAAAATATATGTGGGATAGTTAGGGCTTACGGCAACATGCACATATATAGAGCACACGTGTTTATACAAATAATTAATCAAAATAGTTAATCTCCTGCACATAATATATTTAGATAAATAAAATGAACGATATTGCTAATCATTTGCATGATTCTGTTTCCATTTTTTATCAACAATACACTGACATTGTGTTAGATAGGATGATATTTGATGCCACTAAGATATACCAAATCTTTGGATTCTTCAATGTCTTGAGACTCCAGAGAATACCGACCTTTCAGATTCTTGAATGGCGTCCCATAGCTTTCCACATTGCAGCTAGTGAATGTGCTTGCATCTTTGTGCTTTGATATCTAGACATACTATGCTCCCCACAGAGCGTTTAAATTTAATACTCACTGTATAGTATACTCACATTAAACTATATTATCTTTCACTCTTTCTGCCTCATATATCGGTCATGAGTGATTTTTATACCATGCATGCTATATAATAGCGTCGAATTTGGTGTAGATTGGTGCATCTGGAATTCAATGGTGTGCTTAAGATGAAACACTACAAAACACTAAGATACATTCTTAAATAAGAGAAAACTTGATAAAGTACCTAAAAATCCGGAGTGCATTCATATTTGTTGGCACACAACGTGACATCATGAGTGAGGGATCATGGCTTTGTCAAAAGCAAAAAACATGGCTCGAATGACAATGGGTCAGTGCTCATTTTAATTGTATCACCTTGATGCTTTATTTTGTGTAAATAAGGAACAACTTTTATTAAAAAAAGATGGACAATGGATGTTGCACACCGTATAGCAAGAGCATGTAAAAGTCATTTCTCCAGATACACCACTCATTTTTTAGAAAAAACCGATACACTACTATACATTCATCACATTTAAACGTAATACATACGTAGACATTCATACATACACGCATACATTCACCCCTATGAACGCACGCACACACACACACACACTATATGACGATGTCGCCATAGATGCCTCCTCCTCCCACTAAACGCACATCGCCAGAAGGCCTGAAATAAATCCAAAAAAATACAAGCACCAATGTCAAGTTTAATACTTGAACTCTGGTGGGATAATTAAGGATACCATTGTCCTTCTAACTATCCAACCACAAGTTGGTTCGCTATACATTCATTGCGTTAAGATGTACTATCCTTCAAATTCATCACTATGATGTTAGGCCAGTGAAGCGTTTGTGGATGGCTGATCTCACCACTAATATGTCTCTTTGTTTCAAAAGTGGAGGGAGTAAAGAAAATTGTGCTTGTCTTTCACACAGTGGCTTGGTTACCGACAACATAGACACCCAGAGAAGAGAAAGAGGATATTTCTTTTCAGAAAGCACATATGCTCACAACATGCATGCACACGCATACATATAAAGACATGCACACATCCCTACCCCTTTGATCATCTTCAAAAGATTAAGTCGGTAAATGTTGTGATTGGCGAAGTCAGCACATGTCTCTCGTAGTTGACGGGCACGTCATAGCACTGAAAGAGTAGCGTCGAGGAGCCTGAAATAAATCTAGGAAATATGCAAGTGTCTATGTCAAGTCTAAGAATTGAATATGGGTGGGCCGATTTCATGATAAGCAACCTAACCATCCAAGCTAAGCTTTGTTCGCAGTAGAAAGAGTGGTGAGACTATGATTCATCAACGATGGACACAAGAGTTTATGAAGGAATTCATGAAGCAGGAAACGTGTTCAAGCATGGCATGAGGTCTGTTTGTGGCAATGTTTAGCAAATCCCATTGGAGGCGGTATCTATATGTCGCCTTTAGCGGGCCAGATGCTCGCCTCTCCTACAGGGATCGGTTTTGGGCCCAACAACCGACGATGTACGCCGCATCCCACCGATTTTCTTCAGCTTTCTTACTGCCCTTCATGTGTTCTTTTATCACCACGGCAGACTTCAAGTTACTCTATTTTCTGCCGGTTTTGCTGGTTCTGCATTTTTTCTTTCTATTTTCCGTTTTCTCCCTTTTTTAATTTACTAGCTAATTGCTCATGTGTTGCAACGCGTGCATACATATTCTTGTGATTCAACATCAATCTTGTCCGACATATACCTTACACCCACCTTTCTAGAATTTTTGCAAGATTTAATTTGATTTGAGTATGGTAGAGGAATGCAAGTAAAATTTTGATTTAGTAGAGGTTTTGTTAAGATTTGATTTGATTTGGGTATGGGTAGGCGAAGACAAGAAAGTTTTGATTTAATTGAGATTTTGGTAAAATTTGATTTCATTTGATTGAGTTAAACCATAATGTGGTTTTGAGAATGTACTGATTTAGTTTAAATAATTTCAAATTACTCTATTTGCGTTGGTATTAATTTTACGTCACATCCATGTAAAACAACCAATAGGAAACCAAAGGGGAACAGGGAGTGAAAGGAAAAAACCATAGCATAAGGTGACACAAACCTACCAACTCCCCATAAATAGTAAAGATATTTTGCAAAATTCTAAAACTTTTATTTTTTTGGAATATATTTTGTTTTTCTTATTAAGGAATATTCATCATCTATAAAAAATGTTCAATGGATGTTTAGAAATTGTTCAACGGTATTAGAAAATAGTCATTGTGTACTGTAAAAAAATTCCCACGTATTTAATTGCACGCACATCTCATATTTGGAACATTTTTCTCGTATCTAACAATTGTTCATCTCATATTAAAAAATATTCATCATGTATTTGACAAATGTTCATGACGTATTTGAAATATATTTTCTGCAAATTTAGTAAACATTTGCTAGGTATTAGAAAAATATTCACTAGATAGTTAGAAAATGTTCAGCATGTATGGGAAAATTGTTCAACCCAATTCAAAAAATAGTCATCACCTATTTGAAAAATATTCATCGTGTATTTAGAACAAGTTCGATACTTATCGGGACATTGTTCATCATGTATACAAAAAAAATTCTCGCATATTTGGAAAACACTCATCATTTATTAAAATTATTATCCATAGTGTATTTTGAAAATGGTCATATTATATTTAAAAATGCTTGTTGCCCAATTTAAACTTTGATCGTGTATTCAAAATTGTTCATCATATATTCAATTACTGCCTATGAAATTTAAAAATGGTCATGAATTTTTCTAGAAAACATATAATTTCTGAAAGACATTTATGCATTTTGTTAAATATGTTCATGTAATTTTTAGAAGTGTTCACACAGTTTTGTTAAAACTTGTCATAGTACATTTCAGAAGATGTCAATGTATTTTTAATCAGAAAAGAGACAAAAGAAAAAAATAAAAAGAAACTAGAAACATGGAAAAGGGAAAAGGAAAAGGGAAAAGCAGGAAATACAGTAAAATCCAAAAAAGGGAAACCCGAAAAAAGTCAAATACAAAGCCAAAACAATTACTTAGGAAACAAAACCAAAGAACTAATAACATAATATCGGAGTAAACGGGAAGCTGGGCCAGCCACGGCCTCCGCGTTGTAGGCAACCACGCTATAGGTTTGCAACAGGCGAGATTTAGCAATTGCGCCCACTGAAGGAATTTCTATTTGGGCGCTTGTTGCACTGGATACGAGAGTACAAAACGCACACCCTCTATAATTCACTAATTAAGGGGTATCCCTTACAAAGGTCACCCACACCATCTTCGGTGGTGACAAGTGGTGCATCGTGCGATTGTAGCAATTAGATAGTTTTGGTGTGATTTCTTTCCAACACGTGCAGGAGAGATGGGTTGGTTTATTTGTGCTGTTTTTGTAGATTCAATTTTCAAATGATTTATCTGTGTGTCCAAATCAGGAACCACTTTGACTGTTGCATTCCTCGCGTCAAGATCTTCAAAACTAGATCTCATATTGATAAGTTTGGACGAACTTTTTTCAGGCGAAATATGTGCTCCAAAATTGTACTAACATGGTCAAAACTGTAATAACTCGTGCTTCGAACTGAACCAACTCGTGCTTCACTTTCAGGAAAAATAGTTTGTCCTTTTCACGCGAGTGCTTCATGCAAAGCTGCACCCGTCAGAGCTAATTCCGGCAGATCCCTTGACATGGTCTTCTATCTAGGCGACTTGGCACGATGGTAATAGGGGCAAGGTTTTACCCCAATTTAGGCTCTCGCGGATGAGATAACACCGTACGTCATGATTGTGTATATTATGTTGGTGTGTGTACAAAGTATGCAGGTAAAGTATCAAGGGATTGAATATTCTTTAAGATGTGTTCTATCGACTATCCCGGCCTCCGCTTATATAAGATATCGGGATCCTAGGATTACATGAGTCTGCCGGCTACGTTGGTGGGGGGTCCTTGTCTTGAACATCAAGGCTTCCAGAGTCACGTATAATCATTCTGCCACTTCAAAAAAGAAAAGAAAAAAAACAGTGCATTGTGAATGAAGAGCAAGTAGTGATCCCGAAAGGGGAGCGTGCAGCTCCTGCCCAGACCGTCAGCCATCATCTCCTCCCAAGTGAACCTCGTCGAAAGCTTCAACCTCAAGTGGGAAGTCACGGGCAAGGAGCCGAACGCTTGCCTGACGATCCTTCCGCAATTTGCGGACAGGGAAGAAGGTACCAACTCGGAGCAAGGTGCATCAACCGGGCTCAAAGATTCAGATAGCAGCTCCGATGACATGGACTATAGGCAGAGTGGTGTCACCAGGCTACCCTTCCTCCCAGAGTAGCATATCCTGCTGAGTTTCTTGGCTGTGTGTCTTTGTACCTAGCTGTATATTCCACTCCTTTTTGCAGCCATTGGCCGTTGTTGATACCCTGGTAATTCTCTCTCAACAGAAAGTAACTCTGTTTACAGTGGCTGTTAGGCAGATAGATAGTGCTGCTTTCCGACTCATACAGAACATAAACAAAATCAGATCCAACTCGGAACTACATGACAACGCTCGGATCGCTTCGCATCTTTCTGAGTTGGTGGCGTTGTCACTGGCATGAATCTCCTCTACTATCAGTGCAGAGACGACGATCGAATCATGTATTTCTTTCTATCTGAGTTGCGAGTTGCAACTTGGCCCTGGGATAATCACTTGTTCTTTTGGAACGTTGGGATCATCACCGTGAAGAACCACCTCTTCCTTTTCACCCGTGGGTGCCTTTTCACATGCATCTCCAGAACCAGAAGACCACACACTGGTCAGGTCTTGCTCCAGCTAATCTTGCCATTCACTTGTGTCAAAGAATTGTATCTGCACATTTTCCTTCGTGCCCCATGCCCCATAACACTTCCTTTTCTTCTCCGAAAAGACAATAATGCAGCAGCACTCGATCGGTGTACCTCCGTCCCATGTTTGTTAATCACAAGGGTGTGCCCATATATGGCTCTCCCCTGGTTGCCGCATCCGGCTTCTCTGGCGCCCGAGAGTCGCATGGCCCTATGGGGGGAAAGCCTCCAATGGCCGGCCACCTTCGTGCATGCATGCACGGCCATGGCCATAGTGCATGCCGTGGGGGGTCTCACGGTAGTTTAACCAGGCCGCCATTGGAGCCATACCTAGAACTCCATCCATTGCTCCGTCCTATTATACAATTGACGGGCCGGTGGAAAGTGACCGAGTTGGTCGTCATGCATGGCCGGTTCGAGTTAGCTGAGAGAGGGCATTTTGCATGCACTGATCTACTCATGCACGGATCGACGGCCAACGAGCTGTCGGTATGCCGTATGCATAGTATAGCTAGCTAGCTAGGGTGGTTACTCGCCTTTACGAGTTAGGCGAATGGGAAGCTCTTGCCTAGCTCAATGACTCGACCGATAGATCTCAGACTCCAATTTGGCAAGGTCGATGGAGTTACAAATGGGTGCGTGCGTGGACGCAACCTCTTTGACATATCAACAATGGCGTACGTGCGCGCTTACGTACGGAGTAAGTAGTGTGGACAAAGTTCATCATGTGGTGGTGGCAAGAGGCAGGCGGTGAGAGATATGCATGTGCCCGGATGAAGATTACGGCGGCCCATGATTCGCCCGCGGTGATCTGGAATGGCCCAAGATACCCATTCCCATGGATTTAATTGCTCATGTCATTCCAATGGTGTAATGAAACCTATCGATAATGATGGTTGGTTGGTCCAACAAACAATGTCAAACATGCATGAATGGAGCTTTTTTCTAAAAAAAAGAAAACATGCATGGATATCTATTGCTGTAATGGGAGATTTCTCCTTCCTGAAAATCCGATCGGGAGGGTCCAAAGAAAAAGAAAGGCCTCTTTTCTCCTCCAACTTGCCAATTTTGTATTTGCAACAAGGCATATATCATATGTGATCGATCACACGGGGCCACGAGCATCAAGTTGCCGGCCCCCCGTTCTCGTCCGGTGAGTGACGGTATGAGGTCATTACCCTCTCGTCGCTCGTTCGTCGCTGTCAGTGCGAGTGCGACACAGGCCATCTCTCCACCCATGGCGCCAACGCTTAGTGTTTTGTGGTAACGGCAAACCGCTCGCTCGCCCCCCTATAAATCAGCTCAGCGTCGTGCAGCTACGTCGTACCAAACTGACCACCACCGGCAGTCTACTCTTCTAGTGCGAGGTAGCATTCCATTCCACGAGCACGACGGATCTAGCTAGCTAGCTACAGCGTTACCTCATAGGCTCATACACTTCATGGCGTCCAGCTTGAGCACGTCGAGGAGCATGCCGGCGGTGTGCGCCGTGCTCATCCTGCTGCTGCTGCTGTCTGCTGCCTCACGTTGCGAGGCTGACCTCCTGCAGGTGACGGTGGCTGGCCGGAGAATGCTGGCCGGTGGGAGCAATGCCGCCGCCGTCTTCTCGAGGGAGGCGGCGACGACCGTGGCGAGTAGCGCACGGCAGTCAGCAGCTGGAAGAGCGGCCATGCCTTACTCAGAGTCCAAGAGGTCCAGCCCCGGCGGCCCGGACCCTCAGCACCACTAATTAGGTAAGCTCGCACGAAAGTCCAAGCGCTTGTCAAGTAGCCTGTATCAGTTAAGGACGATGTACGCATGGGGTGGTAAGTTGGCATCTACTGTGCCAAGAAAAATGGGATTATATGTTGCTCATGAGTTTTGTACTTCGTGTGTCTGAAGCACGCAAGGGAAATAAATGGTATGTTTACTTGATTTTTCACGTTTCCCGACTCGCCTATCAATGGAAGCACAACGGAAGTGGTTTTTGTACCAAACATTCTATTGCTATATAGCGTGCATTAATCCACCGTTGAATGTGTGTTGTACATCTGGAATTTAGTGGTATAAGATACCGAGAGAATATCACATAAAAACCAAGTTTCAAAGAGAACTTCGTTTGAAAGTTTAAGAAGAAAACTGAAAAATGGAAATGATAAGAGAGTGATGTTCTATTGGCATGAGAAACTCCAAGTTTAAACACATTACCATTTACGAGCTATGAAAAAATATAGAAAAAATTAATGATGTTTATTGTTCGGCACTATTCAATGTTTATGTTGTTTTCTTTTGTACCACGTCAATGGTAATGTGTATGAACTTGAGAATTTCACATGCTAATAGAACATCACACTCGCAAGGCCCCGTTTTTTTTTAACTTCAAAACACTGTTTTCACATGGTTTTCACCATAACTTGGTTTCCATGTGATACTCTTTTAAGATTAAGACATTACAAGACATTAAGATGCATTCTGAAACAAGAAAAAACCTGATAAAGTAGATAGAGATTCAACAAATACGATCTTATTTTGCTGACACACAACGCAACACTATATAATACACATCAAAACAAAATAAATAAATAGATAAAACTTTAGGTAACACTTTAAAACAACATAAACTTGGTCAGAATCAGAAAACAATCTGTTGTTGGATGGTTAGGTGGACAGTGATATCCCCAACCCATCAGGATTAAGTCCTGGTGCTCGCATTTATTCCTGAATTTATTTCAAGATTCCAGATGATGCGAGGAGATGTTCCCGGCCTGCGTCTGTACTATGTCAGAAAAAACTTGGTCAGAATCTTTAAGTAGTGATGGACAATAGATGCATGCACGCTATGCAACATGCTTGTGAAAGGCATTTATGCCAATACACTAAGGGTATCTCCAACGCGAACCCTTAAACTGCCCGCATATGTCCGGAACATGGGGATTGTGTCATTCAACGCGGTCTTGTATCGTTCCGCCAAGCGGTTTAGACGTACATTTTCCCGCAAACCAGAGAGAAAATAGGGGGAACTTTGCGGGCGTCTGGTCCGCTGCCACATCCCCGTCTGGCAACCGTGGTCCACCCAACAATCCCACCCATGTCGTCCGCTCTTTCCTTCCGATGCAGGCACCTCTTCCCACGCCGCATCAATGCCGGCCCAGAGCACGCAGCGACCGGCATTGATGTCGCCTGATGTGACCGGACGGAAAGGCGGCGCTGACCGACGCGGCCTCTCGAGAGTCGCCGCTTCAATGCGTATGTAGCTCGAACTTTGGGCCCGTCATCCTCATCGGCGGGCTGATCCTCGATGGAGGAGATCGTCCTCTCCTCCGGCGACAAGGAGGACCAGCTGCCACCGCAGCAGTCCACGACGCGCGATGCAAGGCCAGGTGTACACTGCCACGGACAAGGAGTATGAGCAGCAAATGGAACTGATGCTCCGTCGCTCTATCCTCCACCTAAACGGCTCGGTGGTGCCTCCGGGAACACTCCTTCCTGTGAAGCCGGAGTCCGCATTCCCTCCACGCTCTCAGTAGCACAACTGCGGCGTCCAAATTGGATGCCGCGTGAAGGAGGAGCCCCTCTCGCCGCCACCCCGATGCGTGAATAAAGAGCGAACTCTCCGCAGCCCCGGTGCGTGAAGAAGGAGCGCCGCTTGCCGCCGCTCGTGCCCAATGTGATAGCCGCGAAGGCGGGCGATCACATTCACCAATACCTTGGCGGCGGCGGCGGCTGTTCGTCGTCCCGAAGCGCCCTAATGGTGCAGGAGTACACGAACAGGGAGCGGTGCTGGCGGCACATGTGAAATGTGACATGCCGTTCGAAGTTCACGGACTTTGACATCCCGCCGCCACACATTGCCGCGGACCGTGTGTTGGTGTACGCCTGGGCCCCAGACCGGTCCGTGATGCCGCCCCTTCCTTCGTCTGAAGCCTGATGACAACGACTCTAACGCCGGATCTGGCGACAATGATTAAGGAGCCGCCGGCCAGCCCGACATGGCCTACGAGATCACCGTGAAGTATAGGGTAGTGTAGGGTTACGTTTTTTTAAGGTTTTTAGTTCATTGGACGAAATATCATGGGGTTTTATGTAAAATCTATCCTAGTTCAAATGAATATCGTCCGATTTGTTTGAGTTTGAATCAAATTTGTTCATTTTTGATACATTCATTTGAAATGTAAGCAGACATATGTGGCTAGCTTTAGATGGCCGTCTTTGGCATCAGTGTCCGTGGACTAGTCTCCTCTCTCCGTCAATAGATGCCGCATCAAATTTACGGATCAGCGTTGGTGATGCCCTAACATGCATGCATTGTAGTAAGATGTATCCTTCCTTCAATTTCATGGATGTCATGTTGGGCCAGCGCTTGTGGGCGGCTTATTTTGTCGAAAGGTGAAGGGGTAAGAAAATAAAACTCTGCTTGTCTTTGACACGACGACTGGTTGTCGATGGTAGAGGCACCCAGAGAAGTGAAAGAAAAGGAGAAATAAGACTGACAAGAAACGTGATTTCAGACGACGGACACGGGAGTCGACGAAGCAGGAAACGAGTTAGAGCGCGGCATGGTTTATGTGTGCGCTAGCTCTTCTGAGTTTGAGTTATTTAGAAAAAAAATAGTGTTTTTGTTTTTTCTAAGGGGTAGCTATTTGATTTGTTATACACTAGCAAACATGCCCGTGCTTTGTAACGGAAGAAAAAAAATTACATGTTAGTCAAATAAGTATGACTCAATACCCAACATATGAGTGTCCTCTATTTTAACACAATGGCTCACCATGTTGCCAATTATCTTTCTTCTGACTCTCGATGGATGTGATATCCACGTGATCACAATGCATTCAACGTAGTAAACAATGAGCTTGTCACTGCATGACACACTCACTGGCGGAGGACTCCAGTGGGCAAGGTGTGGCATATATTGTTTGTTAGACCCTTAGCCAAGCGCAACGCACGTATATGCAAACCCAGATTGAAAGTACACAAGTACGCAGCTTGATTAATGTGCTGCCAAGCACAGCACACGTACTATATGCAAAGTTAGGAAGCACACAAGCAAGTAGCTTGATTGATGTGCTGTCTAGCACATGCACGTCTAACTGCATCTTCCACTGCACAACGATCTGATCGATTGTTTCGGTAGTTTGCTCTCGACAGAACTTTTCGTAACTTGCAATCAGAAAACTAAATGGAGAATTTTTTGATGACGCATGCAATTTGCACCTTTTTGGATTTTTTTTAGTGTACATAAGTGACTTATCGTGCTCAAAGCGTTACCGACTATGCGACTAGGGATAGACCAACATGCTATTTTCGGTTATAACCAGATAGTTGACATACACTTCAACTAGCAGGTTGAACTTTTAGATTTTCTTGTATAGACTGCATGCTCAAACGAATATCTCTTGAAAATGAGACATGTCAAACTTTGGTCTAACTTTGTTCCAAGCTCTTGGTCGCTAGCCTTTATATATAGTGCCTCGTTGAGCCTGCAAATTTTCTCTTCTTTGCCTTTTTTTCTCGTGCCAATAAGTTGTTCCCTATACACTCCTTTTATGGGATCATTGTTGGGGAAAGCAGATTTAACATTCATACAAAAACCTTTCAATCCTCTTGTGTTGCCATAGCTAGGAGCAGCCGCCTCGTCTCGAGTTGAGCAACAGATGCAAAAACCTTTTCATAGTCAACTCCTTGAAAATCATCAAGATCGAGTTATGCAACAAGATGTCTGGTGGCTGGCTTAATGATTTTGTTATTCTCCTATATTTGGTTATTCTTCTGAGGATTCACATGAATTTTTTACTTAAAAGTTCGCCACACCTTAAATTTTTTTCGTCCTCCGCCTCTGGACACATTTGTCATTGTCTCGCGCAAGGAAATATTTAAAACTTTAAAAACAAATCTCATCAACCACGACTACTCGGCAACGCCAAGACATATAAAGAATTACCAAAAACTAATCAAATCAAATCCTAGATATAAAATACTTTTGAATCAGAACAGTTTTTTGAATCGACAAACATTCTTTTTAAATTTAGGCATTTTTTTAAATTCACGAACATTTGTTTTTTAGATGAACATTTATTGAAATGCATGAATAGTTTTCGAATTAATGATGACTCAGAAAACGTTTTTTAAATCGATGAACTTTTTTAAAATTGGGGAACAAATTTTGAATTTCACAAAAAAAAATTGATTTTTTTGAATATTTTCTAAAATTTCATCGACTTTTTTTCAGATTCACAAATATGTTTTAAATACAGGATTTTTTTATCAAGATCATGAACTTGATTTTATGTAACGATATTTCTTTCCATATTATGATTTTTTTATAATTTGCGAACATTTTTGTAAAATCATTAACATTTTTTGAAACTGCGAAAATTCTATGATTTCCTGAACATTTTTGAATTCACACACATTTTATAATTTCTCAAACATATTTTCAAGCTCGCACCTTTTTAATATTCAAAAATCTGGAATTAATTTAAAGAAGGAGAAAACAAAAACAGAAGTGAGAAAAGAGTAGACAAAAAAACAAAAAAAAACAGGGCGTTAAGCCCGCTGGCCGGCCCATGTAGGCCTAAGTGGGGGGAAGAAGTGTGTGAGAAAAAGGTGGAGGAAGACCGAGTTATGCAACAAGATGTCTGGTGGCTGGCTTAATGATTTTGTTATTCTCCTATATTTGGTTATTCTTCTGAGGATTCACATGAATTTTTTACTTAAAAGTTCGCCACACCTTAAATTTTTTTCGTCCTCCGCCTCTGGACACATTTGTCACTGTCTCGCGCAAGGAAATATTTAAAACTTTAAAAACAAATCTCATCGACCACGACTACTCGGCAACGCCAAGACATATAAAGAATTACCAAAAACTAATCAAATCAAATCCTAGATATAAAATATTTTTGAATCAGAACAGATTTTTGAATCGACAAACATTCTTTTTAAATTTAGGCATTTTTTTAAATTCACGAACATTTGTTTTTTAGATGAACATTTATTGAAATGCATGAATAGTTTTCGAATTAATGATGACTCAGAAAACGTTTTTTAAATCGATGAACTTTTTTAAAATTGGGGAACAAATTTTGAATTTCACAAAAAAAATTTTGATTTTTTTGAATATTTTCTAAAATTTCATCGACTTTTTTTCAGATTCACAAATATGTTTTAAATACAGGATTTTTTTTATCAAGATCATGAACTTGATTTTATGTAACGACATTTCTTTCCATATTATGATTTTTTTATAATTTGCGAACATTTTTGTAAAATCATTAACATTTTTTGAAACTGCGAAAATTCTATGATTTCCTGAACTTTTTTGAATTCACACACATTTTATAATTTCTCAAACATATTTTCAAGCTCGCACCTTTTTAATATTCAAAAATCTGGAATTAATTTAAAGAAGGAGAAAACAAAAACAGAAGTGAGAAAAGAGTAGACAAAAAAACAAAAAAAAAACAGGGCGTTAAGCCCGCTGGCCGGCCCATGTAGGCCTAAGTGGGGGGAAGAAGTGTGTGAGAAAAAGGTGGAGGAAAATATTAGTAGATGCTGGGGTTCGAATGCTGGTCTTCAGGGTGGAATAGACAAGATCGAGCCACCGCGCTGCTAGTGTATCCATAGTATATTTGGGATATTACATATATAAAAACACTCAGCACGACGGCGATTTTAAAAGAAAAATTGAATCATTTTCTTCACTTACGAATGGCATAGCGGGTAATTTATAGCAATTTCGGGGGGCAATTTTTTTGACGTACGGGTAGAAGCAATATCTGCTTTATTAGTAGGTAGAGATATATGCGAAGTCACTAATTAAGGAGTACTCGTTGTAAAAAACACTCCACTTTCTCATGTCGCGACAAGTGGCGCACATGCAGCGCGTCACTTGTCGCAACCTGGGAGTTTACCCTTTTTTCGTAGATCCGTTTATTCAAAACGTTTTATCTTTTAAACCGTACGTCCAAATCTCGAACCGTTTTCACCATTGAATTCCTCGCGTCGAGATCTTCAAAACTAGATCCCATGTTGATAGGTTTTGATGAATTTTCTTTTCACGAAAAAACCGAACGAAAAAAACAGGGCGAAAAAATCGAACCGGGAGCACGGTTTTTTTTCCTTTCCGAAAGTGGCACGCCTGTGCCTCTCGCGAAATCACACCCGTACCTCTCGCGGAAGCAAAACCGTGACTCTCGTGGAAGAAAAAAAGAAAACACGTTTTTTTCGTTTCCGAGAGACACCGCCGTGACTCTCGCGAAAAGCACAACCGTGCCACTCGCAGAAGCAAAACCGTGACTCACGCGAAAGAAAAAAAAATAGAAAACACGTATTTTTCCTTTTCTGAGAGGCACGGCCGTGACTCTCGCGAAAGCACAACCGTGCCGCTCGCGGAAGCAAAAACCGTAACTCTCGCGAAAGAAAAAAAACAGAAACACATTTTTCCCCTTTTCAAGAGGCATGGCTGTGACTCTCGCGAAAGCACAACCATGCCTTTCGCGAAAGCAAAACCATGACTCTCGCGAAATAAAAAAATAGAAAACATGTTTTTTTCCGTTTCTGAAAGGCACGGCTGTGACTCTCACTAAAGCACAACCGTGCCTCTCGCGGGAAAAAACCATGACTTTCGCGAAAAAAAGTGTTTTTTCACGCAATTTTTTTTTTTGAATTTTTTTATCGAAAAGCTAAGGAAGACCGGGGAAAAACCAAAACGTCAAAGAAAACCGAAAAAACCCCGTTTAAAAAGCCAAAAACGCGTGCGGAAAAATAAAAAAACAAAATCCGAAGGAAGCATCCAGAGCGCGACACGTGGTGAATGGCTGAGAGCGCGCCAAGTGGCGCTGATCGTTGCGAGGCTCCCGAAAGAGCGCTCGTTAACTAGTTGCTCCCAGATATGTGTGATTTTCCACTAGCGTTTGAAGTTGGGCCGGCCCATTAGATCATCTTCAATAAATCACCCTAAAAAAACTCCTCTGATAAGTGGTTATTGGGGAACCCTAAAAAAATGGTTATAGGGAACCTCCTAATATTATTTTTAGGGTTTGTAGGTGTGCGCTATAGAAGATCACCCAAAAACCCATCATCTATACTTAGCCTTATATATGAGCCCCGTCTATTAGTGCCTAATCTCTCTCTCTCTCTCTCTCAAAAGCTCCGAGAGGTGGCAAGGCGATGGTTTGCCAGTACATTATTGGGCGGTAATGGTGGTCTGGGGGTGGTGGTCCGGTGACGGTCTAATGAGCATTGGCGGTGACACGCTAAGGTGTCATTTATTAGGGAAGGTAATGGGAGAGAGCCAACTCCCCTTCTATATAGGGCCAGCTAGAAGTGTTTTATTGTGATCACCATTTTTTTAATGGGGGTGAGAAGGGGAGGCGGATCTGCTGGAACACTTTTTGTTGGCCTATCTCACCCTATACTAGAAATTTTAAGGGGGGGGGGGATCTACTGGAGATGCTCCTAGGAGCACAGGAGCAAGTGTCTTTTTATGAAGATTCACGAAGCTTCTCACCCGATTTTTGGAATCTTCTGACCATTTTTCCGTCGTTTTTCTCATTTTTTTTCATTTTCGATTCTTTTATGGCATATTGTTTTTATTTTTTAATTATCTTTATTTTCTCTATTTAAAATTCATGAACATTATTTATATTTTGAATCCATGGATTCTTTAAAACTTGTGATACTTTTTAAATCACAAACATATTTTAAAATATATAAATATTATTAAAGTTCAGGAAATTATTTATAATCAGAAAAAGTTTTTCAAATTTACGGAGTTTTTATTTACAAATTCATGAACATTTTTCTAATCAGTGAATATTTTGAAATTCACAGACATTTTTACATATTCCTGAACATTTTGTGTTTTTCATGAATAAATATGTCTAAAAAATAGAGGCACAGATGTTTTTTTGAACAATTTTTTTTCGCGATACAAAAACGCTACAGGAAAAGCCCAACAGTTAATCGCTACAAAAACGTTAGCGATGGCCGAGGAAAAGCGTTAGCGCTACAATGGATCGGTCCCTAGTCTAGCGATGGCCGTGGCCCATATTTGGGTTCTCCTCTGCCTTTCCTTTGTTTTTTATTACTTGTCCGTTTTCATTTTTATAGATTCTTTGGAATATTTTATTTTCTCATATTTTCTTTTCTTGATTACGTCCTTTTGTGTATTTTATCATGTTTAGGCTAAGTGCTTAAACCTCTTCTTAAATCACATGAACCCATATTTATACATGCAAAAACATTTCTTTTCAAAGTCAACATGTTTTTTATTTTTTTGAAAGAAAAACCGGTTTTGCTAAATCTCATGTGCCTGAAATTATCCTTGGCTTCAATCACTTTCTTCTTCTTCCCGAGCGTAGGAGATGAGGAGGCCGGACCTAGTCGAAGAAGAAGTAGTCTCATTATCTATCTTGGGGATATCGGGGGTCCATGTTCATCGGGAAGCAACAACCTAACTATCTATTTCATGAATGTGGGGTGCAGGGGAACGTCGGAGTTGTGCACCGGTGCGGGGCTTAGAGAGATGGTCGGGGCGGCAGCCAACACGGCGGTGTGGAGACGTCGAGAGGAAAGCAGGGCGGCGATAGCTACCAGCCGCAAGGGGCGGATGCAGGCAAGAAAGGCTGGGTTGGTCAGTGGTTACACGAGGAGGAAGAGGTGACAGGTTAAAGATGAACGGTACCTTGAACTATTTTCAGCCGTTGGATGGAGATTTAAAGGCCCTTGATGAAAGCGACTGATGCAACATATTTTTTTAGGCACCTGCCGTATAGACAGTCCCAATAAATAAATGTATTATTATACTATAAAAAAGTTTAAACATGGTTTGAAACTTTCATTGTATATACAAGAAAACTCATATTGTGATATTTGAATATTTTAACTTTATCACTGTGTAATTTCTTCAACATTCAAACTTTATTATTTACAATAATTTAAAAGATTCTGACATATTTTTTATAAAAAAAAATCTCCTTCAATCCGTAGCCACACAAACCAACATAATCCAGCGAACCACCCTGTGATGAAATGGTTAGGAGGACAGTGGTATTCTGCCCGCTAGAGTTTAACTCCTAAACTTGATATTGACGCTCGTATTTTTCTAGATTTATTTAAGGTTTTCTAGCGTTGTGCGTTAGTGAGAGGAGACGTTCCGTCTACTACGAAGATGTCTATTATGATTTCGTTTATTTTAAAATAATGTGTCGGCTCAATCTTTCGAAGATGCTTATAAAGATAACGTGTGCATGTGTCTATAAAAGGACAGAATCCCTTGGCATGCAATGTTCCGCCGCAGCACTTCCGAATGAAACGAATTCAATCCCATATATTTATTCCACATTTCGGAACAAATAACGAATGCAGACAACAAACTGCCGTGACAATCTCGTAGTACAACATGAATGGACAAAACAAATAGTGTAATCAAAAAAGAAAGAAACAAACAAACAAATTCACGGGCGGCATCGACCGATATCCATCAATTCTGAACCTTATCCTCAGCAGCATGGTCTCACTCCTCCTCGAAGCACCTGACGGCGTTGTCGGGGTCGATGTCGCTGCAGAGCGGCAGGTCGGCGGGGAGCGCCTCCAGGCTGAGGTTGGCGTCCCTCAGCGCGAACACCACCTCCTCGAACAGCAGCCGGTTGCCGGTGGGCGTGAGGTGCAGCCCGTCCCGGAGGAACGCCGTCTCCCACCCGGGGAACTCCTGCATCCGGGACCAGAGGTCGATGGCCCGGAGCCCGCACTGGCGCGCCACCTCCACGCACGCCCGCGCGTACCGCCCGGCGGCCTCGTTGGTCCGCTCGGGCAGGCCGGACGCGTCCCCGTTGCGGGGGAACCGGACGCGGCCGCGCTCGTCGACGGGGGGCGGCGTGACGAGGATGAGCGCCGCCGACGGCCAGCGCGCGCGGAGCAGCGCGCAGATGGCGCGGAGGTTGTCGCGGTACTCAGGGAGCGGCACGTGCTGGAACGCGCTGGCCCGGTCGGGGAGCGACGCGTCGTTGGCGCCGAAGAAGACGGTGACGGCGGCGACGGCCGCCGACGCCGGGATGGCGGAGAACGCGCGGTCGGCCACCAGGGACGCCCAGCGGGTGTTGTAGCCGCTGTAGCCCCGGAGGACGACGTCGGCGGAGCGGGAGTAGTGGTTCGCCAGGTGCGCGCCCCACCCGCCCTCCCCGAAGGACTCCTCCGTGATCGAGTCGCCGAACAGCACGATCGACGGCCTCATGATGGTCCTCGAGCTCAAGCTTCGCTCTAGCTAGCTAGTCAAGTTCGATCGATGAGTGGCATGGCGCGCGGAGGGGTATATGTATAGACAGGAAGCGAAAGGCGGCTGCATGGGAGAGCGAGCCGGGCTGGCCGTACGTACGTACGCTCGTTGAATTCGCCCGGTGACCTCACGCCTGACATATACGGGCTCGTTTTTTCAGGTGACATGTACTCGGTTCAGTGCTACGGACGAAACGAACAAAATACCATTCTCGATCGTCTTGGTTTGTGGCGACGTCGCTTCTGTCGTACGGACAAATCGAGTATGGAAAATCAAACTGCCCTCGTCTCCTCATCGTTTTACGGTACCGCCTCTGTGACGCTAGAACATTCCTTTCCCGTGGCGCGCGTATGAGCGGTGACTTATAGCATTGCAAATTATGCTTTTTTTAGGGTTTTGCACATGGCAACTATGTCAGTCAGTTATAGCATTGCAAATTCTGCGTTTCTAAGTTTTTGCACATTGCTAACGCTATAGCATGGCAATTTATGTGCGTCGTAGCTTTTCCGCACATGGCTACTATATGTGTTACAAAATGGCAACTTTTTTTCCCCTAAAACAAGACATGACAACTTTTTGCACGCACCATGGTAATTCTCTACCTGTCTCATGAACTCATGGCAAATCTCTATCATGTAGCATGACAGTTCTCTACTTGCGGCATGGCAAATCTTTATCTTGTAGCATGATAATCTCTATATTATAGGATGGTAAATTTTTATTGTCCGACGTGGCAGTTTCTCTTACCAGGGCAATCATTTTTTTCTAGCATGCCAATTTTTCTCATCTCAAGATTTGTGCAGGGAGGGGGGGGGGGGGGGGGTGATCCTTCGCTTGTGCCTCCCTCTATTGGGAAGCTGCAAAGGCAGTATAGCTGAAAATTAGAATAAATATTGAGGGACTCTCAATAAACATTTATTGGAAAATATTTATTGAGAAACTACTAGAGATGTACTTGATCACATAATTATCAGTTTTGGTAATCCTACAACGTCTGAGATCATCTCATATCTAAGTGCAAGGTCAACTTTGCACCTTTTCAAAGGAAAGTGCAACCTCTAAGGTATTGTTTTTTGAACGCATCCAAACACATTGGTGCTCCAAATAGGACAATTTACAACACATTTTAGAGGTTTGGTTTATTTATTTGTTTATTTGGCCACAAGTTACAGATGTCATTTCTTTATGAAATTCACATGTGTTTGCTAATAAAAATTCAGGGTTGTTAATTTTTTGAGTCCGTCTATGTCACATCTGGATGTGAGGGGATACCTCACATCTGAGTATGATGTCAACACCACCTCATTTTTCATTGTTTGTCATGTTCGTTTGATTTTAATTTGTCAAAGCCCAAAACTAAAAACCAGCTCACCCCGCGTCCGCCCGGGTGGTCGGCCTATAAGTAAATCTGGTCGCTACCTGCCCTAAAAAAGGAAAATTCTGGTTTCTAGTTACCCGTTCAAAATAATCTGATCGCTAGCGCTAACATCGATTTGTTTGCATTTGCGTCTGATCGATATACACTTACAAGAACGTCTCTCATCACTAGCTTCTAGGCCACCAAGGATTTTTTTTCTTTCGGTTTTTGCATTTTTTTACTCTTATATTTTATAATTAATTTTAAGTAATATTTCAAAAACATCTTCATGAATTTACATATTTTATTTCAAATTATAAAAAATGTTATCAAATACCAAAAATATACTAATATACGGTGAACAATCCTTAATATATGATGATCTTTTATGAATACACACTAATCTTTGTGTAATATACATTATATAGGATGCATTTTTTAATTACACACAATGAAGATTTCTTCAAATACACGAAATTATTTTAAACACGTACTAAACAACTGATTGTGCATTCAAATAATGTTCACAAATTAGTAAAAAAATAGTCATGATTCAAAATTTGTTTGCAAATTCAGAAAATATGTTCTTAAATTTAAAAATATGCATGGTTTGAAAAATGTTCATAATTTTGAAAAGGTTTCAGGAATTTTAATAACAAAAAGAGGTAAGGAAAAGTGGAAAAACAAAAAGCCAACAGGAAAAAAACAAATAGAGAAAATAGATAAATAAGAAGAGAACAAAGAATGAACATAACTTGATTTTTTTTTAAAAATGTTAAACATGAACAAATTTATGAATTTGGAATTATTGAAACTTGTGAATTTGTGAAAAAAGAAAAAGAATAAAAAACAAAAAATGAGATCAAATTTTGACAATAGAAATATTGAAAGGAGAGGAAAACCAATGAATAAAAAAATGATAAAATAAAAGTAATGGAAAAACATGAAGAAAACAAAACCAAAAACGCATCCTAGCTACTTGGGCCGGCTCATCCGTGGTTTGTTCGCCGTCGAGGGTGGACTTGCAACTGGGACAAAGAAAGATTGTACTCCCGGTTGCGAGTCGAGAGTGGACTTGCAATTGGGATTACAAAAGGTCGGCCGAGTTGCGAGTCAAGTTTGGACTTGCCACTAGGACAAAAGTTTGGGCCCCAGTTGCGATTCGAGGATGGACTTGCAACTGGGACAAGAAAAGGTTGATTCCTAATTGTGAGTCAACGGTGGACTTGCAACTGGGACAAAAGAAAGGTTAGGCCCCAGTTGCGAATCGAGAGTGGACTTGCAATTGGGACTAAAAAATTCGGGCCCCAGTTGCGAGTCGAGCGTGGACTTGCAAGTCGGACAAAAAAGGTTGGGCCCTAGTTGCGAGTTGAGGGTGGACTTGAAACTTAGACAAAAAAGGTTGGGCCCCGATACGTCTCCAACGTATCTATAATTTTTTTTATTGTTCCATGCAATTATATTATCAGTTTTGAATGTTTTATATGCATTAATATGCTATTTTATATTATTCTTGGGACTAACCTATTAACCTAGAGCCCAGTGCCAGTTTTTGGTTTTCCTTGTTTTTTAGCTTCATAGAAAAGGAATGCCAAACGGAGTCCAAATGAAATAAAACCTCCGCTATGATTTTTCTTGGACCAGAAGACACCCAGGAGACTTGGAGTGCAAGTCAGAAGACCCACGAGGTCGCCACAAGGGTGGAGGGCGCGCCTAGGGGGATAGGGCGCGCCCCCCTACCATGTGGGCCCCTCGGTGACCCCCTGACCTAGATCTTCCACCTATATATTCACATATATTCCCAAACCACGAGAAGCATCCATGAAAACACTTTTCCATCACCGCAACCTTCTGTTCCCGTGAGATCCCATCTTGGGGCCTTTTCCGGCATCCTGTCGGAGGGGGATTCGATCACGGAGGGCTTCTACATCAACTCTATTGTTCTTCTGATGAAGCGTGAGTAGTTTACCTCAGACCTACGGGTCCATAGCTAGTAGCTAGATGGCTTCTTATCTCTCTTTGATTCTCAATACCATGTTCTCCTCGATGTTCTTGGAGATCTATCCGATGTAATCTTCTTTTGTAGTGTGTTTGTCGAGATCCGATGAATTGTGGATTTATGATCAGGTTATCTATGAATATTATTTGAATCCTCTCTGAATTCATGTATGCATGATTTGATATCTTTGTAATTCTCTTCGAACTATCGGTTTAGTTTGACCAACTAGATTGGTTTTTCTTGCAATGGGAGAAGTGGTTAGATTTGGGTTCAATCTTGTGGTGTCCTTTCGCAGTGACAGTAGGGACGGCAAGGCATGTATTCTATTGTTGCCATCAAGGATAAAATGATGATGTTATGGCTTGAGTTTATTCCTCTCCATCATGTCATCTTACTTAATGTTGTTGGGGAACGTAGCATAATTTTAAAATTTTCTACGCATCACCAAGATCAATCTATGGAGTCATCTAGCAATGAGGGAGAGGGGAGTGCATCTACATACCCTTGTAGATCGCGAGCGGAAGCGTTCAAGAGAACGGGGTTGATGGAGTCGTACTCGTCGTGATCCAAATCACCGATGACATAGCGCTGAACGGACGGCACCTCCGCGTTCAACACACGTACGGTTGGGAAGACGTCTCCTCCAATTTGATCCAGCAAGGGGGAAGGAGAGGTTGATGGAGATCCAGCAACACGACGGCGTGGTGGTGGAAGCAACGGTGATCTCGGTAGGGCTTCGCCAAGCTCAGGGAGAGGGAGAAGTGTCACGGGAGGGAGAGGGAGGCGCCAGGGGCTAGGGTGCGGTTGACCTCCCTCCCCCCACTATATATAGGACCCCTAGGGGGGGCGCCGGCCCTAGGAGATGCAATATCCAAGGGGGGGCGGCGGCCAAGGGGGGTGGAGTGCCACCCAAGCCAAGTGGGGAGCCCCCCACCCCTAGGGTTTCCAACCCTAGGCGCAGGGGGAGGCCCATGGGGGGCGCACCAGCCCACTAGGGGCTGGTTCCCCTCCCACTTTATCTCATGGGGCCCTCCGGGATAGGTGGCCCCACCCGGTGGACCCCCGGGACCCTTCCGGTGGTCCCGGTACAATACCGATTACCCCTGAAACTTTCCCAATGGCCGAAACTTGACTTCCTATATATAAATCTTCACCTCCGGACCATTCCGGAACTCCTCGTGACGTCCGGGATCTCATCCGGGACTCCGAACAACTTTCGGGTTACCGTATACTAATATCTCAACAACCCTAGCGTCACCGAACCTTAAGTGTGTAGACCCTACGGGTTCGGGAGACACGCAGACATGACCGAGACGACTCTCCGGTCAATAACCAACAGCGGGATCTGGATACCCATGTTGGCTCCCACATGCTCCTCGATTATCTCATCGGATGAACCATGATGTCGAGGATTCAATCAATCTCGTATTCAATTCCCTTTGTCAATCGGTACGTTACTTGCCCGAGACTCGATCGTCGGTATCCCAATACCTCGTTCAATCTCATTACCGGCAAGTCACTTTACTCGTACCATAATGCATGATCCCGTGATCAACCACTTGGTCACATTGAGCTCATTATGATGATGCATTACCGAGTGGGCCCAGAGATACCTCTCCGTCATACGGAGTGACAAATCCCAGTCTCGATTCGTGCCAACCCAACAGACACTTTCGGAGATACCTGTAGTGTACCTTTATAGTCACCCAGTTACGTTGTCACGTTTGGCACACCCAAAGCACTCCTACAGTATCCGGGAGTTACACAATCTCATGGTCTAAGGAAATGATACTTGACATTCGGAAAAGCTATAGCAAACGAACTACACGATCTTTAAGCTATGCTTAGGATTGGGTCTTGTCCATCACATCATTCTCCTAATGATGTGATCCCGTTATCAATGACATCCAATGTCCATAGTCAGGAAACCATGACTATCTTTTGATCAACGAGCTAGTCAACTAGAGGCTCAATAGGGACGTGTTGTGGTCCATGTATTCACACATGTATTACGATTTCCGGATAACACAATTATAGCATGACCAATAGACAATTATCATGAACAAATAAATATAATAATAACCATTTTATTATTGCCTCTAGGGCATATTTCCAACAGTCTCCCACTTGCACTAGAGTCAATAGTCTAGTTACATTGTGATGAATCGAACACGCATAGAGTTCTGGTGTTGATCATGTTTTGCTCTAGGGAGAGGTTTAGTCAACGGATCTGCCACATTCAGATCCGTATGTACTTTACAAATATCTGTGTCTCCATTTTGAACACTTCCACGAATGGAGTTGAAGCGACGGTTGATATGCATGGTCTTCCTGTGAAACCTGGGCTCCTTGGCAAGGGCAATAGCTCCAGTGTTGTCACAGAAGAGAGTCATCGGGCCCGACGCATTGGGTATGACTCCTAGGTCGGTAATGAACTCCTTCACCCAGATTGCTTCTTGTGCTGCCTCCGAGGCTGCCATGTACTCCGCTTCACATGTAGATCCCGCCACAACGCTTTGCTTGCAACTGCATCAGCTTACTGCCCCCCCATTCAAAATATACACGTATCCGGTTTGTGACTTAGAGTCATCCAGATCTGTGTCGAATCTAGCATCGACGTAACCCTTTACGATGAGCTCTTCATCACCTCCATAAACGAGAAACATATCCTTAGTCCTCTTCAGGTACTTCAGGATATTCTTGACCGCTGTCCAGTGTTCCATGCCGGGATTACATTGGTACCTTCCTACCAAACTAACGACAAGGTTTACATCAGGTCTGGTACACAGCATAGCATACATGATAGACCCTATGTCCGAGGCATAGGGGACGACACTCATATTTTCTCTATCTTCTGTCGTGGTCGGGCATTGAGCCGTGCTCAATCTCGTACCTTGCAATATAGGCAAGAACCCCTTCTTTAACTGATCCATATTGAACTTCTTCAATATCTTGTCAAGGTACGTACTCTGTGAAAGACCAATGAGGCGTCTCGATCTATCTCTATAGATCTTGATGCATAATATGTAAGCAGCTTCTCCAAGATCCTTCATTGAAAAACACTTTTTCAAGTAGGCCTTTATGCTTTCCAAGAACTCTATATCATTTCCCATCAATAGTATGTCATCCACATACAATATGAGAAATGCTACAGAGCTCCCACTCACTTTCTTGTAAATGCAAGCTTCTCCATAAGTCTGCGTAAACCCAAACGCTTTGATCATCTCATCAAAGAGAATGTTCCAACTCCGAGATGCTTGCACCAGCCCATAGATCGAGCGTTGGAGCTTGCACACCTTGTCAGCATTCTTAGGATCGACAAAACCTTTTGGCTGCATCATATACAATTCTTCCTTAAGGAAACCATTAAGGAATGCCGTTTTGACGTCCATTTGCCACATCTCATAATCATAGAATGCGGCAATTGCTAACATGATTTGGACAGACATCAGCTTCGCTACGGGTGAGAAAGTCTCATCGTAGCCAACCCCTTGAACTTGTCGATAACCCTTAGCGACAAGCCCAGCTTTATAGATGGTTACATTACCATCCGCGTTTGTCTTATTCTTAAAGATCCATTTATTTTCTATGGCTCGCCGATCATTGGGCAAGTCAGTCAAAGTCCATACTTCGTTTTCATACATGGATCCTATCTCGGATTTCATGGCTTCCAGCCATTTGTCGGAATCTGGGCCCGCCATTGCTTCCTCATAGTTCGAAGGTTCACCGTTGTCTAACAACATGACTTCCAAGACAGGGTTGCCGTACCACTCTGGTGCGGAACGTGTCCTTGTGGACCTACGAAGTTCAGTAGCAACTTGATCTGAAGTTTCATGATCATCATCATTAACTTCCTCTCTAGTCGGTGCAGGCACCTCAGGAACATTTTCTTGAGCTGCGCCACTTACCGGTTCAAGAGGTAATACTTCATCGAGTTCTACTTTCCTCCCACTTACTTCTTTCGAGAGAAACTCTTTCTCTAGAAAGGATCCATTCTTGGCAACAAAGATCTTGCCTTCTGATCTGAGGTAGAAGGTATACCCAATAGTTTCTTTAAGGTATCCTATGAAGACGCATTTTTCCGATTTGGGTTCGAGCTTTTCAGGTTGAAGTTTCTTGACATAAGCATCGCATCCCCAAACTTTTAGAAACGACAGCTTAGGTTTCTTCCCAAATCATAATTCATACGGTGTCGTCTCAACGGATTTCGACGGAGCCCTATTTAAAGTGAATGCGGCAGTCTCTAAAGCATAGCCCCAAAATGACAGCGGTAAATCGGTAAGAGACATCATAGATCGCGCCATATCCAATAGTGTGTGATTACGATGTTCGGACACACCATTACGCTGAGGTGTTCCAGGCGGCGTGAGTTGTGAAACTATTCCATATTTCCTTAAGTGTGTGCCAAATTCGTGACTCAAGTATTCTCCCCCACGATCTGATCGCAAGAACTTGATTTTTCTGTCACGTTGATTTTCAATCTCACTCTGAAATTCCTTGAACTTTTCAAAGGTCTCAGACTTGTGTTTCATTAAGTAGACATACCCATATCTACTCAAGTCATCAGTGAGGGTGAGAACATAACGATAGCCACCGCGAGCCTCAACACTCATTGGACCGCACACATCAGTATGTATGATTTCCAATAAGTTGGTTGCTCGCTCCATTGTTCCTGAGAACGGAGTCTTGGTCATTTTACCCATGAGGCATGGTTCGCACGTGTCAAATGATTCGTAATCAAGAGACTCCAAAAGTCCATCTGCATGGAGCTTCTTCATGCGTTTGACACCTATGTGACCAAGACGGCAGTGCCACAAGTATGTGGGACTATCATTATCAACCTTACATCTTTTGGTATTCACACTATGAACATGTGTAACGTTACGCTCGAGATTCATTAAGAATAAACCATTCACCAGCGGAGCATGACCATAAAACATATCTCTCATATAAATAGAACAACCGTTATTCTCGGATTTAAATGAGTAGCCATCTCGAATTAAACGAGATCCTGATACAATGTTCATGCTCAAAGCTGGCACTAAATAAAAATTATTGAGGTTTAAAACTAATCCCGTAGGTAAATGTAGAGGTAGCGTGCCGACGGCGATCACATCGACCTTGGAACCGTTCCCGACGCGCATCGTCACCTCGTCCTTCGCCAGTGTCCGCTTATTCCGCAGCTCCTGCTTTGAGTTACAAATGTGAGTAACTGCACAGGTATCAAATACCCAGGAGCTACTACGAGCACTGGTAAGGTACACATCAATTACATGTATATCACATATACCTTTAGTGTTGTCGGCCTTCTTGTCTGCTAAGTATTTCGGGCAGTTTCGCTTCCAGTGACCACTTTCCTTGCAATAAAAACACTCAGTCTCGGGCTTGGGTCCATTCTTTGGCTTCTTCCCGGCAGCTTGCTTACCGGGCGCGGCAACCCCCTTGTCGTCCTTCTTGAAGTTCTTTTTACCCTTGCCTTTCTTGAACTTAGTGGTTTTATTCACCATCAACACTTGATGTTCCTTTTTGATTTCCACCTCTGCTGATTTCAGCATTGAATATACCTCAGGAATGGTCTTTTCCATCCCCTGCATATTGAAGTTCATCACAAAGCTCTTGTAGCTCGGTGGAAGCGAATGAAGGATTCTGTCAATGACCGCATCATTCGAAAGATTAACTCCTAGCTGAGTCAAGCGGTTATGCAACCCAGACATTTTGAGTATGTGCTCACTGACAGAACTATTTTCCTCCATCTTACAACTGAAGAACTTGTCGGAGACTTCATATCTCTCGACCCAGGCATGAGCTTGGAAAACCAATTTCAGCTCTTCGAACATCTCATATGCTCCGTGTCTCTCAAAACGCTTTTGGAGCCCCGGTTCTAAGCTGTAAAGCATGCCGCACTGAACGAGGGAGTAATGATCAACACGTGACTGCCAAGCATTCATAACATCTTGGTTCTCTGGGATAGGTGCGTCACCTAGCGGTGCTTCTAGGACATAATCTTTCTTGGCAGCTATGAGGATGATCCTCAGGTTCCGGACCCAGTCCGTATAGTTGCTGCCATCATCTTTCAGCTTGGTTTTCTCTAGGAACGCGTTGAAGTTGAGGGCAACATTAGCGTGGGCCATTTTATCTACAAGACATAGTGTAAAGATTTTAGACTAAGTTCATGATAATTAAGTTCATCTAATCAAATTATTCAATGAACTCCCACTCAGATAGACATCCCTCTAGTCATCTAAGTGAAACATGATCCGAGTCAACTAGGCCGTGTCCGATCATCACGTGAGACGGACTAGTCAACATCGGTGAACATCTTCATGTTGATCGTATCTTCTATACGACTCATGCTCGACCTTTCGGTCTTCCATGTTCCGAGGCCATGTCTGTACATGCTAGGCTCGTCAAGTCAACCTAAGTGTATTGCGTGTGTAAATCTGGCTTACACCCGTTGTATTCGAACGTTAGAATCTATCACACCCGATCATCATGTGGTGCTTCGAAACAACGAACCTTCGCAACGGTGCACAGTTAGGGGGAACACTTTCTTGAAATTATTACGAGGGATCATCTTATTTAAGCTACCGTCGTTCTAAGCAAATAAGATGCAAAACATCATAAACATCACATGCAATCAAATAGTGACATGATATGGCCAATATCATTTGCTCCTTTTGATCTCCATCTTCGGGCTCCATGATCATCGTTGTCACCGGCATGACACCATGATCTCCATCATCGTGTCTTCTTGAAGTTGTCTCGTCATCTATTACTTCTACTACTAGGCTAACGCTTTAGCAATAAAGTAAAGTAATTACATGACGTTTATGTTAACACGCAGGTCATAAATAAATTAAGACAACTCCTATGGCTCCTGCCGGTTGTCATACTCATCGACATGCAAGTCGTGATTCCTATTATAAGAACATGATCAATCTCATACATCACATATATCATTCATCACATCCTTTTGGTCATATCACATCACACGGCACATGCTGCAAAAACAAGTTAGACGTCCTCTAATTGTTGTTGCAAGTTTTTACGTGGCTGCTATAGGTTTCTAGCAAGAACGTTTCTTACCTACGCCAAAACTGCAACATGATATGCCAATTTCTATTTACCCTTCATAAGGACCCTTTTCATCGAATCCGATCCGACTAAAGTGGGAGAGACAGACACCTGCTAGCCACCTTATGCAACTAGTGCATGTCAGTCGGTGGAACCAGTCTCACGTAAGCGTACGTGTAAGGTCGGTCCGGGCCGCTTCATCCCATGATGCCGCCGAATCAAGATAAGACTAGTAACGGCAAGTAAATTGACAATATCGACGCCCACAACTGCTATGTGTTCTACTCGTGCATAGAAACTACGCATAGACCTAGCTCATGATGCCACTGTTGGGGAACGTAGCATAATTTTCAAATTTTCTACGCATCACCAAGATCAATCTATGGAGTCATCTAGGAACGAGGGAGAGGGGAGTGCATCTACATACCCTTGTAGATCGCGAGTGGAAGCGTTCAAGAGAACGGGGTTGATGGAGTCGTACTCGTCGTGATCCAAATCACCGATGACCTAGCGCCGAACGGACGGCACCTCCGTGTTCAACACACGTACGGTTGGGAAGACGTCTCCTCCAACTTGATCCAGCAAGGGGGAAGGAGAGGTTGATGGAGATCCAGCAGCACGACGGCGTGGTGCTGGAAGCAACGGTGATCTCGGCAGGGCTTCGCCAAGCTCAGGGAGAGGGAGAAGTGTCACGGGAGGGAGAGGGAGGCGCCAGGGGCTAGGGTGCGGCTGCCCTCCCTCCCCCCCACTATATATAGGACCCCTAGGGGGGCGCCGGCCCTAGGAGATGCAATCTCCAAGGGGGGGGGGCGGCCAAGGGGGTGGAGTGCCCCCCAAGGCAAGTGGGGCGCCCCCACCCCTAGGGTTTCCAACCCTAGGTGCAGGGGAGGCCCATGGGGGGCGCACCAGCCCACTAGGGGCTGGTTCCCCTCCCACTTCAGCCCATGGGGCCCTCCGGGATAGGTGGCCCCACCCGGTGGACCCCCGGAACCCTTCCCGTGGTCCCGGTACAATACTGATTACCCCCGAAACTTTCCCGATGGCCGAAACTTGACTTCCTATATATAAATCTTCACCTCCGGACCATTCCGGAACTCCTCATGACGTCCGGGATCTCATCCGGGACTCCGAACAACTTTCGGGTTACCGTATACTAATATCTCAACAACCCTAGCATCACCGAACCTTAAGTGTGTAGACCCTACGGGTTCGGGAGACACGCAGACATGACCGAGACGACTCTCCGATCAATAACCAACAGTGGGATCTGTATACCCATGTTGGCTCCCACATGCTCCTCGATTATCTCATCGGATGAACCACGATGTCGAGGATTCAATCAATCCCGTATACAATTCCCTTTGTCAATCGGTACGTTACTTGCCCGAGACTCGATCGTCGGTATCCCAATACCTCGTTCAATCTCGTTACCGGCAAGTCACTTTACTCGTACCGTAATGCATGATCCCGTGATCAACCACTTGGTCACATTGAGCTCATTATGATGATGCATTACCGAGTGGGCCCAGAGATACCTCTCCGTCATACGGAGTGAAAAATCCCAGTCTTGATTCGTGCCAACCCAACAGACACTTTCGGAGATACCCGTAGTGTACCTTTATAGTCACCCAGTTACGTTGTGACATTTGGCACACCCAAAGCAGTCCTACGGTATCCGGGAGTTGCACAATCTCATGGTCTAAGGAAATGATACTTGACATTCGGAAAAGCTATAGCAAATGAATTACATGATCTTTAAGCTATGCTTAGGATTGGGTCTTGTCCATCACATCATTCTCCTAATGATGTGAACCCGTTATCAATGACATCCAATGTCCATAGTCAGGAAACCATGACTATCTTTTGATCAACGAGCTAGTCAACTAGAGGCTCACTAGGGACGTGTTGTGGTCTATGTATTCACACATGTATTACGATTTCCGGATAACACAATTATAGCATGAACAATAGACAATTATCATGAACAAAGAAATATAATAATAACTACTTTATTATTGCCTCTAGGGCATATTTCCAACAAATGTGTTACTCTATTCTTCATGAACTTAGTACTCTAGATGCAGGCAGGAGTCGGTCAATGTGTCGAGTAATAGTAGTAGATGCAGAATCGTTTTGGTCTAGTTGCCACGGACGTGATGCCTATATTTCATAATCATTGCCTTAGATACCGTCATAACTTTGTGTTTTTCTATCAATTGCTCGACAGTAATTTGTTCACCCAACGTATTATTTGCTATCTTGAGAGAAGCCTCTAGTGAAACCTAAGGCCACCGGGTCTATTTTCCATCATATAAGTTTCCGATCTACTATTTTCCACCGTATTAGTTTCTGATCTACTATTTTGCAATCTTTTACTTTCCGGTCTATAAACCAAAAAACCAAAAAATATTTACTTTATCTTTTGTTTAGTTTCATCTACCTCTATCAGATCTCAGTTTTGCAAGTGACCGTGAAGGGATTGACAACCCCTTTATCGCGTTGGGTGCAAGTTGTTTGATTGTTTGTGCAAGTATTGGTGATTTGTGTGTTGTCTCCTACTAGATTGATATCTTGGTTCTCTAGCTGGGGGAAAGACTTATCTCTACTTTGCTACATCACCCTTTCCTCTTCAAGAGAAAAACCAACACAAGCTCAAGAACTAGCAGGGCCCAGTTGTGAGTTGAGAGTGGACTTGTAACTTAGATAAAAAAAGTTGAGCCCTATTTCTGAGTCGAGGGTGCACTTGCAACTTGAACAAAAGAAAAGGTCTGGCCCTATTTGTGAGTCGAGAGTGGACTTGGAACTGTGACCAAAAAAAGGTTGGGCCCTAGATACGAATCGAGGGTGCACTTCCAACTGGGACAAAAAAAGGTTGGACCCCAGTTGCGAGTCGAGGTGTGGATTTGCAGTTAGGACAAAATATGTCGGGGCCCAATTGCGATTCAAGAGTGGAATTGGAACCGTGGGGAAATGGTCGGCCCCAGTTGTGACTCGAGGATGGACTTTCAACTGGGACAAAACAAAGGTCGAACCCCAGTTGCGAGTGTAGGGCTGGACCTGCAATTAGGACAAAAAAATGTTGAGACCAAGTTGCGAATCGAGAGTGGAATTGCAACCAGGAAATAAAGGTTGGGCCGAGTTGCGGCTCGAGCCCCAAAGAATTTAAATATAATTTTATTTTTCTGTATGGGTGAGTTTGTAACGACTTGCCCTGATATAGCTAATCCGGCCCTCAAACGTCTGCGGATGCTCCCGAGCGCGTCTGCGGATAGTGAGCAGTCACCTCTCAAATTTTCAATTTCACAACTGGACACCTTATTTAGCGAACCCCAAATCCATACAACCGCGCATGCATCGCACAAGCTCTACAATCATCCATGGCTACTATATCAATACATGCCATGAGACTACCAAAAATTGGCATGATCCACATGCTAATAAATTATGGACAAAGATCGTTCATGGTTGTCCTTGCCCTCGCCCTTGCCAGCGCCCTTAGCATCTTTGTCATGGAAGTAGAACTTCTCCGTAACGGAGATGGGGTGGTAGACTGACCTCAAGCTTCCGACAACGGCAAATCCGAGCGCCCATTGCACTGACACGATGGATTTCCGTTGGATTAAATCGGAACTTGGTCAAGCGCATACACCATGGTTGATGGTTCAGGACTGTCTTAGAGTCGGATCTGATGCCCGCCTCGCCGGAGATCGCCGGAAGGGAGCTTGGGTACGGGGTGGAGTGAAGTAAAGTGGCTAGGATTAGGTCCGGGATGCGGATGCCGACGGATATATATGGGGTCAGGATGGGCCACCATGGGCCGTGTCCGACGTGGCGAACACGCCTGGACGCGCTCGGGCCTCCCATATCGATCTCAAATTAGGGATGGATATGAGGGGTGTTGATCAGCACGGACGCGTGGAGCCGATATGAGGAGCCGTTTGGGTCGGGTTTTCTTGACCGGTCAGTTACCAGACCGTCCATCCGGGCATAAACTTTCATTATGACCAGCCTAAGATCAACTCTAGCAGACCCCGTAAAAGCCGCGAATCCGCAAAATTCCAGCGAGTATGTGGGCTCGGCCCAATATTCCGGCCAGAACAGAGCCCACATACTCGCCCGGCCCGTAAAAAAATTTACCGCGGCCCGCAAACCGCACGCCCCGACCACTATATCTACGGGTTCGCGGCGCGTTTGCGGGTCGAAACCCTATCCCTCGCCGCCGCCGAGCTACGCAATTCCCCACCCCCCCTCTCCACATTTCTCGCCGCCAGCGACCCCCTTCCGCCTCCAGCCGCCATGTGGGGCCACATGTGGAGCTTCGGACGCAGCTCCGACAGCAGATCCGGTGGCGGCAGCGACCCCGAGCGCGAGCAGTGCGTCCGGTCGAATGACACGAGGAAGCGCGGGGCGACGAATTGGATCAACCGCGGCCTCTCGCCGCCGTCGAGCTTCCTCGTCCGCGAGACGGACGGGTACGACCGTCGGCATGGCCATACCCCGTCCTCTGCCGCTCCCTTCTCCTCCGCGGCGAGATCTTCCTACGCCGGGAGCTCCTCCTCTTCCGGCACGGGCCTTCTCCCCATGAAGAGGGAGTGGTCGGAGGAGCCGGAGGACTTCAAGTTTGTCCCCGTCAAGGAGGAGCTCGGCCGCCGCGGAGTCGTTGGGCCGGAGGACTTCATCGCCGATGTCGACACGGTTGCGACTGCCATTGCCGAGCGGAGCTTACGCGAGGAGGCGGAGCGCCGGCGCCACCACGAGGAGCTCGAAGACCTCGAGTTCCAGCAGGCGATCGCAGCCAACCTCGCCGCCAAGGAGAAGGAAGACGAGTGGCGGCACATCCGCGAGGAGCAGAGGGCGAAGTACATCGACCTCGGCAGCTCCGGCGAGGAGGATTGAGCTCCTCCACGGTGTCGTCCATGGCGCGAGCTCGCCGCCGTGAGATCCCCACCCCTCTAGTACTAGTACCGATGTAGTATGTAGTATGAACTAGTGTTTGTAGTGTTTGATCATGTAAATATATGTAGTACGTGATGAACTACTCGCGTCCACGAGGTGCAATTTCTCCCGCGAAACTGTTTTTTCAAATTATGCAATTTTATCTACGGTTTCTGTTCGGCCGCACTCGTTCTCGACCCGTAAACGAGATCTTCGTCAAATTGCAAACATGTTTTGTGGGTCGAGATTTTGCGGGGTCTGCTAGAGTTGCTCTAATATATCTGGCCTTAGGTCTTTTCTTAAAAAAAACCCCAGGATAATCCATGTATACGACGCGCGTGTGGCCGCTGAGGCAAACTCCACCGCGCGACCCCAAACGGACGTTCGGATTGGCCGGATTTTGTCCCTTTGGGGCGCCGATGAGTTCGCCCGTGTCCGGCTTTGTCAGATGGGGCGTGCGTGGGCCCACCGCGCGGCCGCACCCCAAATCATGTCCGGGGTGGACGTGAATAAAAAATGAAAACTGGAATGAAATAACTAAAAAAGTAAATAAACGCATTTAAAAAAACATAAAACATATATAGGGGTCGGCCACAAAACGGCCCAGTTTCCACGGCCACTTAAAAGGCCCAGTTTCATAATTAACATATAAAAACAAAATAAAAAACTCCTCCCGCGCGCTCCTGCCGCGCCCGTCGGTGCCGTGGCCGTCGCCGTCTTCACTGGCCACCGGTGTCGTCCTCGTCGCTGACGAGGTCGACGTAGGCCGGCGGCGTCCACAAATGGGCCGGCGGTGCGTGGTAGACGGGGGCTGGTTGGACGGCCGGAGGTGCCTGCACCACCTCCTCCCGGGGCGACGCCTCCCGCTCCGGTGACCGCGGCGGAGTGGGCACCAGTTCACGCCCACGCCGGCGGCCATCTTCGAAGCAGTGCAGGACCAGCCCCACCCCTGGCCCAGCAGCTGCTGGAACGCGGCCGGCAACGCCTCCTCCGTCGGCTCCTCCGTGACGGCCGCCATCTCCGGGAAGGCAACGTCCCCGGCGGCGGAGAGGGCCATGGTCTCCTCCAGGCCGTGCCACTTTCGCTCGTCGTGCGTGTTCACGGAGTCGTCCATGACACGCTGCAGGAGACGGGCCTCCTCCTCCGCTGTCATGCGAGGAGGGGGAGATGGCGACGGTGACGGTGAAGGCGACGGCGTGGGCATCAAGCCGCGCACCCGGGTACGCCCCCACTCCTGTCGTGGCCGCCGCGGCCCTGTCGAGGTACCTGCGAAGAAGGACGCGCGCCTGGTGTCGTGCTCGTCACGAAACCAGGTGTCCCAGAGCCCGGAGTCGGGGGCATACCTGGGGTCGTAGAAGAGGTCGTCGGGGAGGAGGTGGCGGCGGCGCTCGATCTCCTGGTCGCGCGCACGGCCGCTCGTCGGGACCGGCAGGATTGGGACCCGGTCGGCGGACGGATGCCAGTTATTGGGGAGATGGACGTCGCTCCAAGGGAGCGGCGTCCTCATCTCCCAATAACGGCGGCAGACCGACGACCGGACGTAATGCCGGTCGCGCTCGCCGGCGGACGTGGGCGCGATGGAGAAGGCGGGCGGCGCGGGGGCCCGGCGTGGTGGCGATGGCGAGCCGCGGCGGCGTCCCGACGAGGAACCAGCCTCGCGGTCGTGCTTGCCTTTGCGGCCCATGGCAGCGGGCGGCCGACCGGCGAGGTGTTGGCTAGGGTTTGGGACTGGGGCTATCGGGTTTCGAGGAGGCCGCGGGATGGCGTGGGGCAGTGTGGATAACGACCCGTCCACGCTTCCCACTTAAAGAAGGACGGCGACCCTTCGACGTACGGATGACAGGTGGGGCCGCCCGTTCGTGTGCATTTATGTGGGCGGATGGGGGGTAGGTGGCGGTCTGCCACGCAGCCCTGACGCGGACGAGGCGCATGTCCGTTTGGTGTCCGTCGCGGCCCAAACCCGGCGCAAGTTTGCGCTTAAAATGGGTTGGCCCAGACACAAAACGGACAAGATGAGTCCGGGCCGCCGCGCGCTGGGCCGCCTTCTTTGTCTGTTTTAACCTAAACGGACGGGTAGACAGGATAGGGTCGTACGATAAAGTTGGCCTGACGCCTTGTCTATCCGAGAGACCTGCCCCGCACATCCCGCCTACGTGCCAGTGTGCTGCTGGCCGGGCATGCAGTGACACCTGCATGGCCCGGGTGGTCGTCCAGATACACTGCCGCGTACATCCTCGGCTACAAGCCAGCCAACTGCGCGCGGGGAACTGGGTCGGGTGCGTGCACCATGCATGGTGCCATGCGAGTGAAGGCGGGCGTGCGCGTTCACAACGATCAGGCTCGAGCAGCGGATGGGCAGCAAACGGCAAACGAACCGCATCCGAATAGACTTCCTTTCTCCCCTGCCGGGCAAATTTTTTTTGGGGGAATTCCGATTACCATTAAACAACTGTCGGATTACAATGGATGGATAAATCAAGAGAGGACACACGGCAAGGAACAATTGCAAAAAAACGACTCCACAAAAAG
>NC_053028.1:77490855-77524764 GCF_003073215.2 Triticum urartu | reverse complement strand
GACCTCTGCTCTGCTGCTGCCGGAGCTCCATCTCCGGGCTTGTTGCTGCCGGAGCTCCATCTTCGATCCTGCTGCTCCCGGACCTCTTTATTGCTGCTGCCGCATCTCTGCTCTGCTACTGTCAGGCTCCATCACCGGCCAAGCTCCATCTCTGCTCCACTCCCGCAGCTCCGTCTCTGTGCCCCGAGTAAGCATCAACTCCTCCCTAGATTACCTTCTCTATATCTGAATATATGCAGTTGTTTGTGATAGTAGACAACTGGACAAGGATGTGTATTTGTTGCTTGAATGGTTATTGTTTTGTACTTCTATTGCTTGAATAATGATTGTCGCTTCACTAATGCAAAGCTAACACTACCGCACTGGCCATATTCAGATACTTGGCAACTTTGATATTAAGGTTGCATCATGGACAAAATCTGGTTGTCTAAGCCTAGGTACATCAAGTTTCCTTTTTGCAAACTCATAAACGGTATAATTTTGTCATGAACTATTCTGATATCTAAAAATAACAATTACATGTAGGCACAAAAATGAGTATCTACAGGGGTTAGACAAGTTTGCTTTTATTAATTCAACAAATGGAAACAAAATCTTATGTCCTTGCAAGATATGTTTGAACTCTAAATGGAGAACAGCAACAGAAGCACGTGACCATTTGATATGTGATGGTTTCATGGAGGGGTATCATACATGGTTGTTTCATGGAGAATCTAGCCACGCTAGCCCTAATATTGAGGAGGTAGAAGTAGAGAGTTCACCGGCACAAAATGAATTAGCTAATTTCTTGCGAGACATAGCTTGTGGATTAGATGATGGGGGGTGTTGGAAGAGAACAATGAGGACAATAAAAACCCTAGGACGGATGTTGATGATGATACCAAGGCTTATTTGAAGATGGTTGATGATGACAATAAAGAACTATACTCCGGGTGTAAAAACTTCTCAAAATTGCGTTTTATTGTCAAATTGGTCCACATCAAACTTCTTGGGAGATGGAGTGACAAAAGTTTTGACATGGTGCTTGAGTTACTTAGTGATGCATTCCCCAAAGGTTCAGTACTTCCCAAAAATTTCAATGAAGCTAAGAATATAGTTAAATATATTGGGCTTGGGTATGTTAGTATTCATGCCTGTGAAAATTATTGTGTACTGTTCAGAAATGAATTTGATAAGGAGAATCAATGTCCAAAGTGTAAAACTCAAGGTGGAAATCAGAAAAGAAGAGTCCTGATGGGAAAAGGGTACATAGAGTTCCTAGAAAGGTTCTTCGCTATTTTCCTATTAAAAGAAGGCTTCAAAGGTACTTTATGTCCTCTAAAACTGCAACTGACATGAGGTGGCATGACGAACAACGGACCAAAGATGGTTTGATTAGGTTCCCAGCAGATGCTATTTTCTGGAAGGATTTTGATTCCAAACATCCACTAATTGGTAATGATAGTCGGAATTTTAGATTGGCTGCAACAACTGATGGCTTTAATCCATTTAGGTCAACAAGGAGTACCTACAGTATTTGGCCAGTCTTTTTGATTCCATACAACCTTCCTCCTTGGATGTGCATGAAGCGGACTAATTTTATCCTTTCTTTGCTCATTCCTGGCCCTAAGGCACCTGGTGGAGATATGGATGTCTATCTTGAACCTTTGGTAGATGATTTAGTAGATATGTATTATCATGGTGTAAAGACATTTGATGCTTCTAAGTGTGAAATACTTGATCTTCGTGTTGCCATCCTTTGCACCATACATCACTTTCCAGGTTTAGGCTACACTCATGGGTGTGCTACCAGGGTGAGGTAGCTTGTACTGAGTGCCATTCATTCACTTGTTCTCTACAATTAAAAAATGCATCAAATATTGCTATATGGGACATCGTAGGTTCTTATCATCCAATCATAAGTTTAGATCAGATGAAAAGTTATTTGATGGCAAGTCAGAGCATATGACAGCACCTATACCTCTTACGCGTGAGGAAATCGATGATTTGACAGCAAATCTCGAAACATCCTTTGGAAAAGATCGAGCAGCCAAGAAGACAACAAAGAGAAAACGCAAAGAAGGTGAATCCCCTCCCTTGTATAAAAGAAGATCTGTGTGGTTTAAGTTGCCCTATTGGAAAGATCTGATGTTGCGTCATAATTTTGATGTTATGCATACAGAAAAAAACGTATGTGATAACATAGTTAACACACTTCTGGGCCTTGAGGGAAAATCAAAGGATAACGCAAATTCTCGCTTAGACATCCAAGCTTTGGGTATTATGGGGGACCTGTATCCTATTGAAGTAGAAGAGGGTAAATTGTATATACCTCCAGCAAAATATACTTTGAGACCCGATCAGATGAAACATTTTCTCCAAGCCTTGATGGGAGTCAAGTTTCCACAAGGCTTTGCAACTGACATACGACGTTATATCCATGTTGGCGAGAAGAAGATTTTTGGACTGAAGAGCCATGATAATCGCATTCTGCTGCAGCACCTTCTTCCGCTTGCGATTCGAAAAATATTGCCAACAAGAGTATGTGTTGCATTGACTTGTGTTAGTAACTTCTTCAAGAAGATTTGCTCACCTGTTATCCGCGTTAGTGATATGCACATTCTAGAGGCTGAAATAGTTGAGCCTTAAGCATACTTGAAACTATATTCCTGCCAAGTTTTTTTGATGTCATGGTCCACTTGATGGTTCATTTGCCTGCCCAAGTTAGAATTGGTGGCCCAGTACACTTCCGGAGCATGTGGTCAGTAGAAAGATGATCTTCTAAACAAAGTCTTATATCAACCTATTTTTTTGCAAATGAATTTTGCAAATAGGCTTACAATCTGTAGTATGTAGGTATTTGGGGCACTGCAAAGGACATGTTCACACGAGAAGCCATCCGGAAGGATCAATCGCTGAGGGTTATTTGTTTGATGAGGGCCTTACATTATGTTCTCGCTATCTCAAAGGGTGTGAGACTAGGTTCACTCGACAAGATAATAATGTTGAGGTGTTGAATAATGAAACGTCCAACACCAGTCCATACTTGTGCCACAAGGGGCAAGGATTGGGTAGCATTGTATCATTATCAAATAATTCTTGGATCCAAGCACATAGATATGTCTTGTTCAACCACAATGAAATAGAACCTTATGTGAAGTAAGCTGCCCACACTATTGTAATATTATCCCTTTCTTATCTTTCTTATAATATTTAATTTGATACACAATTATAGGAAGCACCGCGAGCACCTATCCTCAATTGGTCTTCCCAATGAAAAAGCAATCAACACTATGCAACATGAGAAGTTTCATGAGTGGTTTCAAGAGCATGTAAGTAGGACATCACTTGACCTATTGTGCTCCACATTAATCATGTTAACCTGTTGTAACGAACAACAATTCTATACTCAGGTGTTGTCATTAGTTGAAAGAGGTGTACAAGTATCAAAAGAAATGCAAATTTTAGCCCAAGAGCCTTTCATGATTGCTAGAAAACTTAACAGATATACTACTAATGGGTTCGATTTCCATACACACTCAAGTGATGATGGTAGACCTATTCAAAACAGTGGAGTAGCTATAGCTGCACAAAATTCAAGAGGAGTAGAGATATATTATGGCATTATTAGGGAGATAGTTGAGCTAAACTACCGCCAAAAAGGATATATGGTGTTATTTCAATGTGATTGGGTTGACAATCGTGAACAAGACAAATGGGTAAAAACCGATCAGTTTGGGGTTACTACTGTTAACTTCAACCATTTATTCGGTAGTGGTGATAAGTTATCAGATGAACCTTTCATCTTAGCATCACAAGCCGCACAAATTTTCTATGTTCCAGAGGTTGATGATAAAGGCTGGTGTGCAGTTGTCCAGAACACAAAACCACATGGAACCTACTCTATGGCCGTTCTGGATGATGAAAATGTAGATCTTAAGAATGCTAATAAGGGGTTGTTAATTGATCTACACACATATGTTGATCCTGACATTGATTATACCAAATTTTCTCATGTAAGGACTGTTATAGATGGAATAATTGTTGCTGCACCAAAGAGGAAGTAAGTGTGATAATGATTTTCCGCATTTTATTTGCTAGTTGTGTAAAATTTGGTTGTTACTTTAGTTGAAATACTTGCATGTTCTATGGACTGCTAACTCACATGTAAGCACTTACATGAGCAGTAGCAAAAATGGCAGCTGCAACAAGAAGTGCAGAAAGAACTCCTGAATATGATCTCGAAAGGAACAGAACTGTACTTGATGTACGTAGAAGACAAAATGAGAACTTGAAGAGAACTTTGAATCTTAAAGGTCTAGCAGATGCATTTGAGGCGGAAGGCCAACCTGCTCCCCAAAAGAAGAAAAATGTATTGTTGCTAGATATGATATAACTAAAAGAAAACACATGTCTTCAATTTCTTTGTGTTGGATTATAGCTTTGCATCATATACTACTAAAACTATTACATCATCCACACATACATATGCACTATTTCCAGCACACTATTTGCTATCCCTTTTTGCATAGTTAACACTGATTTGTGTGGTTAATTGTAGAGACAAAAGCGAACTCATGTTTCACAAACTCAAGCTCCAGACCGGCAATTGCGGTCTTCTTCAAGATTAAATACTAAAATTTCAACTGAACCTGAGGTTGTATTGAATGAACCTGAAGGTATGCTTCTTTACTTTGATGTGTGTACCTTCAAGATTAGCAATTGAATGATAATGCATTCGTAGTACTAAACCTATTTTCTGCATTTATTGGTTATCAGTCCAGGAAAGGGAGGTTAGGAAAGTTACAGCTGTGAAAAGCATATGGGGAAGGCAAAACAAGCCTAAAGTCAAGTTGGAAATCAATGAGTATGGTCAGCCTTGTGGTAAATCTGCTACATGGTTCACCAACTTTGTTGGAACACAAATAAGAACCAAGGGTTTTCCGGTTGAATTTGATGATTGGAGGAAGGTTGATCTATCTAAAAAACTTGCTTTATGGACCGAGGCAAAGGTAATACTTGGTTGCTGCTACTATATAGTTATTGGGTGCTGCTATGTTGCTATATTTTTATTGGTTAGTGAGTTCCTGGATGATATCTTAGTGTTCATGTTTATGAGTGAGTAATGAGTTAGCTTATGTTGTATTGTTCTCCAATGCTTATTTCCAAATGCCAATTTTTCAGTTGTTTTGGGAATTAGACGAACGAGTTTTCCAATGGTATATGAAAACAGCACAAATTAAATGGAAAGACTTCAAATCAGACCTAAAGAGGGATTATTATGATGAATCATATGAATATGATGAACTTATAGCATGACGTGATGCTAGAGTTCATCCTGACCAATGGAAGTTGCTTGTTGCATTTTGGTTGACTCCAAAAGCTAAGGTATGCTCTTTGTTAGGTTAGTATTGACCTTTGATTCTACTTGTGTGACATGATTTCTTATGTGACATGATATTTATCAAACCATTTGGTAGGCTCGCTCAATAAGAGGTAAAAATAATCGAGCACATCACACGCAAAATCACACATCTGGAAGTAAGAGTTTTGCTCGGGTTAACACTGAAATGGTATGCAACCATGCTATTCTTGTTATAAACATTGATGTTTGTACATTTTGCTCATTGTTTTAAAATTTCTTATCACTTGACATAGACCGAGGAGCTCAAGCGCCGCCCACATAGACATGAATTGTTTATTGAAACACATACACATCGAATTAGTGGACTTCCTAAAAAAGGGTCTGCAGCAAGAATTGTAAGTTCAGATGCACTCTAATTTCTCGATTCCTTTCATATTTTTGTTTATGTAGTAAGTACTAGGAACTCATAACAATTCCTGAAATCTACAGAAAGAACTTCAAGATGAAGCATTAAAGCACCCAGAATTGCTGGAGAATGGTATTAAGGATGGTGATTTGTTTGCGTTTGTTTGTGGAAAAGAAAAAAAATGGATATGTTTGTGTTGTTGGTTTGGGGCCAACTCCATCTGACCTAGAGTTGCCAGGAATCTAGCAGTATAAATCTACAAAGCTTAAAATAGCAATGGAAAAGTGTCGTGTATCTAACCAAAAAGTGGAACATCTGCAAGACCAAATGGATGACATGAAGAAGCAAATGGCTGAGATGAGGAAACTTTTTCTATCTTCACAGGGGCAACAAGATGAAACCAATACCACACCTAAACATGAACCAAATACTCCACACCAGGTAGCACTAGTTCTATTATATTGTACCTCTGCCATAGCGAAACATGTAATGTTGTGTTCTCGTTGTAGTTTATTATATTTAACATCTACAATGCTTGATTTTGATGTAGAACATAAGGAAAAGAGAAGCCAATAATATTGAAAAAGGCAATGCTCATCTAGAGGAGGTGGCTGAGTCAAATGCTTCTATGCAGAATGATGACACTCTTACTAGAAGAAAAATTGTTAATGTTGAGAAACATAACAGACAACAAAGGGGTAAATCTTTCCTTTCCTTTTGGCCTTTAATTGCCAATATGATGCTATATGAACTTGTTTCTTTACCATGATTATATTCTGAATTGCAAATTTTTCGCATATGGTGGAAGTGATGTGATACTATATAGCATGACTAGACCTTTAAATATCGCTATTGCCAAAGGAACAATTCAAACAACTAATCCAAAGGCTGTGGTGGGAGTGAGCCCCTAGGTTCTCAATATGTCGAAATTGTCATCTATTTGGTGTTCAAAAGGGATACTCAGTTGCCTCGTCTGTATGGGAATGCGTTAACCATGGGAGATGCTAAGGGGAAATCAATTGCATGGCCATCTTCTATGGTAATAATCTAGAGCACTTGGTTTCTTTTCTTTCGTGCAAATCGGTCACCTATTAAGTAGTGATTGTTATTGCAGATCAAATATCCCAAGAAGACATCTAATGTGCTAGGAGGTGCAGGAACTATGATATACATCAAATTTACATGCCAATTAAAATTAATGTGCCTTAGTTTCTTTCTGCCCACTTATCTGTCCTATAAGACCATTGATGTATTGAATAGTTGCCAATATTTGTGTGCACCTTTTTATCTCCAGACCTTGGCACTTCTCCTACCTTGGAGAAATTTAACAAGTAAAAATCTGCAGCTATTTGTCAATCTCCATATTTATGTGCACCTATTTCTGTTTATAGCTCCATATTTATCCATGCAAAAAAGTAGATACAACTAGCGTGTTTCGAGCATCCTTGTCAAACTAAGTTTTTATTTGGTAACTATGTAATCTGACAAGTGAGTACATAGTATTTGTGGCAACTGATTGATACCTAAAAGCATGTTTAATCTGTTGGGAAAATAAGTATTTAGTAATCTGGAAACTAAGCATATTAAATATGGCAACTAAATACTACTAGTAAATGGCACGCGCCATGCACGTGTAGATTTTACGATTGTGGTGAAATATTGTATGTTGAAATGTTGTAAATATTTTTTCTAATGCAGTACAAACACAAATACTCATATAGACGCAATAGTATGAACGCACACAGACAACCAATGCTAAGTTTAGGAATTGAACCCTGTTGGTCTATGATACGTCTCCAACGTATCTATAATTTTTGATTGCTCCATGCTATATTATCTATAGTTTTAGAAAATATTGGGCTTTATTATCCACTTTTATATTATTTTTGGGACTAACCTATTAACCGGAGGCCCAGCCCAGATTTGCTGTTTTTTGCCTATTTCAGTGTTTCGAAGAAAATGAATATCAAACGGAGTCGAAATGGAACGAAATCAACTGGAGAAGTTATTTTTGGAAGGAAAGCTACCAGATGGACTTGGACCCCACATCAGGAGAGAAGGGAGGTGCCCACGAGGGTGGGGGGCGCGCCCACCCCCTAGGGTGCGCCCCCCTGCCTTGTGGGGCCCCCGAAGCTCCACCGACGTACTTCCTGCACCCATATATGCCTACGTATCCTAAAACTTCCAGAACAGACAATAGATCGGGAGTTCTGCCGCCAGAAGCCTCCGTAGCCACAGAAAACCAATCTAGACCCGTTCCGGCACCCTGCCGGAGCGGGAAGTCCTTCTCCGGTGGCCATCTTCATCATCCCGGTGCTCTCCATGATGAGGAGGGAGTAGTTCTCTGTCACGACCGGTTTTCCAATAAAAATATTTATTGAGAAACCGATCTTTTGAGTCCAGTATGAGAAAAATTCCCCTTACCGGTAGACAAATTCTTGATACAATAAGCCAGTAGCATAAAATATATTACAGGATCGAGCTACGGTTGCTCAACCAAATTATTACAAGCACGTCAATAATTATACATAATGGCAGACATGGCACAGTGGTGTGGAGGCATACTACTGACTCGAGGATAGGGCGGTGGTGGAAAAACACAGCGGGGAGTGAGATACATGACTCTAAAACTGGCATCTCATCGAGCGTCAAGGTGAGGCTCAATGAATTTATTTGGTAGCGGAAGCGGATATAATGCAGTGACCAAATCCAGGGTCGCACGAGACTGACTGGGATTCCTCTAGGCGTCGGACTCGCTATTGAACTCTTCATCCATGAGATCGCCTTCGTCAGCATCTGGCCAAATCAACAAGCCAGTGAGTACTTTGAAAGTACTCGCAAGACAGTTCGGACATGAGATATAACAAATGCAGGCATGAATGCGTCACGATTAATTCACCAATGTATATTCAAAAATTAGCATAGCGAAGTAAGTAAAAGGGAAACGGTGATAGTCCGCCTGAAGTCCCAACAAAACATAAATAAAAACTGATCGAGTGTCTGAAGCGACGCCTCGAAGGGTGGACAAATAAATATAAAAAGAAAAAGGATGCCACAGTCGGGCGTCTTAGCGACACCACATAAAGGGCCTTAAAAGAAATGCCACAGTCGGACGTCTAAGCGACATCACAAAAAGGGCTTTAAAAGAAATGCCACAGTCGGACGTCTAAGCGACATCACGGAAAGGGCTTTAAAAGAAATGCCACAGTCGGACGTCTAAGCGACATCACAGAAAGGGCTTTAAAGGAAATGCCACAGTCGGACGTCTGAGCGACATCACAGAAAGGGCTTTTAAAAGAAATGCCACAGTCGGACGCCTGAGCGACATCACAGAAAGGGCTTTTATTCACAAGTAAATAATACTCATAATCAACATTCAATTCATGAAAATAAACGGGTTAGTCCATCCACAGGAATAATCATTTAGCCGGAATTAGCACTCATACGATTCACCGGAGTCTCTGTCATCAAAACTGGCACTTGTCAGGATAAGATGATACTGATCTTGGACATAGAATAGATGATTCAAGGAATATATGACTCTGCAGAGGTTGTACAAAAATTTTCCCACAGCCAACGGATTTCCGTAGTCACGAAGGACTAGTTCCGTTTACGGTATTTCGGAAGAAAACACAGCTAACCAGTACACACCCATCCTACCTCTCGATGCTAGGAATCACCCTAGACATCGTCCAAGAAAAACTTTTGAGATGGGGAGATCACAATCTCGAATAGCATGGGATCAAATTTATATACGCGCGCTCTAAGGGGTGCCCCCTCTCGGTCCCAACCGGAAACACCCATGCCCCCTGACCGGATGACTGGCTTTAATCCAGGGCCATGGAACCATCATCCCGGCCTCTCCTTTTGGTGTGTACCAGGAAAGCGGTTTGCAACTTACTAAACCATATTCCTTGCGGAAAACATGTGGTAGTACAGGGGAAGGAAATGGGAGGAACTGGACCGATACGGCTTGACACTGCAGTCACTTAGCCTGGCATAAGACTGGCATGCTACAACACTGCCATCTTACCCATCCTCATGCCAACACATGGCCATTCATATTCGCATCCATCCACTTATGGATCATCGAACTCACTTACCTCAACAATGCATGGAAATAACGTTCATCGGTATGCTCATCAACATGCCATGAGACTAACTAAAATGCAAAACATGCCAAGACACTCATCATATCAAAAGTTCAAACATGCTTTCCTGGTTCGGAGTAGTCGGAGCCTAGCTCGGTGAAGTTTGCGGTTCCGTCACCTCCTTCGGTATCTATGGTATAAAGAATTATACGCGCTATCGTGAATACCGTGAGGTGCACAAAAATTATACCAAAAAAAATTTCAAATAAATATGATAAAAAACTAGACAAAAATCTGAAGAGGACAGAAAAAGAATCACTCAAAAATTCCTTTCTGTTAAAAAGTTATAAGGGTTTTAATCCAGGGACTCATCTGTAATGAAACAGAAAGTTTCCAGGGGCTAGTTTATAAAAACAGAAAACGCTTCGGCAGAAACTACGCCAGCCCAGAGGGAAAGCGCATTTGGCAGAAGGCATTTTCAGAAAACGCTTTGAAAAGAAAAGAAATCTGACGGGGCGGCCCCACCCGTCGGGTTTAAACTTTCAAACGGGGTGGCAGACTTCGCCGGTGCCCGAGAGCCGCGGTGGTCGCCGGCGGCGATCCACGGCGAGGCAGGGGGATCGGAGGGTACCTTCGTGATCAGTGCACCCTTCCGCGTCTATGGGTGGTGGTGGTGGTCGCCGGTGAGCACCACGTCGACGGTGGCCTCAACTCCGGCGGACGGTGGTTCGGGCGTTGATGGAACTCGCCGAGGAGGGCTGCAAGGATTAAATTGAGGAGGGGGTTAGCTCACTGGGTGCTAGAGAAGGCTACGGACGAGGTTTGGGCGCCGGAGGTGGCCTCACCGGAGTGAATCGAGCTGGAGGCCGAGGCGGAGCGAGGCGGCCGGAGTCGAGGAAGAAGGGCCCCTCGAGGCTCTTCTAGTTGCTGGTCGGGGTCCAGTGAGGTGCTGGAGGTGTGCGGGGGCGAGAGGGAGCTTGGGGGCGTTATATATAGCCGGCCCGAGGCGGTTGCCGTGAACGGGATAAGTCCGGCGAGCGATTACGGCGGCGCTGCGGTTGGGCAGTGGGATTAGGAGCTTGGGCATCGCCTAGGTGGAGTAGTGGTGCCATTACAGGGTCCAGCTCAGCATGGGAGGGGGTTTTACGGCCTGTCCCAACGGAACGGCCGTGCGGCACGTCGGCGGCAGGGAGCGCGCCCTGCGCGTGCCAGGCCACGGCGGCGGTGCTGCACGCGTGCGCTGGCAAGGGAGACGGCCACGCGGAGCTACCAGATGGCTTGGGCGGCGCTGAACGGCGTTCTGCCGTGGTGTGCCTTCTGTCGGCCGCCACGGGAGGTCCCGACGCCGCAGAAGACGCCGGCGGGGGCGGGCCAGCGAGCCACCGACGCCAGGAACCGGCCAAGCACGCGTGTGAAGCTCCGGACAAGAGGGAGGGGCTGCGAGCATCCAGCCAAGGGCACTGTGAGCGCGTGACCGAAGCCTGACGAAGAAACGACGCTGCACTCTGAACTTTTCTGATTTTTTCTGAAAATGCAAGGAACAGTGCAGCTCAGGTGTTCGACAGAATGTTTCTGGCATCTAGGGATTTTTCCTAGAGCTGAAATTTGGTGGAGTGGCTTCTCATTGCTCCAGTAGGCTGCATGATTTTTGGTGGAATTTTTGGAGGAGTGTAGATATGAATTTCACCAAATTTGGCAAATCTGGTCCAAACTTGCAGTGAGTGAAATTTGAAATTTTTGAAAAGAAGAAGAGTGGATCAAGATGGTTCTAGGTTGTGGGTACTAAAGACAATCCAGGGAAGTTGGTTTGGGATAAAGACTCAAAGGCAAAATGGTACTTGCTTTGAAAATCACTTAGGCTCAAAATGAATGGCAGAAAAGTTTTGGGAGATAAAAATAATTGAAATAAAATCCAAAACTTGTTTGGACTTGTTGAGATAGAGAAGTTAGATTGTCCAAAGGTGGAGGGAGGGGTTTTGAGAAGTTTTACTATAGGAGACATGGTAAAACCATGGGTGGATTCAAAAAGAAAGAAGTCCCAAAACTCCTAGGGTTCCTTTATTTTCTTTTTTTTGAAAATAAATAAGTTTGAGAGGGTAACAACCAGAAGGAAAAGCTCCCAAAAACTTCAACACCAAATTTGAAAGGGAAAAGAAAATCCTTGCCAAAGGAAAGGAAGTTTTTAAGAGGAAGGATTTTTGGAAAAGAAATTTTTAAAAGCTCTCTTTTAATAAAAATTCAACAAAGCTTTTGATGAAAACCAATTAAAAAATTTGGAGTGTCACAACACCTACCCCCTTAGGAAAAATCTCGTCCCCGAGATTTCAGCTGATCCTTAAATAAGTGTGGATGCTGTGTCCGAAGAAAATCCTCTCTTTCCCAAGTTGCTTCACTTTCGGTGTGATTGCTCCACTGAACTCTGAAAAACTTGATGGTTTTCTGTCGGGTCCTCCTTTCAGACTCCTCTAATATTTTTACTGGGCGTTCCCGATAAGTGAGGTCTGGCTGCACGTCAATGTTTTCATGGGATACTTGCTTCTCTGGTTTGCTTACGCGCTTCCTTAATTGGGAGACGTGGAACACGTCGTGAATGTCGGACAAGTCTTCGGGTAAGTCTAGCTGCTAGGCTACAGTGCCTCTTCGTGCCACTATGCAGAATGGTCCAATGAATCTTGGTGCTAACTTTCCTTTAATCTTAAACCGTTGCAGTCCCCTCATGGGTGATACTCGTAGGTACACAAATTCACCGGGTTCAAAATTTACCCCACGATGTTTCTGATCGTAATAACTCTTCTGTCGGCTTTGAGCGGTCTTGAGTCGGTCTCTGATTAGCTTGACTTTTTCCTCGGCTTCTTTGAGCATGTCTGGGCCGAAGATACGGCTGTCTCCGGTCTCTGACCAATTTAGCGGGGTACGACACCTCCGTCCGTATAGGGCTTCAAAAGGTGCCATTTGCAGGCTGGCCTGGTAGCTGTTGTTGTATGCGAACTCGGCATATGGCAGACTTTCCTCCCAACTAGTTCCATAGGTGAGGACACATGCTCTCAGCATGTCTTCTAAAATTTGGTTTACGCGTTCAGTCTGTCCATCAGTCTGAGGATGGTAGGCTGTACTGAAGGCCAATTGAGTTCCCAGAGCCTGTTGTAAATGATCCCAGAATTTCGAGAAGAATTGAGTGCCTCTGTCGGATATTATAGTCTTCGGAACTCCATGCAGACAAACTATACGGGAGAGGTAAATCCTGGCAAGCTTCTGAGTGTTGTAGGTTGTCCTTACTGGAATGAAATGTGCCACCTTGGTTAATCTATCGGTGATAACCCATATGGCATCATTCCCGTGTCGTGACCGAGGTAGTCCGACAATAAAATCCATCCCTATTTCATCCCATTTCCACTCAGGTATTTTGTTTGGTTGCAGTAGTCCGGCTGGTTTTTGATGCTCAACTTTTATGCGTTGACAAGAATCGCAGCATGCAACGAATGTGGCTATGTCCCACTTCATACCGTGCCACCAAAATCTTTCCTGAATATCCTTATACATTTTGGTTCCTCCAGGGTGGATTGAATATGGGGTGGTGTGTGCTTCAGCTAGGATTTTCTGTTTGAGGTCCTCTATGTTTGGCACGTAGAGTCTATCTCCGTACCATAGTATTCCATCATCGCCTATGACGAACTCCGAGGCCTTGCCCGTACTCACCTTCAATGCTGGGGTGACCAGGCTGAGCTTCTTTAATTCTCTCCATAAGGTCGGCCTTTATTTTCAAGTTTGATATGGTGCCTTCCGCGATCATTAACAAGTTGAGTTTGGCAAATTCTTGTTGGAATTCAGGTCTCAAGCTTTGCGGACTGTTTTCGTCGGAGCTGGGGTTCCGACTAAGAGCATCGGCCACTACATTTGCTTTCTCTGGATGATAGTGGATACCAACATCATAATCCTTTACCAATTCCAACCAGCGTCGTTGCCGTAAGTTTAGTTCTGGCTGTGTGAAAATATATTTGAGACTTTTATGGTCTGTGTATATTTCACATCGATTCCCAAGTAAGAAATGTCTCCATTCCTTAAGTGCATGAATGACTGCTGCCATTTCTAAGTCATGAGTGGGATAATTTTCCTCATGCTTGCGGAGTTGTCGTGAAGCGTATGCGACAACCTTGCCTTCTTGCATCAACACGCATCCGAGACCCTTTCTGGACGCGTCACTATACACTTCAAAATTCTTGTGTATGTCGGGTACAATTAATACCGGTGCTGTAGTTAATTTCCATTTTAACTCCTGGAAACTTTTTTCGCAGGCTTCTGTCCATTCAAACTTCTTGTCTTTCTTGAGTAACTGCGTCATTGGCTTGGCTAGGGTGGAGAATCCTTCAATAAATCTGCGGTAATATCCTGCCATTCCCAAGAAACTTCGTACGTCCGTTACGCTGGCTGGTGCCTTCCAGCCAAGTATGGCCCTAACTTTCTCTGGGTCCACTGCGATACCGTCTTGGGTCAGCACGTGACCTAGAAAGCCTACTTGCCTTAGCCAAAATTCGCACTTGCTGAACTTGGCATACAATTGATGTTTCCTGAGTTCTCCTAGCACAATCCTGAGATGTTCCGCGTGCTCTTCTGGTGTTTTGGAGTATATCAGAATATCATCGATAAATACCACAACGAACTTGTCCATAAACTTCATAAATACTTTGTTCATGAGGTGAACAAAATATGCGGGGGCGTTTGTTAATCCAAAAGGCATAACTGTGAACTCATATAGTCCATATCTGGAGGTGAAGGCTGTTTTGGGGATATCTTCTGTTCGCACTTTTAATTGATGATATCCTGACCTTAAGTCAATCTTTGAGAATACCTTGGCCTGAGCGAGCTGATCAAATAAATCATTTATTCATGGCATCGGGTATTTGTTCTTGACTGTGACCATGTTAAGTTCTCGGTAGTCTATGCACAATCTTAGTGTTCCATCCTTCTTTTTGGCAAATAAAATTGGTGATCCCCAAGGTGAGGAGCTGGCTCGAATGTACCCCTTGTCTATTAATTCCTTTATTTGTTTCTTCAACTCAATCAATTCGGATGGTGCCATTCTGTATGGTTTCTTGTATATGGGGGTGGTTCCTGGTGCTAGCTCAATGCTGAATTCTATTTCTCGGTCTGGTGGCATGCCTGGTAGTTCTTCGGGAAATACATCTGGAAATTCACATACCACTGGAACCTTGCTTAACTCAGAAACATCCACCTTATTCAATCTCAGCTGCCGGGGTATTTTTCTTTCCTTGGATGATACTTTTATTGTCTTCCCGTGGTGGTGCGTGAGAATTACGGTCCGGTTGAAACAGTCAATAAAACCTTTGTTGGTGGTTAACCAGTCCATCCCTAGTATGACATCCAGTCCTTTATTTTCCAACACAATAAGATTGGAGTAAAATTTCAATCCTTCGATCTCAATAACCACATTCTGACAGTAACTCTGAGTAACTTGCTGAATCCCAGGGGACTTGATGATCATGGATTTTTCCAAGGGAAACATCGAAAAATTATTTTGCAAAGCAAAACTTTTCGAAATGAATGAGTGAGAAGCTCCAGAATCAAACAAAACCGTTGCAGGTATTGTGTTGACAGGAAACGTACCGAGTACGATATCCGGAGCGTTTTGTGCTTCCTCTTTGGTTACGTGGTTTAGATGACCCTTCCTGTGGTTGTTGTTGGGGTTGAAATTGTTGCGCTTGGGCGCTGGATTATTTCCACCATTGTTTGGCTTCGGGGTCGAGTTCCTTGGCTTGGGGCACTGTTTGGCGTAGTGCCCTTCTTCTCCACAAGCGTAGCAAGTAACGCCTGGGCGATATGTGAACTCTTTGTCCCTTGCATGGAAATTCTTGGTTGAGCGTGAGATGTTTGTCGTAGGCTTGTGTGTCCCACCTTTCTGAAAATCTGTCCTGCTTCGGTGGTTGCGCGCAAGAGAAGTCTGGTCTCTTTTTCGCTTGCGTAAATCCTCCAAGCTACGTCTCTCATTTTCCAGAGTAATAGCTTTGTCCACTAGTGTCTTAAAATCTGGAAAAGTGTGAACGACCACTTTGGAGTGACTCTTTGTTGCGTGTTGAGGGATAGTTATGTGATCCAATTATGTTAGTATTGTTGAGAGGACTTGCACTAGTGAAAATATGAACCCTAGGCCTTATTTCTTGTCATTGCAATACCGTTTACGCTCACTTTTATCATTAGTTACCTTGCTGTTTTTATAATTTCAGATTACAAATACCTTTATCTACTATCCATATTGCACTTGTATCACCATCTCTTCGCCGAACTAGTGCACCTATACAATTTACCACTGCATTGGGTGTGTTGGCGACACAAGAGACTCTTTGTTATTTGGTTGCAGGGTTGCTTGAGAGAGACCATCTTCATCCTACGCCTCCTACGGATTGATAAACCTTAGGTCATCAACTTGAGGGAAATTTGCTACTGTCCTACAAACCTCTACACTTGGAGGCCCAACAACGTCTACAAGAAGAAGGTTGTGTAGTAGACATCAAGCTCTTTTCTCGCGCCATTGCTGGGGAGGTTAGTGCTTGAAGGTATATCTTTAGATCTTGCAATCGAGTCTTTTAGTTTCTTGTTTTATCACTAGTTTAGTTTATAAAAGAAAACTATAAAAAAATGGAATTGAGTTTGTCTCATACGCTTCACCTTTTTAATATCTTTCGTGAGTATGATGGAAAGGAAAATTGTGCCAGAGTGTTAGTAGAAGAATGCATTAGAATGTTTGGCACTAAATATTTGAATGATGAGCATGATTGAAATGTTGTTAGTATGAATTCCTTGAATATCCATGATGCTAATGATATGCAAAGCCACAAGCTTGGGGAAACTATGTTTGATGAAGATGATATTTTTTGTCCCCCAAGTTTTGACGAGAAAATTTATTATGATGAAAGCATGCGTCCTATCTATGATGATTATTGTGATGACACGTATGCTTTAAAGAATAATGATAACCATGAAACTTGTCATCTTGATCTTAATTTTCAATCACATGATAGTTATTTTGTTGAGTTTGCTCCCACTATTATTCATGAGAAGAATTTTGCTTATGTGGAGAGTAGTAAATTTTGCATGCTTGTAGATCATGAAAAGAATGCTTTAGGTGCTGGCTATATTTTTGAATTCATTCATGATGCTGCTGAAAATTATTATGAGGGAGGAATATATGCTTGTAGGAATTGTAATAATATTAAGTTTCCTCTCTATGTGCTTAAAGTTTTGAAGTTATTCTTGTTTTACCTTCATATGCAAGTTGATTCTTGTTCCCACAATTTGTTTGCTCACAAAATCCCTATGCATAGGAAGTGGGTTAGACTTAAATTTTCTAGTCACATTCTTCATGATGCTCTCTTTATGTTTCAATGCTTATCTTTTATGTGAGCATCATTGAAATCATCATGCCTAGCTAGGGGCGTTAAACGATAGCGCTTGTTGGGAGGCAGCCCAACTTTATTTTTATTCCTTGATTTTTGTTCCTGTTTAGTAATAAATAATTCATCTAGCCTCTGTTTAGATGTGGTTTTATGCTTTTAATTAGTGTTTGTGCCAAGTAGAACCTTTGGGAAGAATTGGGAGAAGTCTTGTTGATCATGCTGTAAAAAACAGAAACTTTAGCGCTCACGAGAATTGCTGCCATTTTTATTTGGAAAGTGATATTTAGTTAATTCTTTTTTCATATGATTAATATATAAATTCCTCAGGACCATAAATTTATTTGAGAATTTTATGAGTTCCAGAAGTATACGTTTGATCCATATTACTACAGACTGTTCTGTTTTTGACAGATTCTGTTTTTATGTGTTGTTTACTTATTTTGATGAATCTATGGCTTGTAAAAGAGTTTATAAACCATAGAGAAGTTGGAATACAGTAGGTTTAAGACCAATATAAATAAAGAATTAGTTCATTACAGTACCTTGAAGTGGTGTTTTGTTTTCTTTCGCTAGCGGAGCTTACGAGTTTTCTGTTAAGTTTTGTGTTGTGAAGTTTTGAAGTTTTGGGTAAAGATTCGATGGGATATGGAATAAGGAGCGGAAAGAGCCTAAGCTTGGGGATGCCAAAGGCACCCCAAGGTAATAATCAAGGACAACCAAAAGCATAAGCTTGGGGATGCCCCAGAAGGCATCCCCTCTTTCGTCTACTTCCATCGGTAACTTTACTTGGAGCTATATTTTTATTCACCACATGATATGTGTTTTGCTTGGAGCGTCAATTTATTTTGTTAGGATTTACATGATGTTATTTAGAACAATGTTTTGCATCTTTTATTTCAATAAAAGTGGCATCGGTAGCCTTTACTTTGCCTATGTTACAAGTATACATGTTGCTGTTTGAAAACAGAAAGTTTACCGCTGTTGCAATAATTCCCTAGAAAAGTCAAAATGTGATAAAATGTTGAAACCTTTTGCATATTAAGCTCTGATAAATTTACTACAGTGGGAGCTTTCTTTCATAATTTTTGGAGCTATGGAAGTATGGATGTTGTTATGTTTACAGTGGGAGTTTACAGACTGTCCTATTTAGGCAGATTGTTGTTATGTTTGCATTGTTTGCATATGTTTGCTTCTTTAATGATTCTATTTGAGGATAGGAATATTAAATATGCAGAGGCATTTAGTATGCAATGTTGAATAATAATTATAGTGATTTTTTACAGTAGAGTATGATAAGGTTTTGGCAATGGTTTATACTAACTTATCTCACGAGTCCTTGTTGAGTTTTGTGTGGATGAAGCTTGTGAGATTTAGGGAGACAGTGATATGAGAGGAATTAAGGGGACACACAAGCTCAAGCTTGGGGATTCCCAAGGCATCCCAAGATAATATTTCAAGAAGTCTCAAGCATCTAAGCTTGGGGATGCCCCGGTTGGCATCCCACCTTTCTTCTTCAACAACTATCGGTCAGTTTCGGTTGATCCTAAGTTTTTGCTTCTTCACATGATGTTTGCTATTCTTAGAATGTCATTTTCTTTTGCTTTGCTTGCTGTTTGAATAAAGTATCAAGATATGAAATCCTTAAATGTTACAGTCTTCATATAGTTGCATGATTATTCGACTACTCATTGATCTTCACTTATATCTTTCGGAGTAGTTCGTTGTTGCTCTAGTGCTTCACTTCTACCTTTTTAGAGCATGGCGGTGGTATTATATAAACTATTGATCTCTCATGCTTCACTTAGATTATTTTGAGAGTCTTAATATCATGGTAATTTGCTTAAAATCCTAATATGCTTGGTATGCAAGATTAATAATAAAACTTTCATATAGAGTATTGAATACTAAGAGAAGTTTGATGCTTGATGATTGTTTTGAGATATGGAGGTAATAATATCAAAGTCGTGCTCGTTGAGTAGTTGTGAATTTGAGAAATAATTGTGTTCAAGTTTGCAAGTCCCATAGCATGCACTTATGGTAAACGTTATGTAACAAATTTGAAACATGAGGTGTTATTTGATTGTCTTCCTTATGAGTGGCGGTCGGGGACGAGCGATGGCCTTTTCCTACCAATCTATCCCCCTAGGAGCATGCGCGTAGTGCCGAGGTTTTTGATGACTTGTAGATTTTTGCAATAAGTATGTGATTTCTTTATGACTAATGTTGATTCCATGGATTATACGCACTCTCACCCTTCCATCCTTGCTAGCCTCTTCGGTACCGTGTATTGCCCTTTCTCACATTGAGAGTTGGTGCAAACTTCGCCGGTGCATCCAAACCCCGTTGAGGGAGTCCTGGATTAGGGGGTGTCCAGATAGCCGGACTATACCTTCGGCCGGACTCCTGGACTATGAAGATACAAGATCGAAGACTTTGTCCCGTGACCGAAAGGGACTTTCCTTGGCGTGGAAGGCAAGCTTGGTGATACGGATATGTAGATCTCCTACGATTGTAACCGACTCTGTGTAACCCCAGCCCTCTCCGGTGTCTATATAAACCGGAGGGTTTTAGTCCGTAGGACGAACAACAATCATACCATAGGCTAGCTTCTAGGGTTTATGCTCTCTGATCTCGTGGTAGATCTACTCTTGTACTACCCATATCATCAATATTAATCAAGCAGGACGTAGGGTTTTTCCTCCATCAAGAGGGCCCGAACCTGGGTAAAACATCGTGTCCCCTGCCTCCTGTTACCATCCGCCTAGACGCACAGTTCGGGACCCCCTACCCGAGATCCGCCGGTTTTGACACCGACATTGGTGCTTTCATTGAGAGTTCCTCTGTGTCGTCACTTTTAGGCCCGATGGCTTCTCCGATCATTAACAACGATGCAATCCAGGGTGAGACCTTTCTCCCAGGACAGATCTTCGTATTCGGCGGCTTTGCACTGCGGGCCAATTCGCTTGGCCATCTGGAGCATATCGAAAGCTATGCCCCTGGCCGTCAGGTCAGATTTGGAAGTTTAAACTACACAGCGGACCTCCGCGGAGACTTGATCTTCGATGGATTCGAGCCACAGCCGAGCGTGCCGCACTGTCACGATGGGCATGATCTAGCTCTGCCGCCGAACAGTGCCCTGGAGGCCACACCCGCATCAGCTCCGACCCTTAATTCGGAGCCAACTACGCCAATCGAGGATGGGTGGTTGGACACCGCCTCGGGGGCTGCAATCTTTACGGCGATCGAGCCGAACACCAGCCCTATTCTCTGCGAAGCCCGTGACTCCAAGGACCCAGACACCTCTCCAGACTCCGAGCCCTCCGCGCCCCTACCGATCGAACCCGATTGGGCGCCGATCATGGAGTTCACCGCCGCGGACATCTTTCAGCACTCGCCCTTCGGCGATATTCTGAATTCACTAAAGTCTCTCTCTTTAGGAGAGCCCTGGCCGGGCTATGGTCAGCAAGGTTGGGATGCGGATGATGAAGAAATTCAAAGCCCACCCACCACCCACTTCATAGCCACTATCAATGATTTAACCGACATGCTCGACTTCGACTCCGAAGACATCGACGGTATGGACGCTGATGCAGGAGAAGATCAAGAACCAGCGCCTATAGGGCACCGGAAGCCACCTTGTCGTATGATATATACATGGTGGACACCCCAAAAGAAGGCAATGGCGATGGAACAGCGGAGGATGACCCCTCCAAGAAGCAGCCTAAGCGCCGGCGTCAGCGGCGCCGCTCTAAATCCCGCCAAAGCAAAAATGGTGATTCCGGCACGGGAGATAATAACACCCGACAATGCTGAAGAAAACCACCTCTAGCAAGATTCAGCACAGGAGGATGGAGAAGCCAGCCCTCATGAGACAGCGGCAGACAGAGAGGTTGAGGACGATAATTATACGCCTCCCTCCGAAGACGAGGCAAGCCTCGATGACGACGAATTTGTCGTGCCGGAGGATCCCGTCGAACAAGAGCGTTTCAAACGCAGGCTTATGGCCACGGCGAGCAGCCTCAAGAAAAAACAGCAACAACTTAGAGCTGATCAAGATTTGCTAGCCGACAGATGGACTGAAGTCCTTGCGGCCGAAGAGTATGAACTCAAACGCCCCTCCAAGAGCTACCCAAAGCGCAGGTTGCTACCCCGACTAGAGGAGGAAGCACCTAAACCTACATCACTAGCGCATGATGCGGCCGATTGGCCACCCCGTGGTCGCGACAAAGAAGCCTCTCGGCCCTCCACTCAAGCCGCACCCCGGCGCCGCTCAAAAAATACCAAGGCATGGGAAAATGCGCCAGACCTGCGAGATATATTGGAGGACAAGGCAAGGCAAACAAGATCGATCTACGGATCGCGTGGGCGCCCCACGGCATGAGACGGTAATCGTCACTCCGGATACAGTCAATCCGGCCGGGCCGAACACAGTAGACAAAGCTCATTTGAGCTGCGTCGTGATATAGCCCAATACAGAGGCGCCGCACCCCACTATGCTTCACAGATGAAGTAATGGATCATCAAATCCCTGAGGGTTTCAAACCCGTGAACATCGAATCATATGATGGCACAACAGATCCCGCGGTATGGATCGAGGACTATCTCCTTCATATCCACATGGCCCGCGGTGATGACATACATGCCATCAAATACCTCCCACTCAAGCTTAAAGGACCAGCTCGGCATTGTCTTAACAGCTTGCCAGCAGAATCAATTGGTTGTTGGGAGGACCTGGAAACCGCATTCCTCGACAATTTCTTGGGCACTTATGTGCGACCACCAGACGCCGATGACCTTAGCCACATAATTCAGCAGCCAGAGGAATCGGCCAGACAATTCTGGACACGGTTCCTAACCAAGAAAAATCAAATCGTCGATTGTCCGGACGCCGAGGCCCTAGCAGCCTTCAAGCATAACATCCGCGACGAGTGGCTTGCACGACACCTAGGACAGGAAAAGCCGAAATCTATGGCAGCCCTCACGACACTTATGACCCGCTTTTGCGCGGGAGAAGACAGCTGGCTAGCTCGCAGCAATAACATGACCAAGAGCCCTGGTAATTCGGATACTAAGGACAGCAGTGGTAGGTCGTGTCGCAACAAGCAAAAGCGCCGCATTAACGGTGACAATGCTGAGGATACGACAGTTAATGCCGGATTCAGAGGCTCTAAACCCGGTCAGCGGAAAAATCCATTCAAAAGAAATACTCCGGGCCTGTCCAGTTTGGACCGAATACTCGACCGCTCATGCCAGATACATGGCACCCCCGAAAAACCAGGCAATCACACCAACAGGGATTGTTGGGTGTTCAAGCAGGCGGGCAAGTTAAATGCCGAAAGCAGAGACAAGGGGCTGCATAGCGATGACGAGGACGAGCCCCGGCCTCCGGACAACAGTGGACAGAAAGTTTTTCCCCCACAAGTGCGGACGGTGAACATGATATACGCAACCCACATCCCCAAGAGGGAGCGAAAGCGTGCGCTAAGGGACGTATACGCGACGGAGCCAGTCGCCCCAAAGTTCAACCCATGGTCTTCCTGCCCGATCACCTTTGATCAAAGGGACCTCCCCACTAGCACCCGTCATGGCGAATTCGCCGCATTGGTTCTAGACCCAATTATTGATGGATTTCACCTCACTAGAGTCCTTATGGACGGCGGCAGCAGCCTGAACCTACTTTACCAGGATACAGTGCGGAAAATGGGCATCGATCCCTCGAGGATTAAACCCACTAAAACGACCTTTAAAGGCGTCATACCAGGTGTAGAGGCCAACTGTACAGGCTCAGTTACACTTGAAGTGGTCTTCGGATCTCCAGATAATTTCTGAAGCGAGGAGTTAATCTTCGACATAGTCCCGTTCCGCAGTGGCTATCACGCACTGCTCGGGCGAACCGCATTTGCCAAATTCAATGCGGTGCCGCACTACGCATACCTCAAGCTCAAGATGCCAGGCCCTCGAGGAGTCATCACGGTCAATGGAAACACCGAACGCTCTTGTAACGCCCCGAGACCGATGTGCCAGGTGTCTGCCAGTTATTCGTTGTCGTTGTCATTTGCTTGCGTGTTGCATCTTGTCATGTCATCATATGCATTGCATCATCATGTTTTAAAACTTGCATTCGTCCGGGTTCTCCCTGTTCCTTCCGTGTCCGTTCTGAGCCCAACCACACTTGCACGCGCCCGCGGCATGTCCGAAATAGTATTTTATGAGTGGCCTGAAAATGTTCTCGGAATGGGATGAAAGTTGGTGTGCTGTGTTGTTTTGTTGTTAGTAGACTGCCTGCCAAGTTTCATCGCGTTCGGAGTCCGTTTGACGCCCCAACGGTTAACTATAGCGGCAATATAGCCGGTCTAACGTCGAACGTTTTCGGTCTCCGGAAACCGTGCCGGGCTGCATCTCTCCCCTCTTCTCTTAGACCAACCCGCTCTTCACAATCCGCCAGACCCAACCTAACCTCTCTCGTCAGCCCGCGGCCCTGCCCGCGCGCGCGTCCGAAAGCTGTCCCGGACCCGACCCGGACAGTCGTCACCATTGTGTCCGGATCATCCCCAAACATCTACAAAACGTCTCCGTTTTGTTTATTGGGCTTCCTAACCTAGTTTTTCTTGAACCGCCCGATTTTGATCGGAGGGTCCAAATCTACCCTAAACTCCCCTCTTTCCATATATATATAACCCCTAGTCTAATTTGAGACAAAACCCTAAACCTAGGGGATGTCCCATCCATTCCGTGTCCGCCGCCGCCACCTACCTACCCTCTCCCTCTCGGGATCCATCCTCTCCTTGTTTTCCACGCCCAACCAACTAGCGCCTCCCCTCGATCCCCAGCCACCTCTCTGCTGCTCGAGTCCCCGACCACCAGTGACCAATGGTGCCCGAGGCCTCCCCTGCCTCGCCTCGCGTCTCCCCGTTGCTGCCCGACCTCGCCGGCTGTTCGATCGAAAGCCGCTACCCCGGCCACCTTGCGCCACCTCCTGCCTCGTCCTCGTCTGCGTGGGAGACGAGCGACCGAAGCGCAGCGCCAAGTTCCCCTGCCTTGCTCGCCTGCATCCGCCTCGCCCCATGGCCGCCGACCCCTGCCTCGCCTTGGGTCTCGCTGGGATGCTGTCTCACTGCTGGATTTCCACCCCCGCGCCTCCCAGCTTCCTCCGCGCTCAATTCCCGCAGTTCCCGAGCCAAGCCACCGCCCTGGATCTTCTCCGTCGCCGACGCCCGTCTCCAGTGCCAAGTTCCGTCAACGCCTGCTCCTGCGTCGAGCAGGGGAGCCAGGAGAACGACCCCAGCGCCAAGTCCCGCTCGCCGGTGCTCGTTGACTCTGTTCGTCGCTGTCTCTGCCGAATCCGGCGAGTCCCAGCACCCCAGCCTCCTTCCCCGCGCCGAGACCCGCTGTCGTCGCCCTCTGCTTCCCCTGCATCGAGCATGGCTCGATCCGGTCAGGCGCGTTGCTTCCGCATGGCCTCGGGAGCGCCAAGTCCCGCAGCAGCCCGCAAGGCCCAGCCGGCCTGCCCCAGCGCCCTCTCCACGGTTCTGGGCTTGGCCCATGGTGAGAAACCCCCAAGCCGCACCCAGTGCTCCTGTCGGGCCAGGCAGATTCGGCCCATATCATGTTTTTTTCCAGCGTCTGCGAATTTATCTACTATCCAGTGAATTACAGAATTGTAGAAAACCCCCCAAGCAACATGCATATAATAACTCACAATTCGTGCATCGGATTAAAATGATTTATATATGAAAATTGCTCAGAATTTTGTCTAGTTTAATAATATGTCACTTTCATCCATGTTTAAAATGTCTAAAATGATGTTTGTCTAAATTTGCTCCTATGCCATGTTAAAATGATTTAATTCATAATAAATAACCGTAACTCCGAATTAAATAAACTTTATATGTAAATGGGGTAGAATTTTGCCTAGTTTAACATGGTGGCATCATCTTGCATGTTTAATAACTATAAAATATGGTTTAGGGAAGAACAGGACCAAACCTAATATATGCACATGGGGATTTAACGGAATTGTTGTTCGTTGTTTCCGGCCTCATTTAAACTTGACTAGATAGGTAGTTTTACTTTGCTTCACCCTCTTGCCATGCTTAACAACATTTAATATTGTTGGGTACATGAACGAGATCGAACTAAATAACTTGTCGTGGTGTTCCGTCAATATGCAACCCGTTGCATATTGAGCTCCACTTATGTTGTAGTGTTGTTTGTGCATTTTGCCATGTCATGCATATTTAAACCGGACATGCATCATACTTGTTTGCGCACCGTGCCATGTTCATGTGTTGGTTGTTTACTATGTTGTGTGCTTCTTTTCCGGTGATTGCTTCTTCGGGTTGGTTCCGGTAACGTCGTGTTGTGAGGATTCGTTCGACTACGTCCGTTTGTCTTCTTCATGGACTCGTTCTTCTTCCTTGCGGGATTTCAGGCAAGATGATCATACCCTCGAAATCACTACTATCTTTGCTATGTTAGATTGCTCGCTCTTTTGCTATGCCTATGCTGCGATACCTACCACTTGCTTATCATGCCTCCCATATTGTTGAACCAAGCCCCTAACCCACCTTGTCCTAGCAAACCGTTGATTGGCTATGTTATCGCTTTGCTCAGCCCCTCTTATAGCGTTTTTAGTTGCAGGTGAAGATTGAAGTTTGTTCCTTGTTGGAACATGGAGATGTTGTTCTTTGTTGGAACATGTTTACTTGTTGGGATATCACAATATATCTTATTTAATTAATGCATCTATATACTTGGTAAAGGGTGGAAGGCTTGGCCTTATGCCTGGTGTTTTGTTCCACTCTTGCCGCCCTAGTTTCTGTCATATCGGTGTTATGTTCCCGTATTTTGCGTTCCTTACGCGGTTGGGCTATAATGGGAACCCCTTGACAGTTCGCCTTAAGTAAAGCTCTTCCAGCAATGCCCAACATTGGTTTTACCATTTGCACTAACAACCTACCACCTTCCCTTGGGTTCTGCAGACTCAAGGGTCATCTTTATTCTAACCCCCCCCCCCCGGGCCAGTGCTCCTCTGAGTGTTGGTCCAAACTAGAGTCCTGTGCAGCGCCCCCTCGGGGAAACTCGAGGTTTGGTTTTAGTTGTATGGAGAGCTCATCTGAGTGTGCCCTGAGAAAGAGATATGTGCAGCTCCTATCGGGATTTGTCAGCACATTCGGGCGGTGTTGCTGGTTTAGTTTTACCCTGTCGAAATGTCTTGTAGAACCGGGATACCGAGTCTGATTGGAATGTCTCAGGAGGAGGTCTATTCCTTCGTTGACCGTGAGAGCTTGTGATGGGCTAAGTTGGGACACCCCTGCAGGGATTTGAACTTTCGAAAGCCGTGCCCGCGGTTATGGGCAGATGGGAATTTGTTAACGTCCGGTTCTAGAAAACCTGAAGTTGACCTTAAATAAAATACATCAACCGCGTGTGTAACCGTGATGGTCCCTTTCCGGCGGAGTCCGGGAAGTGAACACGGTGTTGGAGTTATGCTTGACGTAGGTTGTTCTAGGATCACTTCTTGATCATACTTTTATCGATCGTGCTTTGCCTTCTCTTCTTGCTCTCATTTGCATATGTTAGCCACCATATATGCTAGTCGCTTGCTGCAGCTCCACCTCATACTTTTACCTTACCCATAAGCTTAAATAGTCTTGATCGCGAGGGTGTGAGATTGCTGAGTCCCCGTGGCTCACAGATACTTCCAAAACCAGCTTGCAGGTGCCGATGAGTCCGTGCAGATGACGCAACCCAGCTCAGGAGGAGCTCGTCGAAGATCTTGTCCTTTGTGTTGTTTCGTTCTAGTTGATCAGTTGTGGAGCCTAGTTGGGGTCGATCGGGGACCTTGTCGCATTTGGGGTTCTTCTTTTATTTTGGCTCCGTAGTCGGGCCCTGATTGTATTTGGATGTTGTAATGCTTTATTCATGTAATTGTGTGAAGTGGCGAGTGTAAGCCAACTATGTATATCTTTCCCTTATGTATTACATGGGTTGTGTGAAGATTACCTCACTTGCGACATTGCTTTCAATGCGGTTATGCCTCTAAGTCGTGCTTCGACACGTGGGAGATATAGCCACATCGAGGGCGTTACAGCTCTCTCCGAACGAAGCAGCATACGGTGGCTATCGCAGCGGAAGTACAAAGCAGCCCCTCAAGGCAATTCTCCAGTCTGGCCATTAAACGTCTGGACACCGTCAAGCGCGCCCGGAGTAACCTACAACAAGACCGCCGGGCACGTTCCGAGCAAGCGTAGCAATGCGGCCCAAACCCCAGCCCTCTCGAACTTGCGAAACATGTGTTGTGCGTACATAACTACACTCTGGAAATACCATGGGCAAAAGGGGAGGGGCACCATCACGGCACACCCGAAACACGGCTTAAACCGCACTAGGGGCTGCCGATTTCTTAATTTTCTCTTATTTTCAGGACTCCATTCTTCGGAAGGCTTGTCCGGCAGTACAATTGTCGCACAAACGATACAACCAAGGAAGCAGAAAACTAAGCCGCACTATGGAACTCTAAGGTGGTCTCTATAACGAGCAGTATACCTGTTTCACATAACATTCCGCAGCTTGCCCCTGGAAAGGACATGTTAAATAGTCCCATCTTTTGCTTATTGCAGTATTTGTATCGTTCTGCTTTGATCGCAGCTTTTTTAAATAAACAATGCATAGCTTCCGTCTATTATTGCATTACTCTTTTTTTACGAATATATGTTCATTAATGACATGTTGCACCCGTACACTTTGGTACGGCCAATACGCCAGGGGCTTAAGTACCCCACAATACGGTGTGAGAAGTCCGAACACTTTCACAAGTGCGGCACCCCGAACTTATAGGATTATATGCATCGGCTCCGAATCATGTCTTGGGTCAATAGTTGGGTTTGCCCGGCTCTTATGTTTTGGTACCTTACATTCCGTTATATCGACTAAGGTAGCACTAGGAGAACTGCTGCGATTGTGCCCCAGTTGAGCTGGGCTAAGCACCTCAGTAGAGAAAGCTAAAACTGACCGTCATGATGACACTACTAGGAAATGGGCTATAGATGGAAATGACACTCATGGCGCACCAGAGAAGTGGTGCGCCACTACTATATACTAATGGCGCACCATGTGGAGATGCGCCATTAGTGTTGAAGACACTAACGGTGCGCCACTAGTAACAAAATGTTTTTTTTCATTTTTTCAAACATACTAATGGCGCATCCGGGCAGAGTGTGCCATTAGTAGTTAGAACTACTAATGGCGCACCATCCATAGAGTGCGCCACTACTGTATTTTTTTACTTTTTTGCAAAACTACTAATGGCGCACCGTTGCATAGTGCGCCATTACTAGTTTAAACTTCATGGGCACTTTTTCTTACTTTTTGATATCATGAATATTTTTAAATTTCATGGGCACTTTTTGAATTCATGAATATTTTTTCAAATTTGATGATATTTTTTCATATTCCATATGCAAAAAATATTGAATATTCATGAGGACACTCGATCTCCGATCCCCCTCCCTCTCGATAGCTATCCCCCTCGCCAGATCCCCCTCGCCGCCGAGCACCCCCCGCACCCCCCCCTCCCGCCGCCCCCCCCCCCGCCCACGCCCGCCCCGCACCCTCCCGCCCCACCGCCGCCGACGACCCACGCACTCCCCCGCTCCACCGCCGCCGCCGACACCCCGCACCTTCCCCTGGCCCGCTTCGCCGCCGCCGCCGACACCCGCACCCTCCCCCACTTTTTGAAGATATTTTTAAATAACAAATTTGATGATATTTTTGAATAAGAAATTTGATGATATCTTCAAATAACAAATTTGATGATATTTTCAATTAAAAATAAAAAAACAAACTTGATGATATTTTCAAAAAAATTATGATATTTGATGATATCTTCTGTTCTAGTCCTCATGAAAATAACAAATTTGATAAAAAAAACAAATTATTAGATGCAACAAGAAATAATGAAAAAAATGTTACTAATGGCGCACCAGAGGAGGGTGCGCCATTGCTGTCAGAAAAAAAAGTTACTAATGGTGCACCGGAGGAGGATGCGCCATTGCTATCAGAAAAAAAAACTACTAATGACGCACGAGAGGGTGGTGCGCCATTGTTGTCGTCGTACTTATGGCGCACTATGGGGAGGTGCGCCATTGCTAACCCTCCCCCCACTCCACCTATTCCCCTCTGGCCTCTCTCCCTCCCTCGCCAGATTCCCCACTCGACCTAACCTCGCCGCAGCCGCGCGCCCCCGTCGCCTCCCTCTCCCCGTTGCCACCTCCTCCCCGAGCCCCGCCTCCCCCCCGAGCGCCGCCTCCCTCGCCTCGGAGCCGCCCCACTTCCACCAGGAGAGGAGGCCCCACGTCCACCAGGAGAGGAGGCCCACGACCTCCCCGCCGTCTATCCCCGCCTCCCCCAAGCTCGCCGTCTCCGCCCTCCATCGTCTCTGCTCCGGCCACCACCTCATCGTGGTCAGGTAACCCTCCTCCCTCTGCCTCTCTTCTCCTCTCTTCCTCCTCTCCTCCCTCCCGGCCATGCCCTCTTCTTCTCTCTTTTGCTAGGTTTAGGTCAAATCCCTCTCGAATTTAGGTCAAATTAGGTTCAAAAAATTGTGGGAGTAGTGCCTAGCAAACATGAATAATTAGTACTCCATGTATATTAGGTACACCTAATGTATTGGGTTTGAACCCTAACCACTTCCCTCGCCTTTTTCTTTTTTCTGCAGTTTATGTTTGGTAGTAGACCATATCAGTAGCTGCAGTTCATTTTTGTCCATTTTTTGGTCCCTTTTAAAAAAAAACTGAGGAAAATAGATGAGTATATGTAGTGTTCTTTTTATGTGTTCATTTTCTATCTTTTTGAAATAGGTTCATTGTAGTTGTTGTAATTCTAGCAGGGTTTTTTGCTGACAGTACAGTTCATGGAAATTTGTTGTAGTAATTTGTACCCTGCGCCGTGCCTGTTTGTTGTTGTTGCTTGGTACTAAGTACTTGCCATGAGACTAGTTAGGTTGCATCTGTTTTGTGCTGAGTTGCTTGCTTGCTCTCTTGCTGCAATCTTTCATCCACAGTAGCAGCAAGCAATTCGGTTAGCCGAGAGATTAGCTTCAATTCTGAAATTAAGCAATTCAACTAGCCGCTGATTTTTGCCAAAGTCAATCGCTGTTCAACCATCAGATTTCCCACCCATACAGTTAAAAGTTTGAAGTATGATCACATTCAGCTATGAACCACATATAGCTCACATAAAACTGTCGCTTGCTAGAACAAACTCAGTGATGTGCCTAGAAGCCCCACATAACTAAGGGTAGTCTTCCCTGTGCATAAAAGTTTCAGACTAATTGATAGTCTTCTCTTTGGTCATCCCAGGTTGCCTACTTGTAGAAATCTTGCTGACCTACTGCTGCTCTGTTCACCTCATTTCGCAGGGTCGATTGGCCATCATGTCGTGGGTTTGTTCTTCATCCGGGCATCGTGTCTCCTTTTGTCCAGACCTACTCCTCCCTTTGTTTTGGCAAGTCTCAACCTTGGTAGTCAAAGGTAAAGAATACATGATTTTATTCCTGGATTCACTTGCTTATAGAATTCATCTAGAATCTAGGTCTGAGAACAGCAGGCTAATTCCTTTTTCTCTTGGCTCATTGGTGAAAAGATAAGTCTTATGCTAGAAAGTGTATTGATTTTTCAGTTTTGATGTTGAAAAAATGGCATTGCTCTCTGTATGCTAGCTCAAAGTTTGGGTGGTACTGTTATGTGTGATGTTTAGCAATCCCATAATGAAAAACTGGACAGGTTAATGTCCATGTAATTTTCACCCTTTCTAGCTATGTGCCTTCTGGATATGCAGTTTATGTATGAGAAGATAAGACCTATTATTTTCTCAGTGGTAATTATGCACATTTAATCATGGCTTTATGAGTGAATTGCAGTATAATGTCTTGAAACTCGATATCTCAAACGTTTGACTAGTTTTCCATGCTTGATGTGTTGTATCTTGAGGCTCATCTTTATTACATATCAGAACTTGCAAACAAATCTGTGAAAGACTTGTAAAGTTGTTGGGTTTTGTCTCCGACCATTGTGTCGGGATGAATTTGCAGGTACCCCGAGAGGCCCTTGAGTTTGCCGGAATGTCGATTAACTTCCGTTCCGGCAAATTCGGGTACTCCATATGTCCTATTTTCAGCAAAGGTCATGCTGAAATTTTCCGTGAATTTTAGCATGACTTTGCCAAAAATAGGACATATGGGGTACTTGCGACTAATTTTGATTATCTTCTGCTCAAAATTTATGCTGGTATAATGTTGTAAGGGTACTAATTGGTCTCTTTTGCTGCTTATTAGAGATGGGGGGAAGCAGCCACCGCCGCTCTGCCTCACCGGAGTACGAGTTGGATGCTTTCGAGTTCTTCACTATCATACTTTCTTCTTCAGTATCAGCCACGAGGCAGGTATATAAAATGAGAGATCTCCCCTTCACCCATCCCATTATGATAACACTGTTGTTTGCTACATCACTCCTTGTCCCAAATTGCAAAGGCTGCCTGACGCTTTTATGAAGATGCTGGGTGAAGATCCGCCAGATAATGTGAAGCTCCGACAGGCCGGCAGCGGGGTTCACAGGCTGTGGGACGTGGAGTTGGTGATCGATGAGGGCCACATGTACCTGTGCCGTGGCTGGGAGAAGTTCTACAGTGCCTACGACCTGCGGACCGGGTACTTTCTTCTCTTGAGGTACGACGATGATGCCACAATGCTCATCGTGAAGGTTTTCAACAAGACTATGTGGCGCATGCGCTACGCTGAAGACAAAGATGCCAGTGCGTTCTGCCTCTTCTTATTCCTCCATATTTGGCTTTGTCTCACATCGATTGTTAACGGTCATTGTTGCATTTGGACAGGCAATGGGAGCAGCAGCAGCAACACTGGCTACAGCCAAAGCAGCAGCGATTATGGCTGTAGCAAAAGCAACAGCGATTCTGGCCTTAACGAAAGCAGCAGCGATTCTGGCAGCAGCGAAGACAACAAGAAGGATGATCCGGATTGGAGTGGGGGAGAAGAGGAGCAGAGTACGGATGAGGAGCTGCAGGATGACGATGGGCATCTGGCTGAGGATGACCTAGCGCTGGTGGTGGCTGACCAAGGGCAAGAGATGGTGGTGGCTGACCAGGTGCAAGAGATAGTGGTGGCTGGCCATGGGCAAGAGATGGTGGTGGCTGACCATGGGCAAGAGATGGTGGTGGCTGAGGGTAGCCTCGCGATGGTAGTGGTGCCTGACAATTACTACGCACCGGTGGTGGCGCCGGCGATCCCACAGCTGGGCGACATGACCACGGCAATTGTGGTAGAAGACTACATCCCATAGTTGCCTCCACTGCCTCCACCACCTCGCTGCTCTTGGCGCATCAGGCTGAGGAAGGAGAAGGAGAAGAACAATGAGAACTGAACTATGTCAGGTATGTCAGATCTCCAAAATGATATATATATATATATATATACTTAGTTACCTATTTATCTCTAATATGCTTAGTTTCCTATAGGTTAGCTCCAAAATTACTTGTGTTAGCCCAAAATGATCAAGTTTACATAATAAGCTTATATTCTTCTTGTTATTCTTCTTCTTATTCTTCTTCTTATCCAAAATGACATAGGTTAGCTTCATTTTACTTAAGTTGGCTCTAATATGCTAACTTAGAGCTTATATGCTTAGTTTCCTATAGGTTAGCTCCAAAATTACTTATGTTAGCAATAAATGATCAAGTTTACATAATAAGCTTATAGTCTTCTTCTTATTCTTCTTCTTATTCTTCTTCTAGTCTTCTTCTTCTTCTTCTCTTCTCTTCTTCTTCTTCTAACTTCTTGTTTATCATTTTGCAGATTTGATTTAATTCACGGAAGCTTGCATGGATGGAGTGCTTCTTTTCCATTTGTGTTTTTATTTTGTATCAATGTGAAACTTTTGTGAATTGATGGATAACGGTGTTGAATGAACATTGTGAAACTTTTGTAATATGTAACGATGGAACTATGTGTTGGCTATGTATGTATATATGATGAAACTTGTGTGTTGGATATGATCTGGTGGACGCAGGTAACATTGTTACATATGGCCCCCTGTATGTAAGCTAAGAAGATCTGTGTTGTATGTTATCTCTAATATTTTTTAACCTGTGAAAATATCAGAAATGAAAAAAATCCCTAATATTCATACTAGTGGCGCACCACACAAGACACTAATGGCGCACTGTTATAATCACACTAATGGCGCATCACACAACAGTACGCCATTAGTATGCCAAAGCACATGGTTAAATATGGCCCCCTGGGAGGCATACTAATGGCGTATGGTGTTCTATACTAATGGCGCACTGTTTGGTGCGCCATTAGTATACCAGATACTAATGGCGCACCGGTGGTGCGCCATTAGTAAGAAATACTAGTAGCGTGATACTAATGGCGCACTAGCAATGCGCCATTAGTGAGCAAAACTGGTGCGCCATTAGTAGCCCTTTTCCTAGTAGTGTAAGGCGAGAGCTGGTCGCTGTTCGAGAGGTTTTCGAGTCCCTAAAGACTTATGCCTCTTAAAGCGAGGAGTCGGCTTTGTCCGGCCTAGGCGTGGATAGCACCCCGAACTCGGTCTTCTGAACACTAGGGGCTTCGCCGAAATT
>NC_053028.1:77469688-77489855 GCF_003073215.2 Triticum urartu | reverse complement strand
AACTTTCCAAATCCCTTGTCAGATACACCATTCTCTGCCTTCCATTGCAGCAATTCCAGTGTGGTGCCCAGCTTTTTCTTGTCACCTACGCAATTCGGGTACAACAATTTTTTGTGATCCTCTAACATGCGCTGCAACTTCTTCTTCTCCAAATCACTTGCGCAGTTTCTCTTTGCATCGGCAATGGCCCGACCTAGATCATCAACGGGCTCATCTGATGCCTCTTCTTCAGCTTCTTTCCGCATTGCCGGCTCAGCTTCTTCCCGCATTACCGGCTCAGCTTCTTCCCCCATTGTTGTATCATCATATTCAGGGAACCCATGGCCAGGATAGTTGTTGTCGTCCTCTTCTTCTTCATTGTCTTCCATCATAACCCCTCTTTCTCCGTGCTTGGTCCAAACATTATAATGGGGCATGAAACCGGTCTTAAACAGGTGGACGTGAATGGTTCTTGACGTAGAGTAATTGTGACCATTCTTACAGCGAGCACATGGACAAGGCATAAAACCATCCGCCCGCTTGTTTGCCTCAGCCGCAAGCAGAAAAGTACGCACGCCCTCAACGAACTGGGGAGAGCATCGGTCATCTTCATTACACAACACCGAATAAACCAAATTAATACAAGTTCATACATAAAGTTCATACAACACTTAAATGCAACAAACAAATAACTCTCTAGCTAAAGCATTTAAATGCAACAACAAATACGATCAAGATCGCAACTAAGGTAACAATGGATCCAACAGCATAATGATACCAAGCCTCACTATCGATGGCATATTTTCTAATCTTTCTAATCTTCAAGCGCATTTTCTCCATCTTGATCTTGTGATCATCGACGACATCGGCAACATGCAACTCCAATTCCATCTTCTCCCCCTCAATTCTTTTCAATTTTTCTTTCAAGTACTCGTTTTCTCTTTCAACTAAATTTAACCTCTCGGCAATAGGGTCGGTTGGAATTTCAGGTTCAGATACCTCCTAGAAAAAATTTCTATGTCAACTTGATGGGCATAATTTGTCATAAACACGAAATGCAACTAGTTTTAAAAGAGAATATACATACCACATCCGAATCATAACAAGGACTAGGGCCGACGGGGATGGATATCAAAACCATGGCACTATATGTATAACAAACAACGTACGGGTAAGATAATTATACGAGTAACTATATATCCAAATCACACACATCAATTTTTATATAAAATTTCATGAACAAGAGGCTCACCACAAGGTGGTGCCGGCGACGGGACGGTGCGGGCGATCGACGGTGGCTACGATGGAGATTTAGAAGGCACTAAGTAAACCACACCTACATATGCAAACTAAGTGTTATTTTTGACCTCAAATTGCATATAAATCAAATACTAGCACATATATATATATATATATCCTCCCAAATTACTAAACTCACAAATTAATCACTATATAAACCAATGCAAGAGCTAATCTAGCAATGAGAGATGAAAGGACAAAGTTGCTAACCTTTGTGATCATTTGAATGGATGAGGGCCTTCAAATCTTGACAAATTTTGGGCAAATTTTGTGATGAACTCGAGAGGAAGAAGGGAAGAACAGAGGAGAGGGCCGGAGAGGGGAAAGGGGAAGAACAGAGTGCTGGTGGACGAAGGGTTTATATAGGACGACCTTTAGTACGGGTTCGTGGCACGAACCGGTACTAAAGGTGCTGGAGGGGCCCCACTCTGACAACATCCTGCCACCACTCTCATTAGTACCGGTTCGTGGCACGAACTGGTGCTAAAGGTTCGCCACGAACCGGTACTAATGAAAGCGGCCCGGCTAGCCGTTGGAACCGGCACTAATGTATACATTAGTGCCGGCTCAAATACAAACCGGCACTAATGTGCTTCACGATTGACCCTTTTTCTACTAGTGACACAATGTGAAGGTTTCCCAATTTTTAGATTTTTTTTAATTTTTTTATGCCCGTTTCAAAATGCGGTCAAAACAGCGGGCTTGACCGTTCCTAGCTAGTGGTTGAATCTTGGAAAACTTTTGGTGTTTCTCTAATTAAATAGATACTTATGTACCTAGAAATGATTTTTGTAAAAAATAAATAGCAAACTATGAGGCAGCTGCAGTTCAAATTTGACCCGCTTCCAACTGAATCGGCGGAAATTTGTCTTTTTCACGAGAGGTGGATCAAAACTTTTTACACCCAACCATTTTGTCAATTGTGCATTAAATATGTCCTAGTATTTTAGAAAATTGATTTGGTCCAATTTTGCAACAATTATTTGGTAGTTCCTTCACAAAAAACCTCCTTTCGGGCACTCGGAAAATGAAAAATGGTTTTTTCGTCCAAAGAAAATGAAAACTTCCTTAGGAAACATTGTTTGCCATTCCAATATGCACCCTTGTGCACAATATGAGATCATTTGAACAAACTATGCCACGAATGTGGCAATAAGATTGATCATTTGGCTTGAAAGCCATGAATCTTCAGAGATGATAGCTCATTTCTGAGAACACTTTTTTAAAATAATTGCTGTATTACAAGTTTGTTATTTTTCTTGGGAACTTGGCCACATATAATGACACAATGTGAAGGTTTCCCAATTTTTTGCTTTTTTTGAATTTTTTATGCCCGTTTCAAAATGCGGTCAAAACGGCGGGCTTGACCGTTCCTAGCTAGTGGTTGAATCTTGGAAAAAATTTGGTGTTTCTCTGATTAAATAGATACTTATGTACCTATAAATGATTTTTGTAAAAAATAAATAGCAAACTATGAGGCAGCTGCAGTTCAAATTTGACCCGCTTCCAACTTAATCGGCGGAAATTTGTCTTTTTCACGAGAGGTTGATCAAAACTTTTTACACCCAACCATTTTGTCAACCGTGCATTAAATATGTCCTAGTATTTTAGAAAATTGATTTGGTCCAATTTTGCAACAATTATTTGGTAGTTCCTTCACAAAAAAACCTCCTTTCGGGCACTCGGAAAATGAAAAATGGTTTTTTCGTCCAAAGAAAATGAAAACTTCCTTAGGCAACATTGTTTGCCATTCCAATATGCACCCTTGTGCACAATATGAGATCATTTGAACAAACTATGCCACGAATGTGGCCATAAGATTGATCATTTGGCTTGAAAGCCATGAATCTTCAGAGATGATAAGCTCATTTAAGAACACTTTTTATAATTGCCGTATTACAAGTTTGTTATTTTTCTTGGGAACTTGGCCACATATAATGACACAATGCGAAGGTTTCCCAATTTTTTGATTTTTTAATTTTTTATGCCCGTTTCAAAATGCGGAAAACGGCGCTTGACCGTTCCTAGCTAGTGGTTGAATCTTGGAAAACTTTTGATGTTTTTATGATTAAAGATACTTTATGTATCTAGAAATGATTTTTAAAAAAAATTAAAGAGAAAACTATGAGGCAGCTGCAGTTCAAATTTGACCCGCTTCCAACCGAATCGGCGGGAAATTTGTCTTTTTCACCAGAGGTGGATCAAGGCTTTTGACACCCAACCATTTGGTCAATTGTGAATCAAAATATGTCCTAGTATTTTAGAAAATTGATTTGGATCCATTTTTACAACAATTATTTGACAGTTCCTTCACAAAAAAAAATTCCTTTTGGGGCACTCGGAAAAATGAAAAATGAATTTCCATGCAAAGAAAATGAAAACTCCCTAGGCAACATTGTTTGGAATTCCGTCGTCAAAGTTTGTTCTTTTTACCAGGAATTAGGTCACATATAATGACACGGTGCGAAGAATTTTTTTTGAATTTCATATGCCCGTTTTCAAAATATGTTCAAAACGACGGGCATGACCGTTCGTAGCTAGCGGTTGGATTTTGCAAAACTTTTGGAGTAAATTGTGAAGCAGTAGTTGTTCAAATTAAACCCTGTTCCTGTTGATTTTGTAGAAAATAAATGGTTGAAAATAGCTAAAATATAAAAAATGCATCAAGTTGGTGATCATTCAAACAATGTGGTCTAATTTGTGTGAAAATTTTAATAGTGCCATTTTGCAAGATATTCTTGGTAGCTGCCTCACAGAAAGTCATGTTTTTAATACTGAGAAACTAGTATTTTATATGACATATGTATCAAACCAATCAGGACAGAGAAACACTCTTCCCACGGATCACCCCTCTCTAACCAATCTGAGCCGTCAAAGCCAAACAGATCCAACGTCTTTCAACCCTCCTCGCTTTGGTCCAAATGGATGGAAATTTTGGGTTGAGAGTAAGCGCGCGCGCCCAGAAGGCTCAGCCCGCCCTCCACTTTCAGAACTGAACCTAAAACGCAAAAAGAAGGAAAGAAAGAAAAAAGCAAACCCTACCCCGACCCACTCCTCGTCCCACCCACCCCGATCCATCCCCTCCCTCCCACATCGCCGCCGCCGCGACCCACACACCGCCTCGTCCCTCCCACAGCTCACGCCGGCGGCCTCCTCCCTCCCATCTGCTTCACTCCCACCTCAGGCGCCTCCCCACCCTTCCACCTCTCTCTCTCTCCCGGGACACATCTCCGCCGCCACAGGTGCCGGCCGATTCCGGCGTTCTCCAGCAACTTCCGCCACCCCGCAGCACCGTCCCGAGCTCGCCTCACTCCGTTGGATCTTCCCCCTTGCGGGATTCGCTGCTCCCGGCCTCCAACGCTCAGCCGCAACCCTCCCACTAGGGTTTCGGGGCGACGACGCCTCCATCGCCGGCACGGCTCCGGTGACCCCTCTCCGACATCTACTGCGCCGCCACACGGGGCTCAACCTCCTAGTTCTTCTCCGCCCTCCCTCGCCCCCACCCCACCCACAGCCTCACTCACAACACACCTACCACACGTGCAGAGCGAGATCCAGATGGCGACGGAGCTAACGGCGGACCTCCCCAGCGGCTCCTTCTCCCCCTCCCCTCAGTCAGGTGTGAATCCTCTCCTCTCCTCTCTCCCCTACAAATTTCCGCAGCAACCAGGCAAATAACTTCAGCTGCCTTCTGTTTTCCTCCAGACCTCGGCGCAGGTTTCTCGGCGGTCGACGGGCAGACATGGGCGGCGGGGAAGGGGAAGAGAAGCCCTTCAATTTCCTCCAGATCCTCTGTTGTGCGTCCTCTCCTCCTTCCCCATCTCTCTCATTCTTTGGTTCCCATCTCCATCCGTGGTATTATTAGTGGCTATGAGTAAAACCTATTGAGGAACACCTTATGTATATTGTGTTAGATTAGTGCGCAATCTTATTAGAAACATCTGAATGCTGAGGCTATTTCCTTTATACTAAATCCTGCAATTCTTGGTTGCGGCTTCTGTTTTTTCCCTTGGTACCCACTCACGGCCGCCTTCTTCTTGTGCTTCTTTTCTCAGGACGATGGTCTAGCGGCACATGGCGCCGGAGTTGAGCCTGGGCATGAGGAGCTCGCCGCCGTTCCCCACGCCTTCCTCCTCTCGCCCTCCCCTTCCAAACTCCCCACAGCGACGGCTAGCGACGATTATACTACTATTGTGTTTGGGTGCCTAATTGACTGATTGCCCACCGTTGAAAATTGTATATATATAAAAATCTTGAAGGTGCCACAAACTGCCAATAAATGATGTGATTATTCTCCAGTGAATGTGAATAATGTTATCATTTGTCTTAGAGATGGAGTCTGTGGAATAGAGTTCATTTTAGGTTTTTGGGGTGTATCCTCTAGAGTTTCATTTAGCTAAAGTTCAGAAACGCCAAACAACATCAGTTCCATTAGTACACTAAGCATTTGCCTGCCTAAGTTGTATTTAGACCAAAATTTGCTAATAGGACACCCCCCTTTCACAGATCTGCTATTTTTTAGCGGCACATAATATGTATGTCTTAACAGTTTCAGCAGTTGGTGTCTATTGTTTTGATTAAATGAATCAAAACCTGAAGGAGATTCTTAGATAACAGTAGAATCACATAGTTGTAATTACCCGAGAAATTTTAACAGAAAGCTCACTGGTTATGTCCTCCATCGGGCGATCTTGTTTGTTATTCGCAAGTTAGAAATTTGGTGTGCTTGAATAAAATGGCCGCTCATTTGCCATCATTGTATTTCTGTAGAGTTTTAAGAAGAATTCTGGTACGAACGCACTGGACCGTATACTTGTACAATGTGCAGCTGAGGAACATCACGTGGGCCTACTTCCAAGGCATGAATGTGTACGTGGATGTAGAACTATTCTGTGATGCATTGGTCGTCCTTACTCCGCCAAAGGGAAAAGGAAGGTGCTCAACGTGCAGGCCCAAATCAGGTGATCTACCACAGAAGCGATGTGATAGTCCTCTAATCGTCGGAATTTCGGTCAATTCTTCTGATCCCACTGTGCGGACCACACTGTGCAGGATATGCCAGGAAGGTCGGGCCCTTGTTCAGGGGAAGATCTAGCACCATGACGGTGAAAGAAAGACAACCTCGGCAGTGCCTTCTAGCAAGATTTCAATCATAATCTGTGCATACTTGTTTATGATATGTGTGTGCCTCCATCAATCCTCTTTGGCATCATAGGATACAAGATACCAAGACTAGCAGTTCTTGTCTTGCTTATGTTTTGTGATCTCAGCTTATCTAATAAAACTGGCAATTATAGGATACAAGATACCATAACTACATAACTGGGTCATTTGCGTTACTGTAGTTGTGCCGTCTGGCTAGTGGGCTAATATGGGAGCCACAGCATGGCATCCTTCTCCATTGTAGATCCATTGTATTTGCATGCTGCTATATTATGTCAAGTTGAGTGAAGCAAACATAATCCTGGTGTGTGTGTGTGTGTTAACATCTCCTAATGCTCCTACCAGCTTTTCTTGACTTTGGCAAATGATTGACTCCTCTCACCTGGCCTAGGAGCAACAACCACTGCTTGATGTGAGAGCAGATCTTTCCCTCAATAGATTTAGCATCATTCCATTCTTACTGTGTAGTAGATTGGTAGTGATAGAGTGGGTGAATCTAATGGTGATGTTAGAGATACACTAAGATTAATGCAAAAATATATATTAGTCCGCTAATGCTACAGTGAATCAAGTCTCCTTATTTGAAAGGTCCAACACTTGTGCATTACTGATTGTGTGCTTTCTGGTTTAGGAGGAGCTGCATGCTCTGTACCAGCTCTCATCCTTGTCCTGCTCGAGGAGCAGGAGGAGGAAGGGCGCATCTAGCCAGCCACAAAGGGCCTGCTCTGTACGACCACGTCATCGGCCCTGCTGCCAGCATCGAGTTCAATTATGTCAGGTGACCCTTCCTATCCTGATGATGTCTAGTAGATAGTTTTGATGTATACCTGCCTGGCTGATTGATGCTCTGTGGTTAGCATTATTACCTCCTGGAATCATATTCTTACTATATCTTAGTGTTTCTTGTGGTTCTCGAAGATGCATCAACAACATCTAGTGTTCTGATATAAAATTGGTCTCTAAAATATGTTTCTAAAATTGGTCTCTAAAATATTATAATATCTATAACCTGTTGTGATTGATGCTCTTGTGGTCTCTTTGAAGTTGCTGAATCTGGTTGCTTTATCATATATTTGGTCCAACCAGAATCTGTCTTGAAGTAATCAAATATTATACCCACTAGATATTGGTCTCTAACACCAGAATCTGTTGTGTTATTGTGTCATCTGCTGATTACTTCTTCTATTAATCGCCTAGTGCTCTTGTTAGTGAGATTCATCTAGTATTTTCTTTGTGCAAAGCACGAAATGGTTTTGAGTAGTTGATCATTGCTTGATGGACCTTCATGTCGTTAGCTTGCCACTACAGGTAAACCAGATGCAAATCCATTTTATTAAATGCATTCTGGTTAGGATTTTGTCGTGGTTGTTCTGTTTCCTATAGATCTAGATCTGGTCACTACTGAAATTTCATTCTAGGACTTCATCATGTGATTATTAGTTATTTTTAACCAATGCAATCCTAGCATGTGTACAACTCTAATCTTCTAATGATGTTTGTCTTTGTGTTCAGGAGCTCGAGGTCTTACAAAATTTGAAGATCGAAACCATATAGCTCTACTCAGCAAAGAGCCGTCTCTTCTGTTGATTGTAATAGGAATGTAAATATTGCAATAATTGTAATAGTAGGCATATCTGGGTTGTTAATAACTATGTACAAATTGTAGTAGACTTAGTGTATTTGACGTACTACATCTGTACTGTTTCCGTTTGAAATAAATGATTATGGATGTGATTTGAAAACGATGGTTGGAATGGAAACCTGACTTGTGGGATCCACTTATGAAAATAATCTGAGCATTTTTGAATTTTCTGTCAAGTGGGCCCAATGTGTGAGAAGATGAACAAGTGGACCAGCTCCAAAATTATAATGGCCCAAACAATGTTATAAAAGACCCGACCCAGAAATAAATAAAAAGGCTGAAATGGCTTGGCCCGTGTAAAACTTACAGAAAAAAATACATTAAAAGGCCGAATTGTTGGGCTAGGCCCATGTAGAAAACCGAATTGGACCGGGCTGAATCTTGTGCCACATCAGCTTGCCACGCTGGATGCCTACGTGGCCTGGAGGGGTTGCTAGTGACCAAAAAGCCACAGTGGACCAGTGGCATATTTTGGTCATAAACGTTTGCGACCATTCCAGAAGAAAGGTCGCTATAGTCAGTTTACGACGCCCAGCTTTTGACCTTATGTTTTTGGTCACAAAAAGGTCATAAATGGAAATTTGTGACCATTCAGTGACCAATAGTGGTGGTCATAAGTTGACATATTTCTTGTAGTGATTTTCCCATAGGGGAACAACAAGATGTTTCTTCTTCAATCTTATTTTTGAGGTATCTAATTCTTCCTTACGGCAAATGTATGGTCAAGTTCTTTTTTTTCAGTTTTTGTTTTGTAGTCTTAGACAGTACATTTTTTCTAGGTAAAATATGTACACAGCAGCAGGATATTTCTCTGAATTCAGTTTTTATTCACAACATGGGAAAATTGTAGTATGGGGAATTTTTTTAGTGTGGGAAAGTATGCAGCTGGGGTTTAGTTAGAGCCAGGGCAGTAAGCTACGGCTCCAAGTCGCCCCAATCTGGGTAAGATCTTGGGCTACCCCAGCATTTTTATGTGTTAACGGGTTGGCCAGGCGGCCCGATTAGGGGAAAGGAAGGGTGACGCGCAAACCATCAGAAGGGCCAAAGAGGCTGGCGCATAGTTTTCGACCTGAACCCAGCGAGAAAACAGATGTTTTTTATTACTAACATTTAGACTGAGTAGTCACTGCAGACGCGTGTCAACCCTCCATTGGAATAAAAAACAGCCTGAAGCAAATTGAAAAACAAGACGTCTGATAATTAGTCACTCCCAATATTTTTGTTTGCGGAAACCCCACTAAAGCCAGATCCATCATCGCAAACCCAAGACCCAAGTCGTGCGTCGTGCGTCTCCTGCCCCAAGTCCTTCGTTGCCAGATCTCTCGGCTCCCAAATCAAGTCCTAATCCGAAGGTCTCGTACGACGACAACGCCCAGATGATTCCCTCGAACTTCTCCAGGGACGACAAGCAAGTAGCGAAAGCAACGGCTCGACGGTTACATAGACCCGGCCGGCCGGTCGTCTCAACGGCGAAGGCATGATAACTGACGACGTTCCGCAGCTGTGAAGACGAGTCTGATGAGGCACCAACGACGCCCTGGGTGGCCTCCCCTGACCGCGACGGTTCCTTCATAGGAAGATGCAGTCTCTCGTGATCCGTAGGAAGCTGTAGTGATGTAGTCTTGTAGCCTATAGCAGAGTAATAATATTTGCCCCTAATGAATGGCATGGTGTGAGATGTTTTCACATGTTTCTATTCATTTCTAAATTGCTTACCAATACGTGATATGCCTTGTTCAGATCAGAGGCTTTGGCTCAGCTTTTCCCTTATTAAAAATATCATGTTTGCTGTTGCCACAAAATTCAGTGACTAGTTCAGTTATGTACTTATGTGTTGAAAAAAAAAATCAGTGATTTTCTCAGTCATGTGGTCAAAGCATGTATTCTTTGTTATAAAGATTTTGAGTTGCAGAAGTGGCCTGGGGTGGTTTTCTCCACTTTTGATATGTAAGCTGTAAGCAGCAAGTCACTATCCAAAATATCCTGAAGATTTACAAAGTTCAGTGACTAGCTCCCGTATGTGTTGAAAAAAAATAGTAATTACTAGAAGTTGCCTGGGATGGCCTTAACCAGTTTTGAGGTAAAAAAGGCTATAAGCAACAAGTCACTATCCAAAGTTTCCTGAATATTTACTGTAGTTTTTTATGTGTCATGTATAAAAGTAAATTGAGAAACAGCGTTGTGTGCTCCAGTATGATGCTGGTCTGAGCAAAGAATTGATTTCACATAATGTAAATTTGACAATCATCCACTGGCTGAGGTTCAATATATAATGTAATAATTTGACAATCATCAAAGTTGTGATAAATCAAGCCAAATTTGATTTAACATAATTTGAATCCCCATCCATTACATGGCTTATGTACATCCAAGAGTAAATCAAAACATATATAAAATCATTATTTGCTTGTTAAAATTTGGTATCAGGGAGCACAATTTAGTTGCATATATCTTCCACAGTCATGCTCCTTTTCCCTTTGCTTGGACACAGCTGTAGAATGCCAACGTGAGGAAGAATTGATGGCAGACAATAGAAGTATACAACTGTAGGATGCCAATTTGGAATTGAATCCTTCACGGTTACACATGAAGCGCTTAACTTCATTCTCAATCTTCTTCTGTTGTCCGATACAAACTCCAAAACCCACATTATGTGCATAAGCCTTGTAGAACTCCAAAATCAAATATGTACAAACGAAATAATGTCTTTGCAAGTAGGCTGAAACTCATTTTAAACAGCTCTGCTGCCGAGACCCGTGAGCCAATCATATGGCGCCAGCGCATAGAGTATACCGAAACATCCTATTTGATTCATTTATCTTGTTACTCCGATGTTGATATGTCATCACTCGCCCCACCATCACATTCGGTGGTTCATATTTCTTTCAAAAGAAATGATTTTTTAAACCTATTTTTTGCAGAAATTTCAAAAAAGAACAAAACTAATTTTCACCAAAAAAGTTTGACAGAAGTTTTCAATTATTCCAGTGATATTAGGAAACACATTTGTGCATTTTTAACGATTCACTGTATAAAAATGTTTACAAACATACTCCCTCCGTTCCAAATTACTCGTCGCAGAAATGGATGTATCTAGAACTAAAATACATCTAGATACATCCATATCTGCGACAAGTAATTCGGAACGGAGGGAGTATTTCATAAATACTCGCACAAATTGCAATCATAGTTCAACCATTTTTAGAAGCATTACATAGAGATTCATACAAATTTTAATTATTTCAGTCACATCTTAATGAATTTCGCTAATATATAGAAGCACAAAATATCAAAAATATTCACACACATTTAACTAATTTTGACAGTAATTTAATCAATTTTAGAAACACGATGCTTTTTTTAACAAAGTATAGACGCAGACGCTCATACATATGCACATACACTTACCTTATGAATGCACACACACCCTACCCTTCTGAGCATCTCTGAGAGACCGAGCTCGACAAGTTGACGGGAATGTCTATTCCACTGAACGAACATCGCTGAAAATACTAAATTAAATCCAGAAAAATGCGAGCAGCAGTGCCAAATACTGAAGTAAACCTTGGTGCGTTGGTTCCACCACAAAAAACGTAATCATCTAAGCTAGGTTCGGTTCGCCGATGCTCTCTCTTCTAGTCATCTAGCAAGTGCACAAACATAGTTGCACCCCATTCAAGCATGCAGATAAGCAACAGACTTGCCACCTCCCCTCCTACCCCCCCCCCTAAAGAGCGCTGCTATACAGACGACGAACATGCGGCCGATGCGTGCACGATTCTGCTGTGGCAGCGCCAACAGCAAGCATGCACACAGGAGCGCTGTTGGGGAGGAAAAATCGTTTGCATCTCATGCGGAAATAGTCGTCCGTGAAGCAATTTCGCCACCTAAATATCACATACAAGTTGGTCATGTAGACAAACAGATTCAATATATGTCACATATAAAAAGTGATTCAGTATGCATAAAAGTATTTCGGCATGTCGGAATTGCCTATGGAGACTAACAAATATACATAACTAGTGCATGCTCTCCCAAAAATAATCACCTCAGGAACATATACAAAGTTGTGCCTAGTAGCATCTCTCATGCCTCTCAATGATACATAAATTACATATCATCATCCATATCTATATATAGAAGATCTAGTTAGCCCAAATCTGCCAAAAGATCTCTCATGCCTCTCAATGATACATGTTATAATCATCCATATATTAACATTTGTCTAATCTATCTGCATAACACCAACCCAAAAGTCCAAACAAAAATTATTATTTTTTGCCCTGCATACAGAGTCCAAACCCAACTTTGTCCCTAAGAAGGGAGAAAAAAAGAAACAGTACCTCACGGGAAAACAAACCTGTATATTTTTCTTTTTCTTCAAAAGGAGGATGACACCCAGCCTCAGCATCTTGACGATGCATACACCATTTTATTAATTATTCATAAAGACCTCACAAAGTAATACATCAATAAGTCTGAAGGCACCATCTTGGCAATATCTGTCGCTACTTCTATCCACTTGATGAAGGGGTGCAGATGATCAAAACCGAATACCCAAACGTCTCATCAAAGCCTATCATCTAAAGCTAGGGGCCCCAACCCAGCCGTCATGCCGAGTCTGGGGCACACACTAGTCCGACGCACTCTCAGACGTCGTCGCCGCCTTTCTTTCACCGATCCATCTTTAGAGCATGTACTGACGCATCGAACTTGCCAGGCCTACCGTAGGCGCCCACACGGTGCAAGACAATGCCTCCTCCCTACCATCATCACACATCCGTCGACAAGACCCTACCGCGCCACACCGTCGAGACTCCACGTCGTCGATGCATCACATGGAACGTCGCTCCACCGCTGGAACCGTCCACTTGTATATTTGTCATAGAATTTTAATAAGATAAGACAAGAATGGCATTTTAATAAGACACAATTAATGACAGCAAGCAAGCGAAGAGATACTTAACTTGTTTAAAAATTGTCGGAAGAAGGGGCCCACCCCGGTGAAATTCAGGGGGGAGAAATTGGTGAGGAAAAATTGTGCAACATACCCCTAAAAGAGCAGTAGGTGTAGGATTATTGATATTCCCCTATGATTCGGAATGCACTCCCCCATCTTGGTGGAATCACATAGAGCGCCTTGGTCTCGCATCTCTCACTTTGCCCCACAACCCCCTCACCACTGAACCCCTATCCCAGTGCCGCCACTCCCTCATATCTCCCCCCTCTCGATATGCGCCCCCTCGCCTCTCCCTCTCCGTCGATGCATCTATCTCTTCTACCAGCTCCGCTTGGTCCTCTCAGCCTCCTTTCCCATGACCCGCATTGGGTCGCTGCGGATCTCCGCGAGCTGCTGTTTCGATTGCAATACTCCATAGGCTGGGGCTTGGAGTTGTCGATGGATGCATCGACGACGTCTACTCTAATAAGCTCGCAAGCATCCTTGATCTGGAGGATTACCTACTCCTTGGGCCGTTCTCGAGTCGCCACCATGGTGATGGGGACAGAGAAGGGGATGAGAGGAGATTGGGATCACGTCGATTGGGTGCTGGTGATTCTTCTTTTGTGTATGTGATGGAGCCTTGGCACCCGGACAACAGTACATAGTCGGTTTCATTGCCTCTTTGGTGAATCCTCTAGTTGAAGGGTGGCCTAATGAAGCTTTGGCATCTTGCCAGCTTCCCATCTTCCTCCCGGTCGATGTGCCAAAAGGGAGGTAGTGCAGTGATGGTGTGGTGGCCACTTCTCATTTCTTTGGCATGCATAGCTGCTGGAGATGTGGTGGTGGTCCTATGGTCACAAGTGGTGTCATCTCCAGCGACGAAAAGCTGGATCCGCGGTAGAGATGCAATTTGGACCCAAATGTGTGTTTCCTATCCTCATATTAGGGACCTACTTGAAAATGTCAAGGACTAGGTTGTAATTATTTCTTTTGCATCCTGATTTGATCTTTGTAATGCAGCCGCTTTAATCTATGAAAGCTTTTGAAAAAAATCTTACACAACTGGGTCGTACGCCCGAGATAGCTAGACCCTCCCCATGGTTGACACCTGAAAAATTTGTCTTAAAAAAATCAGGCCAAAATCCGAATCAAGGATTCCATTCCTGACTCCATGTCAACCAAGTTTTACAAAAAACAGTCTCATGGCCGAAACCCTCTCTACAACGATAGGCTGTATAGGTAGCCGTTTTGCCAACTGTGAGGATGATGTGCCGTCGTGTAGTGCGGCTGCTATCGACAAGAGCTCATGTTGTTCGTCACCCTGACTAATCTTGTGGCCTAACGGAGGAGCTGAATGGGCAATGCAACCAGGAGTCTGCTCTGTCATGCCGCATGATGGCCGCTGGTGAGAGGTCGTACCGAATCGAAGACAATGGTGGGATTAAGAAAAAGCAATTGTCAAAGAAAGAAAGGAGAGGAATCAGGATTAGGGTGGATTGCTTTGAGATTGATAATGACAGGTGTCGTGAATCAAAGTGGAGAAAATTCCTTATATGACACTCTTTTAAATATTGTCTCCCTATTTAAAGTTCATGGCTTAGTAGTTTGTATAGTTTTGTGAGATCTCTAGTTTTGTACTAGCAGTAATGATCATGCATATGTTTTGTACTAGTAGAAAATGATAATGCATAGGTTTCTGTCCAGATTGGTAAATTCATGCATAGGTTGTACTTGGTTTATGTTGCTGTTAATTTGCTTGCCTGCGATCACAACAAGATGAGACTCCAACAAAAGTACTTGTTCACTTAGATTCAAGTAAAAGATCAGATTGTCTAGCAATAGGCATGCATAGATTTAATGCAAAGTTGTCTCTTTAATTGACGGGATGGATCCAAATTCAAGTTATCTGCTCAAAATTAAATTTTTTGGCAATAAAAAAAGCTCGAAAGGACATAAGATGTTTTTGTTTTGAGAAGGTCGTTGATTATAACTTGACAAATTATAAGGATTTGGTTGAATCCATTGTAGAGAAGTACTCGCCGCGTTATTTGGAAGATGAAGTAGAGGAGGCTGAAGTAGAGCAAGATGAGGAGTTGCATGAGGCAGATCATACTCCACATGTAGAGTACGACAAATTAGACCCTCCAATGACAAAAGGCTTTACATATCCCAGCATGAAAGAGGAAAAGTGGCCAGCACTTGTGCCCTATTTGTAAGGAATACGGGCACCATTCGCATAAGTGCAAGAAGGGTAACAAAGATGACATTGCTGCTTTGATGGAAGTGAGGTAATCAACTATGCATTCTACTTTCTTATTGCATGTTAACTACTTCCTTGCATTACTGTTTTGTAATCACTTATGAATGCTCACTACTTTCTTATTGCTCGTGTAGAGAACTGCCAAATAAGAGGAGGAAGAGTACTAAAACAACTGATTCGTCCATTGTGCCAACAGGTGATGGTGCACCGGCAGTTGCTATGTATTTTCCACCAAGGTTACCAATTCTACACCAATGCTTGTTCCAAATGAAAACTAAGTTTTATTTGTGTGAAGCGAAAACTGAGTTCGGTTTGTATGTATTCATGTAATCCATAGCCAAAACTTGGAAACTACGTGTTGGGGAACGTAGTAATTTCAAAAAAATTCCTACGCACACGCAAGATCATGGTGATGCATAGCAACGAGAGGGGAGAGTGTTGTCCATGTACCCTCGTAGACCGAAAGCGGAAGCGTTGGCACAACGCGGTTGATGTAGTCGTACGTCTTCACGATCCGACCGATCAAGTACCGAACGCACGGCACCTCCGAGTTCAGCACACGTTCAGCCCGATGACGTCCCTCGAACTCCGATCTAGCCGAGTGTTGAGGGAGAGTTTCGTCAGCACGACGGCGTGGTGACGATGTTGATGTTCTACCGTCGCAGGGCTTCGTCTAAGCACCGCTACAGTATTATCAAGGTGGATTATGGTGGAGGGGGGCACCGCACACGGCTAAGAGATCAATGATCAATTGTTGTGTCTATGGGGTGCCCCCTGCCCCCGTATATAAAGGAGCAAGGGGGAGAGGTGCGGCCAGGCTTGGGGCGCGCCAGCAGGAGTCCTACTCCTACCGGGAGTAGGACTCCCCCCCTTTTCCATGTTGGACTAGGAGAGAGGGGGGAAACAGGTGGAGGAGAGGAAGGAAAGGGGGGGGCGCCGCTCCCCTCTCCTTGTCCTATTCGGACTAGGGGGAGGGGGCGCGGCCCTTGCCCTGGCCGCCTCCTCTCTCTTCCACCAAGGCCCACTAAGGCCCAATAACCTCCCGGTACTCGGGTAAAATCCCGATTTCACCCGGAAAACACTTCCGATGTCCAAACATAGGCTTCCAATATATCAATCTTCATGTCTCGACCATTTCGAGACTCCTCGTCATGTCCGTGATCACATCCGGGACTCCGAACAACCTTCGGTACATCAAAACATATAAACTCATAATGAAACTGTCATCGTAACGTTAAGCATGCAGACCCTACGGGTTCGAGAACTATGTAGACATGACCGAGACATGTCTTCGGTCAATAACCAATAGCGGAACCTGGATGCTCCTATTGGCTCGTACATATTCTACGAAGATCTTTATCGGTCATACCGCATAACAACATACGTTGTTCCCTTTGTCATCGGTATGTTACTTGCCCGAGATTCAATCGTCGGTATCTCAATACCTAGTTCAATGTCGTTACCGGCAAGTCTCTTTACTCGTTTCGTAATACATCATCTCGCAACTAACTCATTAGTTGCAATGCTTGCAAGGCTTAAGTGATGTGCATTACCGAGAGGGCCCAGAGATACCTCTCCGACAATCGGAGTGACAAATCCTAATCTCGAAATACGTCAACCCAACATGTACCTTTGGAGACACCTGTAGAGCACCTTTATAATCACCCAGTTACGTTGTGACGTTTGGTAGCACACAAAGTGTTCCTCCGGTAAACGGGAGTTGCATAATCTCATAGTCATAGGAACATGTATAAGTCATGAAGAAAGCAATAGCAACATACTAAACGATCGGGTGCTAAGCTAACGGAATGGGTCATGTCAATCATATCATTCTCCTAATGATGTGATCCCGTTAATCAAATGACAACTCATTTCTATGGTTAGGAAACATAACCATCTTTGGTCAACGAGCTAGTCAAGTAGAGGCATACTAGTGACACTTTGTTTGTCTATGTATTCACACATGTATTATGTTTCCGGTTAATACAATTCTAGCATGAATAATAAACATTTATCATGATATAAGGAAATAAATAATAACTTTATTATTGCCTCTAGGGCATATTTCCTTCAAGAGGCCCATTCCTGTGAAAAGGCTGACCCGTTTGACTTGGTCAAAAGCTGGCGGGCCGGCCCATGGAAAGCCTGTTAACGGCCTGTTCGAATATAGCCCATTTATAGCCCGCTAACCCATGGCCCGTTACGCCCTATCCGAATTAGGCCCAGTAGCGTCATCTGGGTCATCCAATATGATTCCAGCCCGTTTTCACTTCTGGCCTTTGTATGGCCCATGACGTCTTTCGGCCCATATGAGGCCCTATGTAACTCTTGGCCTACTAACGTCCCGTGCTGAAACTGGCCCGTAATGAACAGTGTATCAATTTACACCCATTAACGGCCCGTGGTGAAACTGGCACGTAATGAATAGTGTATCACTTTATACCCATTAACGGCCCGTTATTCCGTTGGGCCGTTTCCAGCCCATGTTATCTTTCAGCCTTCTCAGAGCCCATTTATTCTTGGGCTTATTTCCAGCATTCGTTTACTTACGGCCCGTTACTGTCATTTTCAGCTTGTGGGCCAAATTCAGCCCATGGTTACAGTCGGCCCGTTTGTGGTCCGTTAATACGTTGGGCCTATTTCATAGCGTCATCAAATACGACCTATTAACGATGGCCCGTTATGGTCGGCCCATGAACGGACGATTCCAACTCTAGCCCGTTTACGGCCATAATGCGGTCTGTTTGGCCCATGTTTGGCCAATCGATTATATGGCCCATATAAGGCCCATTGATAATACGGCCCGCAGAAAGCCCATTGATAATACAGCCCGCAGAAGGCCCATTGTTTCTACGGCCCGTAGAAGGCCCACTGTTTCGATGGCCACTAGGAGGCCCAGTGTCACTACAGTAAATATTAGCCCATGGTTATTGTGGCCTAGTTTTAAAAAATAGGTTATTGCAGCCACTAGCTAACCGCGGAAAAAGAACTGCAATGACTACAAGCAAACAAATAAACTAGACAACAAGGAAATAAATAAGCAAGCAACTAATGCTAGGCTATCACGGCTATTACACATATTACATCCACTGGGCATCAAAGTTTGCCACCAGTGCAAATATAGGGAACAAAGCAGCATATCATATACACTGGTTGTCAAAGTTGGCGACCAATGCAAATAAACGCCGTAGCAAAACAAATCCAGAACTGAAACCACTTCAGAAGATCTCAAGGAACAATATCCTGGGTACCCATAATGCTAGCAAGATGCTTAGCAAGCTTATTAAATTTATCTTGTTTGGCGCTTAAATCCTCCAGCGCTTGCTGTTGCACCAGAAAATATGCATCTGAATTCTGCAGGGACTTCCTCAGTCCTTCAGCTTCCTGTCGTAGCACATCTGATCGATGTCTTTCAACTTGAAGTTGAGACTCAAGAAGATGAACTGATTCGGGCAGCGAGTTCGAAGAGCTTGTGCCAGCAGTAGTGGCCAGTAACTCGAACACTACATCAAGACAGGACTTTTGGGTTCCCTCACTGTCGTCAAGATAGTTTTTATCAGCTTTCTTAGAGACCAACAGGGATGTCTCACTATCTTGAACCTTATCTGCATTACTTCCTTTACCATTGGATAACGCGGTACTGTTCTCCAATATTTTGTCCGCATTCTAAAAGAGAAACAAGTAGACACATCACATGTTTACCATGTTGTATATGAAACTCATTTTGGTAAATGAGTTCAGTAGTAAAGTGGACAGGATAACAGCATGAAACAAACATATATCTATGTACCATGGTCACTTTATGGTCTATATCATTCTAGTTTTTGTTGCCAAATCAAGATAGAGACACAATTCAAATAATATTTGTTCAAGACAAAGCAGAATAGACAGAATATAAATGTGGGTAACTATAGAGCAATAACAACACTTGTAATGTGCATGACATGAGAACATAACTGTTTATTCAATTGAAACTGAAATCAACATAGAGCAGGTTACAACAGCAAACCAGTTAAAGAAATAGGTTTAAAACGTACCTGTTGCGCCATTGGAGTTTCAATTCCATCCTTCAAATTTGAAAATAGTTGGTATGAGTAAATACAGTCATGCAAGAGCAAAGGAGTATGAACCATAGCTACAGAACCTGACCTGAGAACAAATCTTCTTCTCCTTTGCGTTGAGTTGGGATTCGGAGTGGTGGTCCTCGTGCTTTGGGCACTGCAGTTCCCTTACTAACTGCTCGTGTTTGGGTGCTCTGTGGTGGAGACGGTGCCGTGTCAACTGGAACTGCGTTACTATCTGCCGGGGTTGGGGTTAGAAGGGGTGTAGCTGGTTCTCTGTCCAACTGGGTAGGGGTACAATCTGCGAGAGTCTGGGTCATGTGTGAAGGAAATATGCCCTAGAGGCAATAATAAAGTTATTATTTATTTCCTTATTTCATGATAAATTTTTATTATTCATGCTATAATTGTATTAACCGGAAACATAATACTTGTGTGAATACATAGACAAACAGAGTGTCACTAGTATGCCTCTACTTGACTAGCTCGTTAATCAAAGATGGTTATGTTTCCTAACCATAAACAAAGAGTTGTTATTTGATTAACAGGATCACATCATTAGTTGAATGATCTGATTGACATGACCCATTCCATTAGCTTAGGACCCGATCGTTTAGTATGTTGCTATTGCTTCCTTCATGACTTATACATGTTCCTATGACTATGAGATTATGCAACTCCCGTTTGCCAGAGGAACACTTTGTGTGCTACCAAACATCACAACGTAACTGGGTGATTATAAAGGAGCTCTACAGGTGTCTCCAAAGGTAAATGTTGGGTTGGCGTATTTCGAGATTAGGATTTGTCACTCCGATTGTCGG
>NC_053028.1:77346208-77468601 GCF_003073215.2 Triticum urartu | reverse complement strand
TTTTATGTATGATTGGTTATCTTTGCAAGTCTCTTCAAATTATCAGTTTGGTTTGGCCTACTAGATTGATATTTCTTGCAATGGGAGAAGTGCTTAGCTTTGGGTTCAATCTTGCGGTGTCCTTTCCCAGTGACAGTAGGGGCAGCAAGGCACGTATTGTATTGTTGCCATCAAGGATAAAAAGATGGTTTTTTATATCATATTGCATGAATTTATACCTCTACATGATGTCATCTTGCTTAAGGCGTTACTCTGTTTTTATGAACTTAATACTCTAGATGCATGCTGGATAGCGGTCGATGAGTGGAGTAATAGTAGTAGATGCAGGCAGGAGTCGGTCTACTTGTCTCGGACGTGATGCCTATATACATGATCATACCTAGATATTCTCATAACTATGCTCAATTCTGTCAATTTCTCAACAGTAATTCGTTCACCCACCGTAAAATACTTATGCTCTTGAGAGAAGCTACTAGTGAAACCTATGGCCCCCGGGTCTATCTTCATCATATTAATCTTCCAATACTTAGTTATTTCCTTTGCTTTTATTTTACTTTGCATCTTTATCATAAAAATACCAAAAATATTATCTTATCATATATATCAGATCTCACTCTCATAAGTGACTGTGAAGGGATTGACAACCCCTTATCGCGTTGGTTGCAAGGAGTTATTTGTTTTGTCCAGGTACTAGGGACTTGCGTGCAGCTTCCTACTGGATTGATACCTTGGTTCTCAAAAACTGAGGGAAATACTTATGCTACTTTGCTGCATTATCCTTTCCTCTTCAAGGAAATCCAACGCAGTGCTCAAGAGGTAGCAACAGACAGCTCTAGTTGATACATGAGCTATTCGAGCATACAAAACAGAATGTTTATTTGAAGGTTTAGAGTTTGGCACATACAAATTTACTTGGAACGGCAGGTAGATACCGTATATAGGTAGGTATATATGGTCGACTCATATGGAATAACTTTGCGGTTTATGGAGTTGGATGCACAAGCAGTATTCCCGCTTAGTACAAGTGAAGGCTAGCAAAAGACTGGGAAGCGACCAACTAGAGAGAGACAACAGCCATGAACATGCATTAAAGTTAATGAACATTGAGTGCAAGCATGAGTAGGATATAATCCACCATGAACATAAATATCGTGAAGGCTATGTTGATTTTGTTTCAACTACATGCGTGAACATGTGCCAAGTCAAGTCACTTAAATCATTCAAAATAGGATACCACCCTATCATACCGCATCACAACCATTTTAATAGCATGTTGGCATGCAAGGTAAACCATTATAAGCTCCTAGCTAATTAAGCATGGCATAAGCAACTATAATCTGTAATTGTCATTACAAACATGTTTATTCATAATAGGCTGAATCAGGAACGATGAACTAATCATATTTACAAAAACAAGAGAGGTCGAGTTCATACCAGATTTTCTCATCTCAATAAGTTCATCATATATCGTCATAATTTCCTTTCACGTGCATGACCGAATGATGTGAATAATAATAATAGTGCACGTGCATTGGACTAAGCTGGAATCTGCAAGCATTCAATAAACAAGAGAAGACAAGGCAATATGGGCTCTTTTGTCAGATCAACAATAATGCATATAAGAGCCACTTCAACAATTTAATCATGGTCTTCTCCTATCGACCCCCAAAGAAAAGAAAAGAAAAGAAATAGAACTATTTACACGGGAAAGCTCCCAACAAGCAAAAAGAAGAACATGCAATCTTTTTGGGTTTTCTTTTTAATTACTATTACAAGCATGGAAATTAAACTAATTAAAAGCTACAACTAATATTTTTTTCTTAAGGTTTATCAAACACACAAGAAGAAAGCATAAAAAGAGAAAATAAACTAACATGGATGATACAATGAAAAAGTATGAGCACCGACATCTAGCAATGAGTGTGTGAACATGAATGTAATGTCGGTGAGAATACGTACTCCCCCAAGCTTAGGCTTTTGGACTAAGTTAGTCTAATGCCACGGATGGCCTGGCGGATATCCAAAGTTGTAACTGGGGTCGTACTGAGATGCAGCAGTCATTGCATCGTGGGCTGCAGCTTGGAGGCGAGCTATCTCAGCCCTCCTCTTATACTCTTCCACCTCCTCTCTGGTTATGAAATATCTCCCTTTTGCCTGAAAATCAAAGAAAGTAGAAGCAGGGAGAGCAACGTGATAGGTGTGTCGTCTGTCAAAGATTAGCCGGTACTGGAGGAACTGATCGTTCCTCTCAACCAACTGATGACGAACCATAGCCTCATAATCCAAATAAGCAAGAGGCAACTCAATATCATCCTCACGTATGGTTACACCAAGAAAATTAGCTATGCGGGTTGCATAAATTCCACCAAAGAAATCTCCATTAAATCTATTAAGATGCAACCTACGTGCAACAATGGCTCCCAAATTATAAGATTTATCTCCTAACACAGCACTCCTAAGAATACTGAGGTCGGGGACACACGTGTGACATGCTTCATCCTAACCATTTATGCACCTACCTATGAAGAGAGCAAAATAATGTATAGCAGGAAAGTGAATGCTCCCTATGGTAGCCTGTGTTATATCTCTGGACTCTCCCACAGTTATACTAGCAAGAAAATCTCTAAAATCAGATTTGTGGGGTATTTTTAAATTGCACGTATAATTCAGATAACAAACAGAAAATACTATTTTTACTTTATTTAATATAAATAACAGAAAGTAAAAGGAGGGTACAGAGATTTGTGTCTTCTAAATTCATCCATCTCATGCTCATCAAAAGGAATCCACTAACAAGGTTGATCAAGTCTTGTTAACAAACTCATTCCGAATAACATGGAACCCGAGCATTTTCGAATAACACTAGGTTACCTCAATGGGGATATGCACATCCCCAACAATAAGAATATCATATTTCTTCTTGACAGTAGGAAGAGGAAATTCAAAACCTCCAAAAAATAATCGATGGAACTTTTCCAATTGAATTAATACTATGAACTTGAGGTTGTTTCCTCGAAAAGTGTACCGTATGCTCATTACCATTAACATGAAAAGTGACATTGCCTTTGGTGCAATCAATAACAGCTCCTGCAGTATTCAAAAAGGGTCTTCCAAGAATAATAGACATACTATTGTCCTCGGGAATATCAAGAATAACAAAGTCCGTTAAAATAGTAATGTTTGCAACCACAACAGGCACATCCTCACAAATACCGACAGGTATAGCAGTTGATTTATCAGCCATTTGCAAAGATATTTCAGTCGATGTCAACTTATTCAAATCAAGTCTACAATATAAAGAGAGAGTCATAACACTAACACTGCCTCCAAGATCACATAAAGTAGTTTTAACATAGTTTCTTTTAATGGAGCATGGTATAGTTGGTACTCCTGGATCTCCAAGTTTCTTTGATATTCCACCTTTAAAAGTATAATTAGCAAGCATGGTGGAAATTTCAGCTTCCGGTATCTTTCTTTTATTAGTAACAATATCTTTCATGTATTTAGCATAAGGATTCATTTTAAGCATATCAGTCAAACGCATACGCAAAAAGATGTTGGAAATATGCCCTAGAGGCAATAATAAATTGGTTATTATTATATTTCCTTGTTCATGATAATCGTTTATTATCCATGCTATAATTGTATTGATGGGAAACTCAGATACATGTGTGGATACATAGACAACACCATGTCCCTAGTAAGCCTCTAGTTGACTAGCTCGTTGATCAATAGATGGTTAAGGTTTCCTAACCATGGACATTGGATGTCGTTGATAACGGGATCACATCATTAGGAGAATGATGTGATGGACAAGACCCAATCCTAAGCATAGCACTAGATCGTGTAGTTCATATGCTATAGCTTTTCTAATGTCAAGTATCATTTCCTTAGACCATGAGATTGTGCAACTCCCGGATACCGTAGGAATGGATTTGGGTGTATCAAACGTCACAACGTAACTGGGTGACTATAAAGGTGCATTACGGGTATCTCCGAAAGTATCTGTTGGGTTGGCACGAATCGAGACTGGGATTTGTCACTCCGTGTAAACGGAGAGGTATCTCTGGGCCCACTCGGTAGGACATCATCATATGCGCAATGTGACCAAGGAGTTGATCACGGGATGATGTGTTATGGAACGAGTAAAGAGACTTGCCGGTAACGAGATTGAACAAGGTATATGGATACCGACGATCGAATCTCGGGCAAGTAACATACCGATAGACAAAGGGAATTGTATACGGGATTGATTAAGTCCTTGACATCGTGGTTCATCCGATGAGATCATCGTGGAACATGTGGGAGCCATCATGGGTATCCAGATCTCGCTGTTGGTTATTGACCGGAAGAACGTCTCGGTCATGTCTGCATGTCTCCCGAACCCGTAGGGTCTACACACTTAAGGTTCGTGACGCTAGGGTTATAGAGATATTAGTATGCGGTAACCCGAAAGTTGTTCGGAGTCCCGGATGTCACGAGGAGTTCCGGAACGGTCCGGAGGTAAAGAATTATATATAGGAAGTGCTATTTCGGCCATCGGGACAAGTTTCGGGGTCATCGGTATTGTACCGGGACCACCGGAAGGGCCCGGGGTTCCACCGGGTGGGGCCACCTGCCCCGGGGGGCCACATGGGCTGTAGGGGGTGTGCCTTGGCCTATATGGGCCAAGGGCACCAGCCCCAAGAGGCCCATGCGCCAAGAGATGGGAAAAGGGGAGAGTCCTAAAGGGGGAAGGCACCTCCGAGGTGCCTTGGGGAGGATGGACTCCTCCCCACCCTTGGCCGCACCCTTCCTTGGAGGAAGGGGCAAGGGCTGCGCCTCCCCCTCTCCCTTGGCCCTATATATAGTGGGGAAAAGGAGGAGCAAACCAATCTAAGGCCTGGCGCCTCCCTCTCCCTCCCGTGACACATCTACCTCCTCCCGCAGCGCTTAGCGAAGCCCTGTTGGAATCCCGCTACTTCCACCACGCCGTCGTGCTGCTGGATCTCCATCAACCTCTCCCTCCTCCTTGCTGGATCAAGGCATGGGAGACGTCTCCATTCCGTACGTGTGTTGAACGCGGAGGTGCCGTCCGTTCGGCGCTAGGATCATCGGTGATTTGAATCACGACGAGTATGACTCCATCAACCCCGTTCTCTTGAACGCTTCCGCGCGCGATCTACAAGGGTATGTAGATGCACTCTCTTTCCCCTCGTTGCTGGTTTCTCCATAGATAGATCTTGGTGATACGTAGGAAAATTTTGAATTTCTGCTACGTTCCCCAACAGTGGCATCATGAGCTAGGTCTATTGCGTAGATTCTATGCACGAGTAGAACACAAAGTAGTTGTGGGCGTTGATTTTGTTCAATATGCTTGCCGTTACTAGTCTTATCTTGATTCGGCGGCATCGTGGGATGAAGCGGCCCGGACCAACCTTACACGTACTCTTACGTGAGACGGTTCCACCGACTGAACATGCACTAGTTGCATAAGGTGGCTAGCGGGTGTCTGTCTCTCCTACTTTAGTCGGATCGGATTCGATGAAAAGGGTCCTTATGAAGGGTAAATAGCAATTGGCATATCACGTTGTGGTTTTGCGTAGGTAAGAAACGTTCTTGCTAGAAACCCATAGCAGCCACGTAAAACATGCAAACAACAATTAGAGGACGTCTAACTTGTTTTTGCAGGGTATGCTATGTGATGTGATATGGCCAAAAGGATGTGATGAATGATATATGTAATGTATGAGATTGATCATGTTCTTGTAATAGATGATCATGGAGCCCCAAGATGGAGATCAAAGGAGCTACATGATATTGACCATATCATGTTACTATTTGATTGCATATGATGTTTATCATGTTATGCATCTTGTTTACTTAGTACGACGGTAGTAAATAAGATGATCCCTCATTAAAATTTCAAGAAGTGTTCTCCCCTAACTGTGCACCGTTGCTACAGTTCGTCGCTTCGAAGCATCACGTGTTAATCGGGTGTGATAGATCCTTTCGTTCACATACAACGGGTGTAAGCAAGATTTACACATGCAAAAACACTTAGGGTTAACTTGACGAGCCTAAGCATGTGAAGACATGGCCTCGGAACACAGAGACCGAAAGGTCGAGCATGAGTCGTATAGAAGATACGATCAACATGAAGATGTTCACCGACGTTGACTAGTCCGTCTCACGTGTTAATCGGACATGGCCTGCTCACTCGGATCGTGTAATACTTAGATGACTAGAGGGATGTCTAATCTAAGTGGGAGTTCATAAGATGAACTTAATTATTCTGAACATAGTCAAAAGGATTTTGCAAATTATGTCGTAGCTCACGCTTTAGTTCTACTGTTTAGTTATGTTCCTAGAGAAAAAAAAATTAGTTGAAAGTTGATAGTAGCAATTATGTGGACTAGGTCCGTAAACTGAGGATTGTCCTCATTGCTTCATAGAAGGCTTATGTCCTTAATGCACCGCTCAGTGTGCTGAACCTCGAACGTTGTCTGTGGATGTTGCGAACATCTGACATACACGTTTTGATAACTACGTGATAGTTCAGTTAAACGGTTTAGAGTTGAGGCACCAAAGACGTTTTTGAAACATCACGAAACATATGAGATGTTTTGAGGGCTGAAATTGGAATTTCAGGCTCGTGCCCACGTCAAGAGGTATAAGACCTCCGACGATTTTCTTAAGCCTGCAAACTAAGGGAGAAAAGCTCAATTGTTGAGCTTGTGCTCAGATTGTCTGAGTACAACAATCATTTGAATCAAGTGGGAGTTGATCTTCCAGATAAGATAGTGATGTTTCTCCGAAGTCATTACCACCAAGCTGCTAGAGCTTCGTGATGAACTATAATGTATCAGGGACATATATGATGATCCTTGAGATATTCGCGATGTTTGACACCACAAAAGTAGAAATCAAGAAGGAGCATCAATTGTTGATGGTTGGTGAAACCACTAGTTTCAAGAAGGGCAAGGGCAAGAAAGGGATACTTCATGAAACGGCAATTCAGCTGCTGCTCTAGTGAAGAAACCCAAGGTTGAACCCAAACCCGAGACTAAGTGCTTCTGTAATAAGGGGAACAGCCACTGGAGCAGAATTACCCTAGATACTTGGTAGATGAGAAGGCTGGCAAGGTCGATAGAAGTATATTGGATATACATTGTGTTGATGTGTACTTTACTAGTACTCCTAGTAGCACCAGGGTATTAGATACCGGTTCGGTTGCTAAGTGTTAGTAACTCGAAATAAAAGCTACGGAATAAACGGAGACTAGCTAAAGGTGAGCTGACGATATGTGTTGGAAGTGTTTCCAATGTTGATATGATCAAGCATCGCACGCTCCCTCTACCATCGAGATTGGTGTTAAACCTAAATAATTGTTATTTGGTGTTTGCGTTGAGCATAGACATGATTGGATTACGTCTATCGCAATACGGTTATTCATTTAAGGAGAATAATGGTTACTCTGTTTATTTGAATAATACCTTCAATGGTCTTACACCTAAAATGAATGGTTCATTGAAATCTCGATCGTAGTGATACACATGTTCATGCCAAAAGATAGTAATGATAGTACCACCTACTTGTGGCACTGCCACTTAAGTCATATCGGTATAAAACGCATGAAGAAGCTCCATGTTGATGGATCTTTGGGCTCACTCGTTTTTGAAAAGTTTGAGACATGCGAACCATGTCTATTGGTGTATATGCATGAAGAAACTCCATGCAAATGGACCGTTTTGTACTCGCTTGATTTTGAATCACTTGAGACATGCAAATCATACCACATGGGCAAGATGACTGAAAGCCTCGTTTTCAGTAAAATGGAACTAGAAAGCAACTTGTTGGAAGTAATACATTTTGATGTGTGCAGTCCAATGAGTGCTGAGGCATGTAGTGGATATCGTTATGTTCTTTCTTCACAGATGATTTGAGTAGATGTTGATGTACATTTACTTGATGAATCACGAGTCTGAATTATTGAAAGGTTCAAGTAATTTCAGGTGAAGTTGAAAGATCGTCGTGACAAGAGGATAAAAGATCTATGATATGATCATAGAGATGAATATCTGAATTACGAGTTTGGCACAGAATTAAGACATTGTGGAAATTGTTTCACAACTAATACAGCCTGGAACACCATAGTGTGATGGTGTGTCCGAACATCATAACTGCACCCTATTGGATATGATGCATACCATGATGTCTCTTATCAAATTACCACAATAGTTTATGGGTTAGGCATTAGAGACAACCACATTCACTTTAAATAGGGCACCACGTAATTCCGATGATATGACACCGTATGAACTATGGTTTAGAGAAACCTAAGCTGTCATTTCTTAAAAGTTTGGGGCTGCGACGCTTATGTGAAAAAGTTTCAGGCTGATAAGCTCGAACCCAAAGCGGATAAATGCATCTTCATAGGACACCCAAAACAGTTGGGTATACCTCCTGTCTCAGATCCGAAAGCAATAAGGGATTGTTTCTAGAATCGGGTCCTTTCTCGAGGAAAAGTTTCTCTCGAAAGAATTGAGTGGGAGGATGGTGGAGACTTGATGAGGTTATTGAACCGTCTCTTCAACTAGTGTGTGGCAGGGCACAGGAAGTTGTTCCTGTGGCACCTACACCAATTGAAGTGGAAGCTTATGATAGTGATCATGAAACTTCAGATCAAGTCACTACCTCGTGGGATGACAAGGATGCGTACTACTTCAGAGTGGTACGTAATCCTGTCTTGGAAGTCATGTTGCTAGACAACAATGAACCTACAAGCTATGGAGAAGCGATGGTGGGCCCGGATTCCGATAAATGGCTCGAGGCCATAAAATCCGAGAGAGGATCCATGTATGAAAACAAAGTGTAGACTTTGGAAGAACTACTTGATGGTCGTAAGGCTGTTAGGTACATATGGATTTTAAAAGGAAGACGGACAATGATGGTAAATGTCACCATTAAGAAAGCTCGACTTGTCGTTAAGATGTTTTCCGACAAGTTCAAGGAGTTGACTACGATGAGACTTTCTCACTCGTAGCGATGCTAAGAGTCTGTTGGAATTATATTAGCGATTACTGCATTATTTATGAAATCTTGCAGATAGGATGTCAAAACATTGTTTCCTCGACGTTTTCTTGAGGAAAGGTTGTATGTGATACAACCGGAAGGTTTTGTCAATCCTGAAAGATGCTAATAAGTATGCAAAGCTCCTAGCAATCCTTCTAAGGACTGGAGTAAGCATCTCGGAGTTGGAATGTATGCTTTGATGATGATCAAAGATTTTGGGTGTATACAAAGTTTATGAGAAACTTGTATTTCCAAAGAAGTGAGTGGGAGCACTATAGAATTTCTGATGAGTATATGTTGTTGACATATTGTTGATCAGAAATGATGTAGAATTTCTGGAAAGCATATAGGGTTATTGGGAAAGTGTTTTTCAATGGAAAGCCTGGATTAAGCTACTTGAGCATTGAGCATCAAGATCTATAAGGATAAGATCAAAACGCTTAATGGAACTTTCAAATGAGCACATACCTTGACATGATCTTGAAGGTGTTCAAGATGGATCAGTCAAAGAAGGAGTTCTTGCCTGAGTTATAAGGTATGAAGTTAAGACTTAAAGCTCGACCACGGCAGAATAGAGAGAAAAGACGAAGGTCGTCCCCTATGCTTAAGACATAGGCTCTACAGTATGCTATGCTGTGTACCGCACCTGAAGTGTGCCTTGCCATGAGTCAGTCAAGGGGTACAAGAGTGATCCATGAAATGGATCACAGGACAGCGGTCAAAGTTATCCTTAGTAACTAGTGGACTAAGGAAGTTTCTCGGTTATGGAGGTGGTAAAAAGGAGTTCGTCGTAAAGGGTTACGTCGATGCAAGCTTAACACCTATCCGGATAGCTCTGAGTAGAGATACCGGATGCATATAATGGAGCAACAATTTGGAATAGCTCCTAGTAGAACAGTTATTTGGAATAGCTCCAAATAGAGCGTGGTAGCTACATCTAGGAGATGACATAGAGATTTGTAAAGCACACACGGATCTGAAAGGTTCGGACCCGTTGACTAAAACCTCTCTCACAAGCAACATGATCAAACCTAAAACTCATTGAGTATTAATCACATAGTGATGTGAACTAGACTACTGACTCTAGTAAACTCTTTGGATGTTAGTCACATGGCGATGTGACCTGTGAGTGTTAATCACATGGCGATGTGAACTAGATTATTGACTCTAGTGCAAGTGGGAGACTGTTGGAAATATGCCCTAGAGGCAATAATAAATTGGTTATTATTATATTTCCTTGTTCATGATAATCGTTTATTATCCATACTATAATTGTATTGATGGGAAACTCAGATACATGTGTGGATACATAGACAACACCATGTCCCTAGTAAGCCTCTAGTTGACTAGCTCGTTGATCAATAGATGGTTACGGTTTCCTAACCATGGACATTGGATGTCGTTGATAACGGGATCACATCATTAGGAGAATGATGTGATGGACAAGACCCAATCCTAAGCATAGCACTAGATCGTGTAGTTCATATGCTATAGCTTTTCTAATGTCAAGTATCATTTCCTTAGACCATGAGATTGTGCAACTCCCGGATACCGTAGGAATGATTTGGGTGTATCAAACGTCACAACGTAACTGGGTGACTATAAAGGTGCATTACGGGTATCTCCGAAAGTATCTGTTGGGTTGGCACGAATCGAGACTGGGATTTGTCACTCCGTGTAAACGGAGAGGTATCTCTGGGCCCACTCGGTAGGACATCATCATATGCGCAATGTGACCAAAGAGTTGATCACGGGATGATGTGTTACGGAACGAGTAAAGAGACTTGCCGGTAACGAGATTGAACTAGGTATTGGATACCGACGATCGAATCTCGGGCAAGTAACATACCGATAGACAAAGGGAATTGTATACGGGATTGATTAAGTCCTTGACATCGTGGTTCATCCGATGAGATCATCGTGGAACATGTGGGAGCCATCATGGGTATCCAGATCTCGCTGTTGGTTATTGACCGAAGAACGTCTCGGTCATGTCTGCATGTCTCCCGAACCCGTAGGGTCTACACACTTAAGGTTCGGTGACGCTAGGGTTATAGAGATATTAGTATGCGGTAACCCGAAAGTTGTTCGGAGTCCCGGATGAGATCCCGGACGTCACGAGGAGTTCCGGAATGGTCCGGAGGTAAAGAATTATATATAGGAAGTGCTATTTCGGCCATCGGGACAAGTTTCGGGGTCATCGGTATTGTACCGGGACCACCGGAAGGGTCCCGGGGGTCCACCGGGTGGGGCCACCTGCCCCGGGGGGCCACATGGGCTGTAGGGGGTGTGCCTTGGCCTATATGGGCCAAGGGCACCAGCCCCAAGAGGCCCATGCGCCAAGAGATGGGAAAAAGGGGAGAGTCCTAAAGGGGGAAGGCACCTCCGAGGTGCCTTGGGGAGGATGGACTCCTCCCCACCCTTGGCCGCACCCTTCCTTGGAGGAAGGGGCAAGGGCTGCGCCTCCCCCTCTCCCTTGGCCCTATATATAGTGGGGAAAAGGAGGAGCAAACCAATCTAAGGCTTGGCGCCTCCCTCTCCCTCCCGTGACACATCTACCTCCTCCCGCAGCGCTTAGCGAAGCCCTGTTGGAATCCCGCTACTTCCACCACGCCGTCGTGCTGCTGGATCTCCATCAACCTCTCCCTCCTCCTTGCTGGATCAAGGCATGGGAGACGTCTCCGTTCTGTACGTGTGTTGAACGCGGAGGTGCCGTCCGTTCGGCGCTAGGATCATCGGTGATTTGAATCGCGACGAGTACGACTCCATCAACCCCGTTCTCTTGAACGCTTCCGCGCGCGATCTACAAGGGTATGTAGATCCAATCCTCCCTCGTTGCTAGTCTCTCCATAGATAGATCTTGGTGACACGTAGGAAAATTTTGAATTTCTGCTACGTTCCCCAACAAAAGATAGGTCTAATCATTTCAGCAAAGTGCTCAGAATCCTCATCATCCTTTTTCTTGGATGGTTTGGGAGGAAAAAGGATGGGTTTTTGAACCCATGGTTCTCTTTCTTTACCATGTTTCCTAGCAACAAAGTCTCTCTTATCATAACGTTGATTCTTTGATTATGGGTTATCAAGATCAACAGCAGGTTCAATTTCTATATCATTATCATTGCTAGGTTGAGCATCATCATGAACATTATCATTAACATTATCACTAGTTTTAGGTTCATTACCAGATTGTGTTTCAGCATCAGAAATAGAAATATCATTTGAATTCTCAGGTGTTTCAGCAATAGGTTCAATAGAAGCATGCAAAGTCCTATCATTTTTCTTTTTCTTCCTTTTAGAAGTACTAGGTGCATCTATATTATTTCTCTGAGAATTTTGCTCAATTCTCTTAGGGTGGCCTTCAGGATACAAAGGTTCCTGAGTCATTTTACCACCTCTAGTCATAACTCTAACAGCATAGTCCTTATTCTTACTATTCAATTCACTGAGCAAATCATTTTGAGCTTTAAGTACTTGTTCTACTTGAGTGGTAACCATGGTAGCATGTTTACTAATAAGTTTAAGTTCACCTTTGAGATTTGCCATATAATCACCCAAGTGTTCAAGCATATCAGCACTGCATTTTAATTCTCTACCAAAATAAGCATTGAAGTCTTCTTGCTTAACCATAAATTTATCAAACTCATCTAAGCATGGGCTAGCAAACTTGGTGAATGGGATTTCAGCTTTATCATATCTACAGAGAGAATTTACCTTTACTACCTGTGTCGGGTTATAAAGTCCATGTGTTTCTTCAATAGGCGGTAAATTAAGACCATGTATTTCTTAAATTGGAGGTAAATTCTTAACATCTTCAGCTTTAATAACCTTTTCTTTCATGGATTTCTTTGCCTCTTGCATACTTCTGGACTGAGAAATAGAACACCTCTTTTCTTCAGAGTTGGTTTAGGAATAGGCTCGGGAGTTGGCTTAGGAAGTGTCCAATTATTTTCACTAGTCGTCAACCCGTGCAACTGCACGGGCTAGCATTATTATTATGCACACACTTCTATAAGCACATGTAGGAACATTTAATAGAGTAATCTATGTTTGGGAACACATTTCTAACATTCTTTTGTTACGTAGTAGAAACTCGATATAGTTTTTCTTGGTTATTGGTCAAGGAAAAAATAATTTGTCGTTAGGCAAGGAAAAACAACATGCACTATGCATGAAATCTCCTTGTGCACAAACATTGAAACAAAGTTTCCAGTTCTCCTTTGGAGAGATGTACATTCAAATGACAGAATACAACATGTTCGTTCAAATAGGACAATTACTCAAAGGAGTATATCCATAGAAAAAGAAAACTTAATAAAAGGAACACTCTTTATCTAAAACACTGGTAATTATACTTCGCTGAGAACTTAAATAACTTTTGATAAAAGGAAGGCATAGGAGAAAGAAATCGTTGGTAGCTCATAACCTGCAATGTCTTATTGAGGTGTAAGGTAAATATGTAATTTAGCATCTTTAAGCTGAACTAAGTTGGATATGTAGTTTCAGAGGATATACTTTTCGCCAACTTACTCATGAGCAAAACTCTCCTTAGTGAAGAACAAAGAAAAAACCATGGTGAGCAAAGAAAAACTCCCTGTTGATGGACAGTGATATGAGAGAATTCCTACAAAATAGATAAGAATATGTAATACTTTTAGTTTGAAAGAATATCTTGCATTTCTGAACACCCTGCAATAGTATAAACTACACTTGCATTGCTGACACTGGAATGGTTACCATTCTTATAACCGACATGATGTATCCCTATTAGTGTCAAATACCCTAATTCCAGAACAATGGTGACTTAAGTAATCTGAAATCATAGGTAAAATGTGCACCCTATAAAAATGAAAATAATGTAATAAGATGGACCACCTATAAGATGATTATTTGGAGGGGTAAACTTTGGAAACTTAAATGCTCCTACAATAACAAAGGAAAACAAAATCATTAGCAAGTATGAGGGCAGCATGATGCCGATCAGTCGTAATGATGACTAAACATGAGAGAACACATGACTAACTCTCAAGAAACCAAGAGATAAGGTGAGGTCCAACTGAAAATTAAACAAAATAAACAACCCCCTAGGTTGCTCCAGAAATCGCAGTGCCCCAGACTTTTATGCCTTATGCATGAAAGCCTACATGCAAAATAAAAAATGTGCAATTTGGAGAGAATATTTCTAAAAACTAATTTGAACATTGTCTGAGATAAGAAAAAAGACCTCAAACTCACTACACAAATTCCTATTTATACTACAGTATATGTGTTTTCAGATCATTTAACTTTTTGTAACTTGTCATTAGCAAAATTGTCCGGTAAAGAACATAGCAGAGGGCCTAGGAGTAAGTCTAAGAAAATAGAGAAAGAATAAATAGTACTTCTAAGAATATCTTGCACATTTACAAAGTTCTAGTAATACAAATTACATTTTTTGTTGAGGACCCTTGAAGGATTACCATCTTTTCACGAGTAGGACTGAGAGCAAGCCCACAAAAATAGACAAAGCATAAGTAATACTTATTAAGAATATCTCACACGGTTAAACACTTGTATATTAGTATGCATCGGACTGCTGTTGATGACCCTTGAAAGCTTATATTTTTTCTCATCCGTATAATGTAACCCCATATGTGCCGAATAATCCCACTCCAACATGTGGATGAGTTAGGCGGCCGCAGAATACAAATATTGGAAAAAGGGGGAAATAGGAATCATGCATTCGCAAACAATATAAATATAAAGGCTCCCTGAAATAGCAAATAAATAAGAAATATTAGCGAGTTGACAACAGATTGGTGTTGATCAGCCGTGATAATCACCACATTTGAGAACACATAACCAAGTTTTTTTGTCTTGATCCCGTTTTCTCTCGGTAGAGGCCGGAAGACTCAGTTTCCGAAAAATCTCGGAAATTTCAGGGTTTTTCTGTCTGAAATTGTTCAAATGAATTTTTATTTGAAATTTTCTTGTCCCAAAATATACAACAATTTATCTAGAATGCACACGAACTTGAGCTTGTTCAGTGGTTTGGTCACGACGCCCGTCCTGCTGAGGTCATGGAATTCATTCTCTCAGCCACCGTTTTTCCATGTTTGCACCGGCAGAGAGCGAGAGTAAGACACCAAAAAATAGAAGTACCTGAAGGATATCTTAATCCTGCAACCATCAGTAAAGGATATGGTAGTTGTTTCCGCTGTGATGAGCTTTGCCTTGTGTTCCAGTTAACATAGGGCACCTATATGATAGTTTGCGTAATTCGAATTCAAATATATGAAAAAAAATTGGCTGAGAACGACATCTTGGTGGGTAACAGAAGCGCTGGTTACCGACCGGTTTCTAGAAATTTCAGCCGAAAAAACCCTGCACATAATTAACTGAACTACCAAGACATCAAGAGAGTATGAAGTCAGACTAAATATTTGAATAAATCGTTTGAGTTGCTCCAAAAATTGGTAGCACCAACCTGCAATCATGTGAGTTTCTCAAGTTATATGGTATGCAGGAACGCATGGTTATTTCAAAACATGCAATTTATATAGTAAAGATGGAAGCATATGCACTATGGTGGAAAGATGAGTTTAAATACTTACAATGGTACTTGTTAAACATCAGGAGGAGGCCAAATAACTTGCTGGAATTAACCACGATTGGTGGTCACATCCGGACCACACATGGACAATCACCGTCGGCGCTGTGCACTCCGTTGTTCCGGGTGAATGATCCCATAGCTAGCTTAGGCTATAGACAGGCTCCTTGCGTGTGTTCTCCAGGATTCAATCAACGTCCTTAAGTTTGACCGATCCAGCAGGTTGCTTAGGCTATAGCCATCCTTCTTACGTGCATTCTCCAATAATCAATCAATGTGCTTCAGTACGGGTTCTTTGTATCGCCGGAAAGCCATTCGTTGAAGCCTGCGGGTCCGTACATCTTCATGGAGGAAACAACTCTTGTCAATGATCTGCGCCAACACAAATTCTACCTCAACAATTGTTGTGTTTGTGCGAAAAACAAAATTCCTTTTGATCCAGTCAGAGAATCAGCCCAGAAACAAATATATAAAGTCCCAATAAAACGTATCAGCCTAATATCTATCGGCCAGCTAGGTTTGCCCCTTCTCTTGCAATCATTTTACATCACGATCCTTTTTATGCCTCTACACCCACACTAATACTGCAACTGCGTGAGCAGTCCTTCTCTTGTAGACTTAACCACGCTGCGGATCCTACAAAGTGCAGCAATAAGAACATGCATCAAGCATCATCAGGGTTAGGGACCATGGCAGCACTGACCAGCCAGTCAGCGACGATTACCAGATTGATCAGTCTCCTGGACGCCAGTATCAGCGAGGGGTGACTCGGGTGACATGGTCACCACACGGAGGGGCGCGCTGCAGGTCGGAGGAGCCACGAAGACGATCCCAATGACCGCCGGATCTCCGTACCAGAGGATGGAGCTGCAGCTAGGCTTCACCGAGGAGGCGTTTGCGGAGGCGGAAGGTCGAGGCGACGGCCGGACCTGCAGCTCGGGTTCACCGAGGAGGCGTTTGCGGAGGCAGAAGGTCGAGGCGGCGTACGGAATCAGGTGATGCGGCGATAGCGGCTAGGAGACAAAGAGGCTATGGGGAAAAGATGCATAACCTAGTTTTGACCTAGAAGGAGAGAGTCGTGAGATTTGGAGAGAGGTATAGAGAGACGTCGTGAGATTGAGAGAGAGCTATAGAGAGATGGCTCACATGTTTTTAATGTAATTTCTTATTAAGGGAGTTAGCGAAAGATCTACACCGTAATAATTCGATCCCACTTAAGATAAACGGCTCCTAATTTCTAATTAATGTGCTAATTTCTTGGGAGTCTGTAATTATTATAGGTATAGATAGATTTCTCAATATATTATTCAATAAAATTTCAGCTTCATCCGGTGTTCTTTCCCTGAAAACAAAACCAGCACAACTATCCAGGTAATCTCTGAAAGCATCGGTTAGTCCATTATAAAAGATATCAAGTATTTCATTTTTCTTAAGAGGATAATCAGGCAAAGCATTAAGTAATTGGAGAAGCCTCCCCCAAACTTGTGGGAGACTCTCTTCTTCAATTTGCACAAAATTATATATATATCCCTTAAGGCAGTTTGTTTCTTATGAGCAGGGAAATATTTAGCAGAGAAGTAATAAATCATATCCTGGGGACTACGCACACAGCCAGGATCAAGAGAATTAAACCATATCTTAGCATCACCCTTTAATGAGAACAGAAATATTTTAAGGATATAAAAGTAGCGAGTTCTCTCATCATTTGTGAACAGGGTGGCTATATCATTAAATTTAGCAAGATGTGCCACAACAGTTTCAGATTTATAGCCATAAAAAGGATCAGATTCAACCAAAGTAATTATATCAGGATCAATAGAGAATTCATAATCCTTATCAGTAACAAAGATAGGTGAAGTAGCATAAGCATGATCATATTTCATTCTATCATTCAATGTTTTTTGTTTAAGCTTAGCTAATAATTTCTTAAGATCACTTCTATCATTGCAAACAAGAAAGTCTCTTTTAGTTTCTTCATCCATAACATAGCCCTCAGGCACAACAGGTAATTCATATTTATTAGGAGAGCCTTCATAACCACTTTCATCAGTATTATCAGTTTCAATAATTTCATTCTCTCTAGCCCTAGCAAGTTGTTCATCAAGAAATTCATCAAGTGGCACAGTAGTATCAGGCATAGAAGTAGTTTCATCATAAGTATCATGCATAGCAGAAGTGGCATCATCAATAATATGCGACATATCAGAATTAATAGCAGAAGCAGGTTTTGGTGTTGCAAGCTTACTCAAAACAGAAGGTGAATCAAGTGCAGAGCTAGATGGCAGTTCCTTACCTCCCCTCGTAGTTGAGGGATAAATCTTGGTTTTTGGATCTCTCAAGTTCTTCAAAATGATAAGCAGATATAAATCCCAAGTGACTCAAAGAATAGAGCTATGCTCCCCGGCAATGGCGCCAGAAAATAGTCTTGATAACCCACAAGTATAGGGGATCGCAACAGTTTTCGAGGGTAGAGTATTCAACCCAAATTTATTGATTCGACACAAGGGGAGCCAAAGAATATTCTCAAGTATTACCAGCTGAGTTGTCAATTCAACCACACCTGGAAACTTAATATCTGCAGCAAAGTATTTAGTAGCAAGGTAATATGATAGTAGTGGTAACAATAGCAAAAGTAACGGTAGAAAAAGTAATGTTTTTGGTATTTTGTAGTGATGATAACAATAGCAACGGAAAACTAAATAAGCGAAGAACAATATATGGAAAGCTCGTAGGCAATGGATCGGTGATAGATAATTATGCCGGATGCGGTTCATCATGTAACAGTCATAACCTAGGGTGACACAGAACTAGCTCCAATTCATCAATGTAATGTAGGCATGTATTCCGAATATAGTCATACGTGCTTATGGAAAAGAACTTGCATGATGATACGTCTCCGTCGTATCTACTTTTCCAAACACTTTTGCCCTTGTTTTGGACTCTAACTTGCATGATTTGAATGGAACTAACCCGAACTGACGTTGTTTTCAGCAGAATTGCTATGGTGTTATTTATGTGCAGAAACAGAAGTTCTCGGAATGACCTGAAACTTCACGGAACATCCATTCGGAAATAATAAAAAATCCTTGCAAAATATGAAGACTAGGGGAGCCACCACCTGTCCACCAGGGTGGGGGCGCGCCTGCCCCCCTAGGGCGCGCCCCCTATGCGTGGGCCCCTTGGAGCTCCTCCGACCTCAAATACAACTCTATATATTTGCTTTCGGGGAGAAAAAAATCAAAGAGAAGAATTCATCGCGTTTTACAATACGGAGCCGCCGCCAAGCCCTAAAACCTCTCGGGAGGGCTGATTTGGAGTCCGTTCGGGGCTCCAGAGAGGGGAATCCGTCGCCATCGTCATCATCAACCATCCTCCATCACCAATTTCATGATGCTCACCGCCGTACGTGAGTAATTCCATCGTCGGCTTGCTGGACGGTGATGGGTTGGATGAGATCTATCATGTAATCGAGTTAGTTTTGTTAGGGTTTGATCCCTAGTATCCACAATGTTCTGAGATTGATGTTGCTATGACTTTGCTATGCTTAATGCTTGTCACTAGGGCCCGAGTGCCATGATTTGAGATCTGAACCTATTATGTTTTCATCAATATATGAGAGTTCTTGATCCTATATTGCAAGTCTATAGTCACCTATTATGTGTTATGATCCGTTAACCCCGAAGTGACAATAATCGGGATACTTACCGGTGATGACCATAGTTTGAGGAGTTCATGTATTCACTATGTGCTAATGCTTTGTTCCGGTACTCTATTAAAAGGAGGCCTTAATATCCCTTAGTTTCCATTAGGACCCCGCTGCCACGGGAGGGTAGGACAAAAGATGTCATGCAAGTTCTTTTCCATAAGCACGTATGACTATATTCGGAATACATGCCTACATTACATTGATGAACTGGAGCTAGTTCTGTGTCACTCTATGTTATGATTGTTACATGATGAACCGCATCTGGCATAATTCTCCATCACCGATCCATTGCCTACGAGCTTTCCATATATTGTTCTTCGCTTATTTACTTTTCCGTTGCTATTGCTATCATCACTACAAAATACCAAAAATATTACTTTTGCTACCGTTACCTTTTACTACCATTACCACTACTATCATATTACTTTGCTACTAAATACTTTGCTGCAGATATTAAGTTTCCAGGTGTGGTTGAATTGACAACTCAGCTGCTAATACTTGAGAATATTCTTTGGCTCCCCTTGTGTCGAATCAATAAATTTGGGTTGAATACTCTACCCTCGAAAACTATTGCGATCCCCTATACTTGTGGGTTATCAAGACTATTTTCTGGCGCCATTGCCGGGGAGCATAGCTCTATCCTTTGAGTCACTTGGGATTTATATCTGCTTATCATTATGAAGAACTTGAGAGATCCAAAAACCAAGATTTATCCCTCAACTACGAGGGGAGGTAAGGAACTGCCATCTAGCTTCGCACTTGATTCACCTTCTGTTTTGAGTAAGCTTGCCACACCTAAACTTGCTTTTGCTATTTGTTCTGATATGTCGCATGTTATTGATGATGCTACTTCTGCTATGCATGATACTTATGATGAAACTACAGTGCCACTTGGTGAATTTCTTGATGAACAACTTGCTAGGGTTAGAGAGAATGAAAATATTGAATCTGATAATATTGATGAAAGTGATGATGAAGACTTGCTTGTTATTCCTAAGGGTTATGTTTTTGATAAAGAAGCTTCTTTAGCTATTTTAGCTTGCAAAGATAGTTATGAACTTAAGAGGTTATTTACTAAATGGAATAAGCAATCTCTAAATGCTAGGATGAAACCTGACCCTGCTTTTGCTACTTCACCTATCTTTGTTACTGATAAGGATTATGAATTCTCTATTGACCCTGATATAATTACTTTGTTTGAATCTGATCCTTTTCATGGCTATGAATCTGAAACTATTGTGGCACATCTTTCTAAATTAAATAATATAGCCACCTTGTTCACTAATGATGAAAGAACTCGTTACTTTTATATCCTTAAAATATTTCCATTCTCATTAAAGGGATATGCTAAAATATTTCCGTTCTCTTGATCCTGGTTGTGTGCATAGTCCCCAGGATATGATTTATTACTTCTCTGCTAAATATTTCCCTGCTCATAAGAAACAAGCTGCTTTTAGGGATATATATAATTTTGTGCAAATTGAAGAAGAGAGTCTCCCACAAGCTTGGGGGAGGCTTCTCCAATTACTTAATGCTTTGCCTGATCACCCTCTTAAGAAAAATGAAATACTTGATATCTTTTATAATGGACTAACCGATGCCTCCAGAGATTACCTGGATAGTTGTGTTGGTTCTATTTTCAGGGAAAGAACGCTGGATGAAGCTAAAATCCTATTGAATAATATGTTGAGAAATAAAAATAATTGGACACTTCCTGAACCAACTCCTGAGCCTATTCCTAAACCAACTCCAAAGAAGAGGGGTATGCTATTTCTCAGTCCTGAAGATATGCAAGAGGCAAAGAAATCTATGAAAGAAAATGGTATTAAAGCTGAAGATGTTAAGAATTTACCTCCTATTGAAGAAATACACGGTCTTAATTTACCGCCTGTTGAAGAAACATATGATCTTAATCCATTACCTATTGAAGAAGTACATGGTAGTAAAGGTAAATACTCTCTATAGATATGATAAAGCTGAAATCCCATTTACTAAGTTTGCTAGCCCATGCTTAGATGAGTTTGATAAATTTATGGCTAAGCAAGAAGATTTTAATGCTTATTTCAGTAGACAATTGAAATACAATTCAAATATGCTTGAACACGTGAGTGATTATATGGCTAATGTCAAAGGTGAACTTAAACTTATTAGTAAACATGCTTCCATGGTTACCACTCAATTAGAACAAGTACTTAAGGCTCAAAATGATTTGCTCAATGAATTGAATAGTAATAATAATGATTATGTTGTTAGATTATGACTAGAGGTGGTAAAATGACTCAGGAACCTTTGTATCCTGAAGGCCATCCTAAGAGAATTGAGCAAGATTCTCATAGAAATAATATAGATGCACCTAGTCCTTCTAAAAGGAAGAAAAAGAAAAATGATAGGACTTTGCATGCTTCTAGTGAACCTGTTATTGAAACACCTGAGAATCCAAATAATATTTTCATCTCTGATGCTGAAACACAATCTGGTAATGAACCTGAAACTAGTGATAATGTTAATGATAATGTTCATGATGATGCTCAACCTAGTAATGATAATGATATAGAAATTGAACCTGTTGTTGATCTTGATAACCCACAATCAAAGAATAAACGTTATGATAAGAAAGACTTTGTTGCTAGGAAACATGGTAAGGAAAGAGAGCCTTGGGTTCAGAAACCCATGCCTTTTCCTCCCAAACCATCCAAGGAAAAGGATGATGAGAATTTTGAGTGCTTTACTGAAATGATTAGACCTATCTTTTTGAAGGAAATATGCCCTAGAGGCAATAATAAAGTTATTATTTATTTCCTTATATCATGATAAATGTTTATTATTCATGCTAGAATTGTATTAACCGGAAACATAATACATGTGTGAATACATAGACAAACAGAGTGTCACTAGTATGCCTCTACTTGACTAGCTCATTAATCAAAGATGGTTATGTTTCCTAACCATGGACAAAGAGTTGTTATTTGATTAATGGGATCACATCATTAGGTGAATGATCTGATTGACATGACCCATTCTATTAGCTTAGCACCCGATCGTTTAGTATGTTGCTATTGCTTTCTTCATGACTTATACATGTTCCTATGACTATGAGATTATGCAACTCCCGTTTGCCGGAGGAACACTTTGTGTGCTACCAAACGTCACAACGTAACTGGGTGATTATAAAGGAGCTCTACAGGTGTCTCCAAAGGTACATGTTGGGTTGGCGTATTTCGAGATTAGGATTTGTCACTCCGATTGTCGGAGAGGTATCTCTGGGCCCTCTCGGTAATGCACATCACATAAGCCTTGCAAGCATTGCAACTAATGAGTTAGTTGCGAGATGATGTATTACGAAACGAGTAAAGAGACTTGCCGGTAACGAGATTGAACTAGGTATTGAGATAACGACGATCGAATCTCGGGCAAGTAACATACCGATGACAAAGGGAACAACGTATGTTGTTATGCGGTCTGACCGATAAAAGATCTTTGTAGAATATGTAGGAGCCAATATGAGCATCCAGGTTCCGCTGTTGGTTATTGACCAGAGACGTGTCTCGGTCATGTCTACATTGTTCTCGAACCCGTAGGGTCCGCACGCTTAAGGTTTCGATGACAGTTATATTATGAGTTTATGCATTTTGATGTACCGAAGTTTGTTCGGAGTTCCGGATGTGATCACGGACATGAAGAGGAGTCTCGAAATGGTCGAGACATAAAGATTGATATATTGGAAGCCTATATTTGGATATCGGAAGTGTTCCAAGTGAAATCGGGATGTTACCGGAGTACCGGGAGGTTACCGGAACCCCCCGGGAGGTATATGGGCCTTAGTGGGCTTTAGTGGAAGAGAGGAGAGGTGGCCAGGGCTGGGCTGCGTGCCCCTCCCCCCTAGTCCTAATAGGACAAGGAGAGGGGGGCGGCGCCCCCCCTTCCTTCTCTCTCTCCTCTTCCCCCTTCCCGAATCCTATTCCAACTAGGAAAGGGGGAATCCTACTCCCGGCGGGAGTAGGACTCCTCCTGGTGCGCCCTCCTCCTGGCCGGCCGCACCTCCCCCTTGTTCCTTTATATACGGAGGAAGGGGGCACCCCTAGACACAAGTTGATCCACGTGATCATATTCTTAGCCGTGAGTGGTGCCCCCTTCCACCATAGTCCTCGATAATATTGTAGCGGTGCTTAGGCGAAGCCCTGCGACGGTAGTACATCAAGATCGTCACCACGCCGTCGTGCTGACGGAACTCTTCCCCGACACTTTGCTGGATCGGAGTTCGGGGATCGTCATCGAGCTGAACGTGTGCTAGAACTCGGAGGTGCCGTAGTTTCGGTGCTTGATCGGTCGGGCCATGAAGACGTACGACTAAATCAACCGCGTTGTGCTAATGCTTCCGCTGTCGATCTACAAGGGTACGTAGATCACACTCTCCCCTCTCGTTGCTATGCATCACCATGATCTTGCGTGTGCGTAGGAAAATTTTGAAATTACTATGTTCCCCAACAGTGGCATCCGAGCCTAGGTTTTATGTGTTGATGTTATATGCATGAGTAGAACACAAGTGAGTTGTGGGCGATATAAGTCATACTGCTTACCAGCATGTCATACTTTGGTTCGGCAGTATTGTTGGACGAAGCGGCCCGGACCGACATTACGCGTACGCTTACGCGAGACCGGTTCTCCCGACGTGCTTTGCACAAAGGTGGCTAGCGGGTGATAGTTTCTCCAACTTTAGTTGAACCGAGTGTGGCTACGCCCGGTCCTTGCGAAGGTTAGAACAACACCAACTTGACAAACTATCGTTGTGGTTTTGATGCGTAGGTTAGATTGGTTCTTGCTTAAGCCCGTAGCAGCCACGTAAAACTTGCAACAACAAAGTAGAGGACGTCTAACTTGTTTTTGCAGGGCATGTTGTGATGTGATATGGTCAAGACATGATGCTAAATTTTATTGTATGAGATGATCATGTTTTGTAACCGAGTTATCGGCAACTGGCAGGAGCCATATGGTTGTCGCTTTATTGTATGCAATGCAATCGCGTTGTAATGCTTTACTTTATCACTAAGCGGTAGCGATAGTCGTGGAAGCATAAATTTGGCGAGACGACAACGATGCTACGATGGAGATCAAGGTGTCACGCCGGTGACGATGGTGATCACGACGGTGCTTCGAAGATGGAGATCACAAGCACAAGATGATGATGGCCATATCATATCACTTATATTGATTGCATGTGATGTTTATCTTTTATGCATCTTATCTTGCTTTGATTGACGGTAGCATTATAAGATGATCTCTCACTAATTATCAAGAAGTGTTCTCCCTGAGTATGCACCGTTGCGAAAATTCTTCGTGCTGAGACACCACGTGATGATCGGGTGTGATAGGCTCTACGTTCAAATACAACGGGTGCAAAACAGTTGCACACGCAGAATACTCAGGTTATACTTGACGAGCCAAGCATATACAGATATGGCCTCGGAACACGGAGACCGAAAGGTCGAGCGTGAATCATATAGCAGATATGATCAACATAGCGATGTTCACCATTGAAACTACTCCATCTCACATGATGATCGGACATGGTTTAGTTGATTTGGATCACGTAATCACTTAGAGGATTAGAGGGATGTCCATCTAAGTGGGAGCTCTTAAGTAATATGATTAATTGCACTTAAATTTATCATGAACTTAGTCCTGGTAGTATTTTGCAAATTATGTTGTAGATCAATAGCTCACGTTGTTGCTTCCCTGTGTTTATTTTGATATGTTCCTAGAGAAAATTGTGTTGAAAGATGTTAGTAGCAATGATGTGGATTGGATCTGTGATCTGAGGTTTATCCTCATTGCTGCACAGAAGAATTATGTCCTTGATGCACCGCTAGGTGACGGACCTATTGCAGGAGCAGATGCACATGTTATGAATGTTTGGCTAGCTCAATATGATGACTACTTGATAGTTTAAGTGCACCATGCTTAATGGCTTAGAATCGGGACTTCAAAGACGTTTTGAACGTCATGGAGCATATGAGATGTTCCAGGAGTTGAAGTTAATATTTCAAGCAAATACCTGAGTTGAGAGATATGAATTCTCCAACAAGTTCTATAGCTAAAAAGATGGAGGAGAATCGCTCAACTAGTGAGCATGTGCTCAGATTGTCTGAGTACTACAATCGCTTGAATCAAGTGGGAGTTAATCTTCCAGATAAGATAGTGATTGACAGAATTCTCTAGTCACCATCACCAAGTTAGTAGAACTTCGTGATGAACTATGATATGCAAGGGATAACGGAAACGATTCACAAGCTCTTCGTAATGCGGAAATTGACGAAGGTAGAAATCGAGAAAAACATCAAGTGTTGATGGTAGACAAGACCACTAGTTTCAAGAAAAGGGCAGATGGAAGAAGGGGAACTTCAAGAAGAACAACAAGCAAGTTGCTGCTCAAGTGAAGAAGCCCAAGTCTGGTCCTAAGCCTGAGACTAAGTGTTTCTACTGCAAAGGGACTGGTCACTGAAAGCGGAACTACCCCAAGTGATTGGCAGATAAGAAGGATGGCAAAGTGAACATAAGTATATTTGATATACATGTTATTGATGTGTACTTTACTAGTGTTTATAGCAACCCCTCAGTATTTGATACTAGTTCAGTTGCTAAGATTAGTAACTCGAAACGGGAGTTGCAGAATAAACAGAGACTAGTTAAGGGTGAAGTGATGATGTGTGTTGGAAGTGGTTCCAAGATTGATATGATCATCATCGCACACTCCCTATACTTTCGGGATTAGTGTTGAACCTGAATAAGTGTTATTTGGTGTTTGCGTTGAGCATGAATATGATTTGATCATGTTTATTGTAATACAGTTATTCATTTAAGTAAGAGAATAAATTGTTGTTCTGTTTACATGAATAAAACCTTATATGGTTACACACCCAATGAAAATAGTTCGTTGGATCTCGATCGTAGTGATACACATAATCATAATATTGAAACCAAAAGATGCAAATTTAATAATGATAGTGCAACTTATTTGTGGCACTGCCGTTTAGGTCTTATTGGTGTAAAGCGCATGAAGAAACTCCACGCTGATGGGTTTTTGGAATCACTTGATTATGAATCAGTTGATGCTTGCGAACCATGCCTCATGGGCAAGATGACTAAAACGCCGTTCTCCGGAACTATGGAGCGAGCAACTGACTTATTGGAAATAATACATACTGATGTATGAGATCCGATGAGTGTTAAGGCTCGTGGCGGGTATCATTATTTTCTGACCTTCACAGATGATTTGAGCAGATATGGGTATATCTACTTAATGAAACACAAGTCTGAAATATTTGAAAAGTTCAAAGAATTTCAGAGTGAAGTGGAGAATCATCGTAACAAGAAAATAAAAGTTTCTACGATATGATCGCAGAGGTAAAATATTTGAGTTACGAGTTTGGCCTTTAGTTAAAACAATGTGAAATAGTTTCACTACTCACGCCACCTGGAACACCACAGCATAATGGTGTGTCCGAACATCATAACCGTACTTTATTAGATATGGTGCGATCTATGATGTCTCTTACCGATCTACCACTATCGTTTTGGGGTTATGCATTAAAGACAGCTGCATTCACGTTTAAAAGGGCACCATCTAAGTCCGTTGAGACGACACAATCTGAATTGTGGTTTGGCAAGAAACCAAAGTTGCCGTTTCTTAAAGTTTGGGGTTGTGATGCTTCTATGAAAAAGTTTCATCCTGATAAGCTCAAACCCAAATCGGAGAAATATGTCTTCATAGGATACCCAAAGGAGACTGTTGGGTACACCTTCTATCACAGATCCGAAGGCAAATTATTCATTGCTGAGAATGGATCCTTTCTAGAGAAGGAGTTTCTCTCGAAAGAAGTGAGTGGGAGGAAAGTAGAACTTGATGAGGTAACTGTACCTACTCCCTTATTGGAAAGTAGTTCATCATAGAAATCTGTTCCTGTGACTACTAGACCGATTAGTGAGGAAGCTAATGATGATGATCATGTAACTTCAGATCAAGTTACTACCGAACCTCGTAGGTAAACCAGAGTGAGATCTGCACCAGAGTGGTACGGTAACCCAGTTCTGGAGGTCATATTACTTGACCATGACGAGCCTACGAACTATGAGGAAGCGATGATGAGCCCAGATTCCGTGAAATGGCTTGAGGCCATGAAATCTGAGATGAGATCCATGTATGAGAACAAAGTATAGACTTTGATTGACTTGCCCAATGATCGGCGAGCCATTGAGATTAAATGGATCTTCAAGAGGAAGACGGACGCTGATAGTAGTGTTACTATCTACAAAGCTAGAATTGTCGCAAAAAGGTTTTCGACAAGTTCAAGGTGTTGACTACGATGAGAGTTTCTCACTCGTATCTATGCTTAAATCTGTCCGAATCATGTTAGCAATTGCCGCATTTTATGAAATCCAGCAAATGGATAAACAAAACTGCATTCCTTAATGGATTTATTAAAGAAGAGTTGTATATGATACAACCAGAAGGTTTTGTCAATCCTAAAGGTGCTAACAAAATGTGCAAGCTCCAGCGATCCATCTATGGACTGGTGCAAGCATCTCGGAGTTGGAATATGCGCTTTGATGAGATGATCAAAGCATATAGTTTTATACAGACTTGCGGTGAAGCCTGTATTTACAAGAAAGTGAGTGGGAGCACTACAACATTTCTGATAAGTATATGTGAATGACATATTGTTGATCGAAAATAATGTAGAATTATTCTGCAAAGCATAAAGGAGTGTTTTCAAAGAAGTTTTTCAAAGAAAGACCTCGGTGAAGCTGTTTACGTATTAAGCATCAAGATCTATAGAGATTGATCAAGACGCTTGATAAGTTTTTTCAATGAGTACATACCTTGACAATATTTTGAAGTAGTTCAAAAATGGAACAGTCAAAGAAAGACTTCTTGACTGTGTTACAAGGTGTGAAATTGAGTAAGACTCAAAGCCCGACCACGGCAGAAGATAGAAAGAGAATGAAAGTCATTCCCTATGCCTCAGCCATAGGTTCTATAAAGTATGCCATGCTGTGTACCAGATCTATTGTATACCCTACACTGTGTTAAGCAAGGGAGTACAATAGTGATCTAAGAGTAGATCACTGGACAGCGGTCAAAATTATCCTTAGTGGAATAAGGAAATATTTCTCAATTATGGAGGTGACAAAAGGTTCGTCATAAAAAGTTACGTCGATGCAAGTTTTGACATAGATCTGGATGACTCTAAGTCCTGATCTAGATACATATTGAAAGTGGGAGCAATTAGCTAGAGTAGCTCCGTGCAGAGCATTGTAGACATAGAATTCGCAAAATACTTACGGATCTGTATGTGACAGACCCGTTGACTAAAATTATCTCACAAGCAAAACATGATCACACCTTAGTACTCTTTGGGTGTTAATCACATAAACGATGTGAACTAGATTACTGACTCTAGTAAACCCTTTGGGTATAGGTCACATGACGATGTGAACTATGGGTGTTAATCACATGGTGATGTGAACTATTAGTGTTGAATCACATGGCGATGTGAACTAGATTATTGACTCTAGTGCAACTGGGAGACTGAAGGAAATATGCCCTAGAGGCAATAATAAAGTTATTATTTATTTCCTTATATCATGATAAATGTTTATTATCCATGCTAGAATTGTATTAACCGGAAACATAATACATGTGTGAATACATAGACAAACAGAGTGTCACTAGTATGCCTCTACTTGACTAGCTCATTAATCAAAGATGGTTATGTTTCCTAACCATGGACAAAGAGTTGTTATTTGATTAACGGGATCACATCATTAGGTGAATGATCTGATTGACATGACCCATTCCATTAGCTTAGCACCCGATCGTTTAGTATGTTGCTATTGCTTTCTTCATGACTTATACATGTTCCTATGACTATGAGATTATGCAACTCCCGTTTGCCGGAGGAACACTTTGTGTGCTACCAAACGTCACAACGTAACTGGGTGATTATAAAGGAGCTCTACAGGTGTCTCCAAAGGTACATGTTGGGTTGGCGTATTTCGAGATTAGGATTTGTCACTCCGATTGTCGGAGAGGTATCTCTGGGCCCTCTCGGTAATGCACATCACATAAGACATGCAAGCATTGCAACTAATGAGTTAGTTGCGAGATGATGTATTACGAAACGAGTAAAGAGACTTGCCGGTAACGAGATTGAACTAGGTATTGAGATACCGACGATCGAATCTCGGGCAAGTAACATACGATGACAAAGGGAACAACGTATGTTGTTATGCGGTCTGACCGATAAAAGATCTTCGTAGAATATGTAGGAGCCAATATGAGCATCCAGGTTCCGCTGTTGGTTATTGACCGGAGACGTGTCTCAGTCATGTCTACATTGTTCTTGAACCCGTAGGGTCCGCACGCTTAAGGTTTCGATGACAGTTATATTATGAGTTTATGCATTTTGATGTACCGAAGTTTGTTCAGAGTCCCGGGTGTGATCATGGACATGACGAGGAGTCTCTAAATGGTCAAGACATAAAGATTGATATATTGGAAGCCTATATTTGGATATCGGAAGTGTTCCGAGTGAAATCGGGATGTTACCGGAGTACCGGGAGGTTACCGGAACCCCCCGGGAGGTATATGGGCCTTAGTGGGCTTTAGTGGAAGAGAGGAGAGGTGGCCAGGGCTGGGCCGCGTGCCCCTCCCCCCCAATCCGAATAGGACAAGGAGAGGGGGGCGACGCCCCCCTTCCTTCCCTCTCTCCTCTTCCCCCTTCCCGAATCCTATTCCAACTAGGAAAGGGGGGAATCCTACTCCCGGTGGGAGTAGGACTCCTCCTGGCATGCCCTCCTCCTGGCTGGCCGCACCTCCCCCTTGTTCCTTTATATACGGAGGCAGGGGGCACCCCTAGACACAAGTTGATCCACGTGATCATATTCTTAGCCGTGTGCGGTGCCCCCTTCCACCATAATCCTCGATAATATTGTAGCGGTGCTTAGGCGAAGCTCTGCAACGGTAGAACATCAAGATCGTCACCATGCCGTCGTGCTGACGGAACTCTTCCCCAACACTTTGCTGGATCGGAGTCCGGGGATCGTCATCAAGCTGAACGTGTGCTAGAACTCGGAGGTGCCGTAGTTTCGGTGCTTGATCGGTCGGGCCGTGAAGACGTACGACTACATCAACCGCGTTGTGCTAACGCTTCCGCTATCGATCTACAAGGGTACGTAGATCACACTCTCCCCTCTCGTTGCTATGCATCACCATGATCTTGCGTGTGCGTAGGAAAATTTTGAAATTACTACGTTCCCCAACACTTTTTGCATATGCGATTAACTAATATGCTCAAAATGAATCCTTATGCTAAGTATATGAAAGATATTGTTACAAATAAAAGAAAGATACCGGAAGCTTAAATTTCCACCATGCTTGCTAATTATACTTTTAAGGGTGGAATACCAAAGAAACTTGGAGATCCCGGTGTACCAACTATACCATGCTCCATTAAAAGAAACTATGTTAAAACTGCTTTATGTGATCTTGGAGCCGGTGTTAGTGTTATGTCTCTCTCTTTATATCGTAGACTTGATTTGAATAAGTTGACACCTACTGAAATATCTTTGCAAATGGCTAATAAATCAACTGCTATACATGTCGGTATTTGTGAGGATGTGCCTGTTGTGGTTGCAAACGTTACTATTTTAACGGACTTCGTTATTCTTGATATTCCCGAGGATGATAGTATGTCTATTATTCTTGGAAGACCCTTTTTGAATACTGCTAGGGCTGTTATTGATTGCACTAAAGGCAATGTCACTTTTCATGTTAATGGTAATGAGCATACGGTACACTTTCCGAGAAAACAACCTCAAGTTCATAGTATCAACTCTATTCGAAAAATTCCATCGATTATATTTGGAGGTTTTGAATTTCCTCTTCCTACTGTCAAGAAGAAATATGATATTCTTATTATTGGGGATGTGCATATCCCCGTTGAGGTAACATAGTGTTATTCGAAATTTCTCCGGTTCCATGTTATTCGGAATGAGTTTGTTAACAAGACCTGATCAACCTTGTTAGTGGATTCCCTTTGATGATCATGAGATGGATGAAACTAGAAGGCACAACCTTCTATACCCCACTTTTACTTTCTGTTATTTATATTAAATAAAATAAAAATAAATATTTTTTGTCTGTTATCTGATTATCCGTGCAATATAAAAATACCCCAAAAATAAAAGTTCTCCAAATGCCCTGAAATTTAAATATGATTTTTTATACAATATTTGAGAATATTTGGCACTGAGAACATGGCAGGGGGGGGGTCAACCACCTGCCCACGAGGGTGGAGGGCGCGCCCCCTGCCTCGTGGGCCCACAGTGGCCCTCCTCCACTTATCCTTTCACCCACACACTCCTTCTTCATCCCCCAAACACGAATAACCAGCTCAAACCCGAGTCCAAGCTCGTTTTGCTGCCGTTTTTTATCTCCTTGCTCAAAGCACCTCTCACAAAACTGCTTGGGGAGATTGTTCCTTGGTATGTGACTCCTCCATTGGTCCAATTAGTTTTTGTTCTAGTGCTTTATTCATTGCAAATTTGTGCTGCTTAGGTGACCCTGTTCTTGAGCTTGCATGTCAAATTTATATGGTCAAAAGTAGTTTTGATGCATGATATAGGCTCTAGGCACTTGTAGGAGTAGTGGCTATCAATTTTGTTGAGTTTGGTTTACTTTTATTTTGAAGTTACTAAAAATTTAAGAATTTTTTAGAAAATAATGAAGAGATTTTTGAGGGGCTCATCGAGCTGAAGCTCGAAGGAAAAGCAAAATGAAAAGGCAGCGAAGCCCAAGTATAATCTGCCTCGCACCGTGGAGGTTCGGCCATGTGAATGGCCTTCCGGTGAATTCTTGAGAACAGCCGGGATTTATGATGATTTTTATGAATTGGCTGAGAATGCAGGCCTCACCGCTTTCCTCCACGACCAACGCGACCAGTATCTCTTACTCACAAATATCTTTGTGCAAAACTTTCATTTCCATTCTAGGAGCTCACCACCTACGGTGGAGTTTTATCTATATGATGAGTATAAGGAGATGTCACTTTATGATTTTTGTCGGGTTTGTTTGGTCCCTTTCGAGGGCATGACAGAGGAACCACATCGCGGCGATGTGGATGGGTTTATTGATACCATCACTGTAGGGGAAATGAGGAAGGTTTTCGATGCACGAATCACTAGCATACATTTTCCTGTTTTACGCTACTTTGCAATATTTGCTAGTCGTTGCTTAATTGGTCGCGGAAACTGTGGAAACCTTAGTGTTGCTGATATTATTATTTTGTTCACGGTTTATTCAGTGATAACTGATAGGTCCATTTTGCATCATGCTTTTATATCGATATTTATTGCATTATGGGCTGTTATTACACATTATATCACAATACTTATGCCTATTCTCTCTTATTTTACAAGGTTTACATAAAGAGGGAGAATGCCGGCAGCTGGGATTCTGGGCTGGAAAAGGAGCAAATATTAGAGACCTATTCTACACAGCTCCAAAAGTCCCAAAACTCCACGGAAGACGTTTTCCAAATATATAAGAAATACTGAGAGCAAGAACTTCACCAGGGGGGCCACACCCTGCCCACGAGGGTGGGGGCGCGCCCTACCCAGGCCCCCTACCTCGTGGGCCCCCTGGTGGCCCTCCGGTGACCATCTTCTGCTATATGAAGTTTTTCGATGGGAAAAAAAAATAAGAAGACATCTTCTTGGACGAAACTCCGCCGCCACGAGGTGGAACCAATCTAGGGCTCTGGCGGAGCTGTTCTGCCGGGGAAACTTCCCTCCGGGAGGGGGAAATCATTGCCATCGTCATCACCAACGCTCCTCTCATCAGGAGAGGACAATCTCCATAAACATCTTCATCAGCACCATCTCCTCTCAAAACCCTAGTTCATCTCTTGTATCCAATTCTTATCTCCAAGTCCGGGATTGGTGCTAGTAGGTTGCTAGTAGTGTTAATTACTCCTTGTAGTTGATGCTAGTTGGTTTAATTGGTGGAAGATCATATGTTCAGATCCTATATGCATATTAATACCCCTCTGATTATGAACATGTTTATGCTTTGTGAGTAGTTACTTTTGTTCCTGAGGACATGGGAGAAGTCTTGCTATTAGTAGTCATGTGAATTTTGGTACTCGTTCAATATTTTGATGGGATGTATGTTGTCTCTCCTCTAGTGGTGTTATGTGAACATCGACTACATGACACTTCACCATTGTTTGGGCCTAGAGGAAGGCGAGGGAGTCCTGGATTAGGGGGTCTCCGGACAGCCGGACTATATCCTTTGGCCGGACTGTTGGACTATGAAGATACAAGATCGAAGACTTCGTCCCATGTCCGGATGGGACTTTACTTGGCGTGGAAGGCAAGCTAGGAAATACGGATATGTATATGTCCTCCTTTCTAACCGACCTTTTGTAACCCTATCCCCCTCCGGTGTCTATATAAACCGGGGGGCTTTAGTCCATAGGACAAGATACAATCATACCATAGGCTAGCTTCTAGGGTTTAGCCTCTATGATCTCGTGTTAGATCAACTCTTGTAATACTCATATCATCAAGAACAATCAAGCAGGATGTAGGGTTTTACCTCCATCAAGAGGGCCCGAACCTGGGTAAACATCGTGTCCCCTGCCTCCTGTTACATTCCGCCTTAGACGCAATGTTCGGGACCCCCTACCCGATATCCGCCGGTTTTGACACCGGCTTTTGGTGCTTTGATTGAGAGTTCCACTGTGTCATCACCGTAAGGCTTGATGGCTCCTTCGATCATCGCTAGCGATGCGGTCCAGGGTGAGGCTTTCCTCCCCAGACAGATCTTCGTATTCGGCGGCTTTGCACTGCGGGCCAATTCGCTTGGCCATCTGGAGCAGATTGAGAGCTATGCCCCTGGCCATCAGGTCAGATTCAGAAACCTGAACTACACGGCCGATATCCACGGAGGCTTGATCTTCGAAGGATTCGAGCCCATGCCGGACGCGCCACGCAGTCACGACGAGCAAGACGTAACTCTGCCATCGGACAGTGTTCGGGAGATCGCATACGCAGTTACTCCGTCCAATCCGAAGCAAGTTGTGCCATCCGAGACCGGAGGGATGGACCCCGCCATGGAGGCCGCACTCTCAGTGGCGATAGAGCCGGATACTGACTTCACCCCTTACGAGAGCCGTGTCGCCGAACCATTGGATTCATCTCCGGCCACGGATTTCGAGCCGCTCATATCCATAACTGGGCGCCGATCATGGAGTTCACCTCCGCGGACATCTTTCATCACTCACCCTTTGGGGATGTGCTAAATTCATTAAGGTCTCTCTCCCTGTCAGGAGAACCTTGGCCGAACTACGTGCGGCTAGAATGGGATGCGGACGATGAAGAAATTCGCTGCCCATCCACCACCCACTTAGTAGCCACTATCGACGACTTAACCGACATGCTCGACTTCGGCTCCGAAGACTTCGAAAGTATGGACGACGAAGCCAGAGACGAACAGGATCCACCGCCCTCAGGGCACTGGAGTGCCACCTCATCATATGATATATATATACATGGTGGACACCCCCAAAGAAGGCAATGGCGACGAGACAGTAGAGGATGACCCCTCTAAGAAGCAACCCAAGCGCCGACGTCAGCGGTGCCGCTCTAAGTCCCGCCACAGCAAGAGCAGTGATACCGGCACAGGAGATAATAACACTCCGGATAGCGCCGAAGACAACAACAATCCCCTCCAGCACGGCGAAGAGCTAGAGGACGAACAAGCTAGCCCTCCATAGAAGGCAGCAGATGGGGAACCGGAGGAGGACAATTACATGCCTCTCTCCGAAGACGAGGCGAGCCTCGGCGACGACGAGTTTATCGTGCATGAGGACCCCGTCGAGCAAGAGCGCTTCAAGCGCTGACTTATGGCCACGGCAAATAGCCTAAAGAAGAAACAGCAACAGCTTAGAGCTGATCAAGACTTGCTAGCAGACAGATGGACCGAAGTCCTTGTGGCCAAGGAGCATGAACTTGAGCGCCCGTCCAAGAGTTACCCAAAACGCAGGTTGCTACCTCACCTCGAGGAGGAAGCATTGAAACCTCATTCACCAGTGTACGATGCGGCTGACAGGCCACTACGCAGTCGAGCCAGAAAGGCATTTCAGCCTAAACTTCAGTCTGCACCCCGTCGCCACTCAGTCAAAGATACTAAGGCCTGGGGCAACACAGAGGACCTGCGAGACATCTTGGACAGCAAGGCAAAAAACGCAAGGTCAATATACGGGACACGAACACGCACGCCCACACGGGACGATGATCATCGCGTCGGATACACCAAGAGTAAATCCGGCCGGGCCGAATACAGCAGACAAGAATCATACGAACTACGTCGAGATATAGCCTGGCACAGAGGTGCCGCACACCCCCTATGCTTCACTGATGAAGTTATGAATCATGAATTCCCGGGGGGTTTCAAACCCGTAAATATCGAATCATACGACGGCACAACAGATCCCGCTGTATGGATTGAGGATTTCCTCCTTCACATCCACATGGCTCGTGGTGAAGATCTACATGCCATCAAGTACCTCCCACTAAAACTCAAAGGACCAGCTCAGCATTGGCTGAATAGCTCGCCAGCAGATTCCATCGGCAGTTGGGAGGATTTGGAAGATGCAATTCTTGACAACTTCCAGGGCACTTATGTGCGGCCACCGGATGCTGATGACTTGAGCCACATAACCCAGCAGCCAGGGGAATCGTCCAGACAATTCTGGACACGGTTCCTGACTAAGAAAAATCAAATTGTAGACTGTCTGGATGCAGAAGCCCTAGCGGCATTCAAGCATAACATCCGAGACGAGTGGCTCGCCCGCCACCTCGGCCAGGAGAAGCCGAAATCTATGGCAGCCCTCACAACACTCATGACCCGCTTTTGCATGGGCGAGGATAGCTGGCTGGCTCGCACCAACAACACATCAAGGAATCTGGATACCTCGGGTACCAAAGACGTTAATGGTAGGCAGCGTCGTAATAGACCAAAGCGCTGCAATAACGGCGATAACACCGAAGATACGGCAGTCAACGCCAGAATCAAAGGCTCTAGATCCAGTCAGCAGAAAAAGCCATTCAAAAGAAATACTCCGGCTCCGTCCAGTCTAGATTGCATACTGGATCGCTCGTGTAAAATCCACGGCACCCCTAACAAGCCAGCCAATCACACCAACAGAGAATGCTGGGTATTCAAGCAGGCCGGTAAGTTAAATGCCGAAAACAAGGACAAGGGGTTGCATAGCGATGACGAGGAGGAGCCCCGGCCGCCAAACCCAGGAGGACAAAAGGGGTTTCCCCCACAAGTGAGGATAGTGAACATGATATACGCAACCCACATTCCCAAGAGGGAGCGGAAGCGTGCACTAAGGGACGTCTACGCGATGGAGCCCGTCGCCCCGAAGTTCAACCCATGGTCTGCTTGTCCGATCATCTTCGATCGTAGGGACCACCCCACTAGCATCCGTCATGGCGGATCTGCCACACTGGTCCTAGACCACATCATTGACGGATTTCACCTCACTCGAGTCCTTATGGACGGCGGCAGCAGCCTAAACCTGCTTTATCAGGATATAGTGCGAAAAATGGGTATCGATCCCTCAAGGAGCAAACCCAGCAAAACCACCTTTAAAGGCATCATCCCAGGTGTAGATGCCCATTGCACAGGCTCAATCACACTGGAAGTGGTCTTCGGATCACCGGATAACTTCCGAAGCGAAGAGTTAATCTTCGACATCGTCCTGTTTCGCAGTGGCTATCATGCAGTGCTCGTACGGACAACATTTGCAAAATTCAATGCAGTGTCGCATTACGCATACCTCAAGCTCAAGATGCCAGGACCTCGCGGGGTCATAACAGTAAATGGAAACACAGAACGCTCGCTCCGTACGGAAGAGCACACTGCGGCCCTTGCAGCAGAGGCACAAAGCAGCCTGTTCAGACAGACCACTCATTCGGTGTTACAGCCCCCGGACACCTTTAAGCGAGTCCGGAATAATATGCAACAGGTGAAGGAAATATGCCCTAGAGGCAATAATAAAGTTATTATTTATTTCCTTATAATCATGATAAATGTTTATTATTCATGCTAGAATTGTATTAACCGGAAACATAATACATGTGTGAATACATAGACAAACAAAGTGTCACTAGTATGCCTCTACTTGACTAGCTCGTTAATCAAAGATGGTTATGTTTCCTAACCATGAACAATGAGTTGTTATTTGATTAACGGGATCACATCATTGAGAGAATGATCTGATTGACATGACCCATTCCATTAGCTTAGCACCCGATCGTTTAGTATGTTGCTATTGCTTTCTTCATGACTTATACATGTTCCTATAACTATGAGATTATGCAACTCCCATTTACCGGAGGAACACTTTGGGTACTACCAAACGTCACAACGTAACTGGGTGATTATAAAGGAGTACTACAGGTGTCTCCAAAGGTACATGTTGGGTTGGCGTATTTCGAGATTAGGTTTTGTCACTCCGATTGTCGGAGAGGTATCTCTGGGACCTCTCGGTAATGCACATCACTTAAGCCTTGCAAGCATTGCAACTAAATGAGTTAGTTGCGGGATGATGTATTACAGAACGAGTAAAGAGACTTGCCAGCAACGAGATTGATCTAGGTATTGGAATACCGACGATCGAATCTCGGGCAAGTAACATACCGATGACAAAGGGAACAACGTATGTTGTTATGCGGTCTAACCGATAAAGATCTTCGTAGAATATGTAGGAGCCAATATGGTCATCCAGGTCCCGCTATTGGTTATTGACCGGAGACGTGTCTCGGTCATGTCTACATTGTTCTCGAACCCGTAGGGTCCGCACGCTTAAGGTTACGATGACAGTTATATTATGAGTTTATGCATTTTGATGTACCGAAGGTTTTTCGGAGTCCCGGATGTGATCACGGACATGACGTGGAGTCTCGAAATGGTCGAGACGTAAAGATTGATATATTGGAAGCCTATATTTGGACATCGGAATCGTTCCGGGTGAAATCGGCATTTTTCCGGAGTACCGGGGGGTTACCGGAACCCCCCCGGGGGTTTATTGGGCCTACATGGGCCTTGAGGGAGAAGAGAGAAGGAGGCAAGAGGTGGCCGCACGCCCCTCCCCTTTCTAGTCCGAATAGGACAAGGGAAGGGGGGCGCCCCCCCCTTTCCTTCCTCTCTTCCACCTCTTTCTCCTCTCTCCTTGCCCAACTAGGAGTCCTACTCCCGATGGGAGTAGGACTCCCCCTTGGCGCGCCCACCTTGGCCGGCCGCCCCCTCTCCCTGGCTCCTTTATATACTGAGGCAAGGGGCACCCTAGAAGACACAAGTTGATCCACGTGATCTATTCCTTAGCCGTGTGCGGCGCCCCCAGCCACCATAGTCCTCGATAATACTGTAGCGGAGTTTAGGCGAAGCCCTGCTGCTGTAGTGCATCAAGATCGTCACCACGCCGTTGTGCTGACGGAACTCTTCCCCGACACTTTGCTGGATCGGAGTCCGGGGATCGTCATTGAGCTGAACGTGTGCTCGAACTCGGAGGTGTCGTAGTTTCGGTGCTTGATCGGTCGGATCGTGAAGACGTACGACTACATCAACCAAACGCTTCCGTTGTCGATCTACTAGGTATGTAGATCACACTCCCCCCTTGTTGCTATCCATCACATGATGTTGCGTGTGCGTAGGAAAATTTTGAAATTACTACGAAACCCAACAACAGGATCGCCTGGCGTGATCTACGCTCGCCTAGCAATTCGGCCCCCGTCCCAGTCCCAGTGCAGCGATGAAATTCGTGCTGCGCGTACATAACTACGCATTGAAAATACCATGGGCATAGGCGGGGGCACAATCAGGACACGCCCCGCATTGTGTCTTAACCACACCAGGGGCTGTATACCTTTGACATTCCTTTTCTCTTTCAGGGCCTAGCTCTTCGGAAGGCCTTTCCGGCAGTCCGACGGCCGGACACATTCCGGAAGCAACAATCGAGGTGGCAAGAAGCTAAGGTGAACACGGGAACCGCCAGGTGGTCTCTATTAATACTTGATATACCCGCTTTTTACTATTTATGCGTAGCTTGCCTTGGATAGGACATTTCGAATTGTCCTAATTTAAGCTTATTGCACTGCTCGTACCAGTATGCTTCGACGTATTATTCAAATAACAATGCATATTATTAATCTGCCATTGCATTATTTAAGTTCTTCTCTTTCTCTTATATGTCCATTTACGACATTCCGCACCTGCACGCTCGGGTACGGTCAGTACGCCAGGGGCTCTCGTTTACCCCGTAATACGGCGCAAGAAGTCCGAACACTTTCGACAGTGCGGCACCCCGAACTTATAGCATTATATGCATCAGCTCCGAATCATGTCTTGGGTCAAATGTTGGGTTGCCCGGCTCCGATGCTTTGGTACCTTACGTTCTGCTATATCGGCTAACGTAGCGGTGGGAGAACTACTGCGATTGTGTCCCGGTTCTTCCGGACGAGCACCTCAGTAGAGAAGCCAAAAACTGACTGTCATGATAAGGCGAGAGACTGGTCGTTGTTCGAGAGGTCTCAAGTCCTTAAAGACTTTTTCCGCTTCGGGCGAAGAGTCGGCCTTGTCTGGCTTAGGCGTGTATAGCGCCCCAAATCCGGCCTTCCGAATACCAGGGGCTTCGCCAAAAATTTAAAATCATAGACTTCTATGGCTAAGTGAGAGTGTTAAAGCATTATAGTCCGATTGCCTGGTTCGTTGCACTGAGCACCTCCCTTGAAGGACCCAAAATTGGGGTAAAGAGTGTTCAGATTTACCCAGAACACCCCAGTACTAGTTACATGGGGGCAGAAGCTGATGACTGGCCAACTCTCAGATTTTATAAACAGCCGCACAGAAGGTAATATTTTAAATTAAGAAAGCGTCGCATGGCGCAAAAGAACTCGTTTAATATTACAGTATCACATGGGCATGTTCATTCAAAAATTACATCCTTGGCACACTCATCTTCCACTAAGCGGGAACCCTTCAGGACGCTCTCATAGTAATTTTCAGGGCAGCGATGCTCCTTGCCCTCCGACGGCCCCTCCTTCACAAGCTTCACGGCGTCCAGCTTCGCCCAGTGCACCTTCGGCCGGGCAAAAGCTCTGCGTGCACCTTTAATGCAGACGGATCGCTTGATGACTTCAAGACGTGGGCAGGCTTCCACTAGCCGCCTCACCAGACCAAAGTAGCTGCCGGACAGGGGCTCGCCAGGCCACATCCAGACTATAAGGCCCTTCATGGCCTGTTCAGTCGCCTTGTGAAGTTCGACCAACTGCTTCAGCTGGTCGCTCAAGGACACGGGGTGTTCGGTCCCAGTATACTAAGACCAGAACAACTTCTGCGATGAGATCCCCTCCTCAGCCCGGTAAAACTCTGCGGCATCCAGCACACTGCGGGAAAGATCTGCAAACGCTCCTGGAGAGCTCTGAACTCGGGTAAGAAAAAGGAAAGTCTCCTTCACATGCTTGCTTTGCATATTGAATGCCTTACCCGCTGCTATCTTCTTTGCCGCATCAATCTCCTGGAGGGCCTTGTGGGCTTCGGCCTTGGCGCTTCGGACGCTTTCAAGTGCCTGCGCCAGCTTGGACTCCCGCGTCTTGGAGTCAAGCTCCAAGGACTCGTGCTTTTTGGCGAGAGCCTCGAGCTCTTGCTGCACCTCGCCCACTCGGGCTTCTTGTTTCTCCCTTTCAATACGTTCTTTAGCCGCTTTGTCTTCGGCCGTGGACAACGCCTTCCTCAGGGTCTCCACCTCGGTCGTGGCCCCTGAAAAATTCATGATGATCCTATTACTTTACACCGAACTTCTTTTTAACTATATAAACTGGGGTATATCTTACCTTTGCTCTCTTCGAGCTGCCCCTTGGTAAGGCCGAGCTCGTCCTCGGACCGCTTCAGGGCCTGCTTCAGTGCAGAGACCTCCACAGTACGTGCGTCAGCGGCCAGCAGGGAAGCCTGCACATACACATAGACATACTCTAATTAGACTCCTGAGTTATCATTTGATACTCTATTCGGCTTCTCTTCATGAACGCCGAACGGAGCATCAGGGGCTACTATCTATGCGGTAATATTTTTATATTTTGAATGCTTACCTCAAAGCCTGTTAGGAGGCTGGCTCAAGCTTCGGTCAGTCCGTTTTTGGCGGACCGAACCTTCTTGACCACCGCACTCATGTAGTGCGGTGTTCTTCATCGATGGAAGTGTTATGAAGTGCTTCCAGCAAGTTGTCTGGTGCCTCTGGTTGGACAGAGGACACAGGCATGGATGGTTGGCCCCCTTAATGGGGGACCGCCTACCGGAGTCCGGAACCATTGAAGGTTCCGGCGCAGTGTCCGGCTGGGTCCCGAACTCGAAGCCCATAGGAGCCTTGCTCCCTTGGTACCCAGGGTCCAGGAGGTCGCCGTGAGGCGCCCCCAGGACCGCCTTCCCTTGGGTCGGTGCCTTTTGAGACACCACCTCGGTGTTGTCCGTAGGGTGAGGGGTGGAAGCCATCGGAGGAGAACCGTTGTTCATATCCGACGAGCCCAAAGAGCCGCTCGACGAGGGTACGTCGAGACGAGCTCGGGCCGGACTGCATAATTAGGTTCGGCATGAGCAAAGGCAGTAAATAAAACATACCATGAAGTACTATGGTGTCCGGACACTTACGATTTCGCCAGGGGCTTGTCCCTGGGTAGCCACTCGTCGCCGCTGTCGGCGGCCGTCGTGGCATAGTCCGGAGGGGGGGTCTTTCCCTTCTTGGATCCTTCGGCCTCCCCGGATGGGTCGGCCTTCCTTTTCTTGTCTCCCCCGGCTGGGGGGGAGAAATTTTCTCCTCCTCCCCATTTCCATGGGAGGAGTGCACGTCGGACTCATCGGATGATGAGTCCGACATAACCACCTTGCGCCGGAAACCCTTTCAGGTCCCCGCGGCCTTCTTCTTGGCCGTCTTTTCCGGCACCTCGTAAGGTGCCGGAGTCAGCATCTTCATTAGAAGAGCGTTTGCAGGATCTTCGGGAAGGGGGGCTAGGCAATCAAGCTGCTCCGCTGTCTTTATCCAGTCATGTTAATGATATGAAGGCTTAGATCCAGCACATAACTAAGCAAGGGCACATAAATACCCTGAGTGATATAAAAGCCTACCGGATGGGCGCGACGCTTTGCGCTGAGTCCGCGGTCCTTGGTGAGGGAGGGAGGCATCTCGGCGCCCTTGAACAGAACCCTCCAGACGTCCTCGTGCATCATGTCGTAGAGCTCTCGCAGCGTCTGGTGCTGGGCCGAGTCAAACTCCCACTAAACAAATGCCCATTGTTGGCACGGAAGGATCCGGCGGAAGAGCATAACCTAGACCATGTTGACGAGCTTGATTTTCTTGTTCGTCATGTTCTGGATGCAGGTTTGGAGTCCGGTCAGCTCTACTGAAGAACCCCAGGACAGGCCCTTCTTTTTCTAGGAGGTGAGCCACGTGGGGATTCCGGATCAAAATTTGGGGGCCGCCACCCAGTTGGAGTCACGCGGCTCGGTGATGTAGAACCACCCAGATTGCCACCCCTTTATGGTATCCACGTAGGTACCCTCGAGCCAGGTTACATTAGGCATCTTGCCCACCATGGCGCCTCCGCATTCTGCTTGCTAGCCACCCACCACCTTCGGTTTGACATTGAAGGTTTTCAGCCATAGGCCGAAGTGGGGCCTGATGCGGAGGAAGGCCTCGCACACGACGATAAACGCCGAGATGTTGAGGATGAAGTTGGGGGCCAGATCATGGAAATCCAGCCCGTAGTAGAACATGAGCCCGCGGACAAACGGGTGTAGAGGAAATCCCAGTCCACGGACGAAATGGGTAAGAGAAACTACCCTCTCATGGGGTTCGGGCGTTGGGATGATCTGCCCCGCATTCGGCAGCCGGTGCGCGATATTCGCAGCTAGGTATCCGGCTTCCCGTAACTTTTTGATGTTCTCCTCCGTGACGGAGGAGACCATCCACTTGCCTCCTGCTCCAGACATGCTTGGAGTGGTTTAAGAAGAAGAACGCGAGCTTGGGCGCTAGAGCTTGTTAGAGTTGTGTCGAATATTGTGTACAAGTTAGGTTACAGTTGGACTCTGTAGTTGTATTGTGTTTAGATAGGATATGGAGTTGTGTCCCAATAGGACACTTGTATCCTAGGCCTCTCATATATATCGGGGGTAGACACACGATGTAACCTATGCCAACATAATAGCACCGGAACGCAGGGGAAGCCGGCGGCATGTGCCGGTGTCCAGGGCGACCGGGTGCGGTATTGTAGCGGTGTCATGGGGAGGAGCGCCCATAGTCAGGCCCCGGGGATGTAGCCATATCGGTAAACCTCGTTAACAAATCTCGGTGCCATGCTCATGTGATTGCTTGGTCCTCGGATGATCGACGGAGTGCCTCGGATTTATTCTAACAAGTGGTATCATGAGCTAGGTTGTTTTGAAGGCCGCGGATCGTTGATTAGAGGTGGGGCAGAATTCGTCGAATCGGTCGGCGGTCGAGGCCCATGACTAGAAAAGATCGATGAAGCGACCGAGTTCTGTTCGTGTTGAAAGTAATCGGAAAAAGCAGATCAGCGGGAAGCACGTGTGCTTATGTGTCAGCAGCAGACGACTTGACGTGCGGCGATCTTAGATTGATCGGGCGAGTGTACAGGCAGCGGCGATGCATCGCGCAGGGCAGGGAGGCAGCAGGTCGATCGATCGATTGACGGGCGCTATCTGCGGAGGCCCAAAGGCGCGTGCTGGGCACCAGCCTAGCTGGCAGAAGCCGCAAGGCTGCGGGCGACGAGACACGGAAGCGGTGGATCGTGCTGGATACGGTCGCTTACAACGGCAAGAGCAGAGACCGAAGATTTGTTTTGAGAAGAAAAAAAGGACCGAGTCCTCATGTGCCACGCAAGGCAGCCGGATCGAATCGGCAAGCAGTAATTCCGTTGATACTTACGCGTCCATCAGGAAGCTTTGGAAGAACTAGCCAGCATTGGAGATTGAGCCAAGAGACACCACGTGAAGGCCAATTTTTGGTTGGATTAGCTACTATGCACGCTCTGTGTACTTGTGCATCATGGTAAGAATCATAGTTATTTTTTCACAGCGTCAGTCATAGAAAGAACCATGGCGTCAACAGGATACTAGGTTTGAGGTGGAGATGTTCAATGGAACTGGAAACCTTAGGTTATGGCAGGCAAGTGTGAAAATTTGTTGGCACGACAGGGATGCTTGAAGGAGTTGCGGGAAGTCAATTCAGCTAGGATGGAGTTGTGATGTGATGGATGGAAATTTGCGGAAGACGATTTGGGAGCCTTGAAGCGTGTCGTTACAGTCAAACAAATTCGGCTGGGTCAGACTAGACAGTCTGATGGATCGACTTGGATGTTGGTTGATACAGAAAACGGTGGTGGGATCGGCGACGACGACATAGGAGCGTAATGCTGATGGTGACCGACTTCTGGGGCGTGGAAACACGTGGCACAGGCCTGAGGCTTGTGTGGCTTCGACAAGACTATGGCGCAGGATCGATTCAAGACGGTGCACATGAGAGCTTGAAGTCGACGGGGCGCGGGGTGGACTGATCATCTACCATGGAGTCATGTTGAAGGTGGAGCTGGATTGAGGGGCTGCGATGTAATGATACAGGGAATCAAAGCCTATTCAGCAAGGGGGAAAAGCGAGTGGCACGCAGTTCGCACTGGAGCCTAGTGGTCTGATGGAAGCGTGAAACTCGTCATCGGTCGGTGATAATCGATGGTACTCTGCAGTGGGGGTTGAGTGGTGTGGGTCGCGACCCTTTGAGACTCAACCAGGACAGAGGAGGCTCGACGCGGTAATAGCGGCGAGGCGTGCGGTATGCACGAGGCATGGAGACGGGCCAGGGCTCTAGTGGTCATACATGTGGTGAGACAACAGCGAATTTGACTCGGGATGACTACAAGCAACGGTGAAATTCTTTCAAGTTTCAGACAAGCGGTCAAGAAAGGAGCAGTGATGTTGAGTTCAGGTAACTCTTATGTGTGATACCCAATATGTGAGTTTTTCATTTTCACGCAGGTCAGTGATCAGTGTGTGATGCGTTGAACGGAGCTCTGGAAGTTGGGAGCATACACTAGAGTAAAGAGGAACTTAATTTTGCTCGAGTGTTGACAGTGGTCAAGAAAAGAAGGGACTACAAGTTGCAGGTGGAGTCACATGGAGTCTTTGGAGTAGCAGCGATACTCATGGGATAAGCTCAAGTCCAATGTACATGGAAGTTTGACGCACGGACAAATCCAGGGTGGTGGAGAATATTCGCCAAGGTGGAGTTTGTTAGAGTTGTGTCGAATATTGTGTACAAGTTAGGTTATAGTTGGACTTTGTAGTTGTATTGTGTTTAGATAGGATATGGAGTTGTGTCCTAATAGGACACTTGTATCCTAGGCCTCTCATAAATATCGGGGGTAGACACACGATGTAACCTATGCCAACATAATAGCACCGGAACACAAGGGAAGCCGGTGGCATGTGCCGGTGTCCAGGGCGACCGGGTGCGGTATTGTAGCGGTGTCATGGGGAGGAGCGCCCATAGTCAGGCCCTGGGGATGTAGCCATATCGGTGAACCTCGTTAACAAATCTCGGTGTCGTGCTCATGTGATTGCTTGGTCCTCGGATGATCGACGGAGTGCCTCGGATTTATTCTAACAGAGCTCGAGTGTGCGGGAATGGGCAAGCGAGAAGGAAGAAGGCGTGGGTGAAAAAAGTAGATCTTTGTCCCTTTATAAGGGCGGAGGAGGTGATGAGTCTCTCCACTTGCCTGGCAAAACCGCTTATTCCCCAGGCGCCGTAATTGATGGCACGGTTGGGTTACCCACGTCCGTATTGATGAGAATCCCGTGATAAGGGGAACACGGTCTCTGCTTTGACAAGACGTATAAAGAAAACCACCTCGCGATATGTGCGGAGCTGGTTGAGAGAAGCGGTTCAACTAATAACCGGGCAATGAAGTGATGTCACACTATCGAAACGTGTCAGCAAAATTAGATTTGTGGAAGTATTATTCTCTCTACGGTGGTATGTGGAACTTATTTTGTAGGGTCGGATACTATCCTTGTATTCAAACTCTTCCATGGTGTATTCGGAGGAGGAACCCGCCTTGCAATGCCGAAGACAACACTGTGCGCCGGACTCATCGTCATTGAAGCCTGTTTCAGGGGCTACTGAGGCAGTCCTGGATTAGGGGGTCTCTGGACAGTCGTACTATATCCTTTGGACAGACTGTTGGACTATGAAGATACAAGATGGAGGACTTCGTCCCGTGTCCGGATGGGACTTTACTTGGCGTGGAAGGCAAGCTAGGCAATACGGATATGTATATCTCCTCCTTTGTAACCGACCTTTTGTAACCCTAGCCCCCTCTGGTGTCTATATAAACCGGAGGGCTTTAGTCCGTAGGACAAGATACAATCATACCATAGGCTAGCTTCTAGGGTTTAGCCTCTCTGATCTCGTGGTAGATCAACTCTTGTAATACTCATATCATCAAGAACAATCAAGCAGGACATAGGGTTTAACCTTCATCAATAGGGCCCGAACCTGGGTAAACATCGTGTTCCCTGCCTCATGTTACCATCCGCCTTAGACGCAAAGTTCGGGACCCCCTACCCGAGATCCGCCAGTTTTGACACCGACAGAAGGCATTGGGGAGTAATAATTAGATGATGGGTTGCTAGAGTGACAGAAGCTTAAACCCTAGTTTATGCGTTACTTCGTAAGGGGCTGATTTGGATCCATATGTTTCATGCTATGGTTAGGTTTACCTTAATACTTTTGTTGTAGTTGCGGATGCTTGCAATAGAGGTTAATCATAAGTGGGATGCTTGTCCAAGTAAGGGCAGTACCCAAGCATCGGTCCACCCACATACCAGATTATCAAAGTACTGAACGTGAATCATATGAGCGTGATGAAAACTAGCTTGACGATATTCCCATGTGTCCTCGGGAGCGCTTTTCTCTATATAAGAGTTTGTCCAGGCTTGTCCTTTGCTACAAAAAGGATTGGGCCACCTTGCTGCACTTTATTTAATTTTGTTACTTGTTGCTCGTTACAAATTATCCTATCACAAAACTATCTGTTACCACTTATTTCAGTAATTGCAGAGAATACCTTGCTGGAAACCGCTTGTAATTTCCTTCTGCTCCTCGTTGGGTTCGACACTCTTACTTATCGAAAGGACTACGATAGATCCCCTATACTTGTGGGTCATCAAGACTCTTTTCTGGCGCCGCTGCCGGGGAGTGAAGCGCCTTTGGTAGGTGGAATTTGGTAAGGAAAAATTTATATAGTGTGCTGAAATTTATTGTCACTTGTTCTTATGGAAAGTAATCCTCTGAGGGGCTTGTTCGGGGTATCGTCACCTCGACCAGTAGATCAAAGAGTTGCTCCTCAACCTACTGAAAATGAAAATGAAAATGTCTGCTTTGAAATTCCTTCGGGTATGATAGAAAAACTGCTAGCTAATCCCTTTTTAGGAGATGGAACAAAACATCCTGGTGAGCATCTAATATATGTGGATGAAGTTTGTTGACTATTTAAGCTTGCAGGTGTACCCGGAGATGTTGTTAAGAAGAAGGTCTTCCCTTTATCTTTGAAGGGAGACGCATCGACATGGTATAGGCTATGTGATATGGGGTCTTGGAATTACAGACGGTTGAAATTGGAATTTCATCAGAAGTTTTATCCTATGCATCTTGTTCATCGTGATCGCAATTACATATATAATTTTTGGCCTCGCGGAGGAGAAAGCATCGCTAAAGCTTGGGGGAGGCTTAAATCAATGTTATATTCATGCCCCAATCATGAGCTCTCGATAAAAATGATTATTCAAAATTTCTATGCTCGGCTTTCTGATAACAATCGCACCATGCTTGATACTTCTTGTGTTGGCTCTTTTATGATGAATACTATTGAATTCAAATGGGATTTATTGGAAAGAATTAAATGCAACTCTGAAGATTGGGACCTCGACAAAGGTAAGGAGTCAGGTATAACACCTAGTTTTGATTGTGTTAAATCTTTTATGGATACCAATATTTTTCGTAAATTTAGCACTAAATATGGACTTGACTCTGAGATAGTAGCTTCTTTCTGTGAATCTTTTGCTACTTATGGTTATCTCCCCAAGGAGAAGTGGTTTAAATATCATCCTCCCATAGAAGTAAAAGTAGCTGCACCTATTAAAGTTGAAGAAAAGATTGTCACTTATAATGATCCTATTGTTCCTACTTCTTATGTTGAGAAACCACCTTTCCCTGTTAGGATAAAGGATCATGCTAAAGCTTCAACTGTAGTTCGTAAAAGCAATATTAAAACATATACACCTCTTGAGCAAGTTAAAGTTGAACCTAATATTGCTATTGTTAAAGATATCTTGTCCGATAATATTGATGGGAATGTTATTTATTTCTGTGGTGAAACTGCTAGAATTGCTAAACCCTATGCTAAAGATAAACCTAGACCTGTGGTAGGCATGTCTGTTATTTCTGTTAAAATAGGAGATCATTGTTATCATGGCTTATGTGATATGGGTGCTAGTGCTAGTGCAATACCTTATTCCTTATACAAAGAAGTTATGCATGATATTGCACCTGCTGAAATGGAAGATATTGATGTCATAATTAAACTTGCCAATAGAGATACTATTTCACCAATGGGAATTGTTAGAGATGTTGAAGTCTTGTGTGGGAAAACTAAATATCCTGCTGATTTTCTTGTTCTTGGCTCCCCACAAGATAGCTTTTGCCCCATTATATTTGGTAGACCCTTCTTGAACACTGTTAATGCTACCATAGATTGCAAAAGAGATGTTGTTACTATTGGTTTAGATGATATGACTCATGAATTTAATTTCTCTAAATTTAGTAGACAACACCATGAAGAAGAATTACCTAGTAAGGATGAAATTATTGGTCTTGCTTCTATTGTCGTACCTCCTAGTGATCCTTTAGAACATTATTTGCTAGACCATGAAAATTGTATGTTTATGAATGAAAGAAGGGAATTAGATGAGGTATTCTTTAAAGAAGAACCTATTCTGAAAAATAATTTACCTGTTGAAATCCTAGGGGATCCTCCTCCACCCAAGGGTGATCTCGTGTTTGAGCTTAAACCGTTACCTGATACTCTTAAATATGCTTATCTCGATGAGAAAAAGATGTATCCTGTTATTATTAGTCCTAACCTTTCAGAGCATGAGGAAGAGAGATTATTGAAAACTCTGTAGAAGCACCATGCTGCTATTGGGTATACTCTTGATGATCTTAAGGGCATTAGTCCCACTCTATGTCAACATAAAATTAATTTGGAAGAAGATGTTAAACCAGTTCATGATCATCAACGACGGTTGAATCCTAAAATGAAAGAAGTGGTAAGAAAGGAAATACTAAAGCTCCTTGAGGCAGGTATAATCTACCCCGTTGCCGATAGTCAGTGGGTAAGTCCTGTCCATTGTGTCCCTAAGAAGGGAGGTATTACTGTCATTCCTAATGATAAAGATGAATTGATTCCTCAAAGAATATTACAGGTTATAGGATGGTATTGATTTCCGCAAATTAAATAAGGCAACTAAAAAGGATCATTACCCATTACCTTTTATCGATCAAATGCTAGAAAGATTATCCAAACATACACATTTATGCTTTCTAGATGGTTATTCTGGTTTCTCTCAAATACTTGTGTCAGCCAAAGATCAATCAAAGACTACTTTTACATGCCCTTTTGGTACTTTTTCTTATAGACGTATGCCTTTTGGTTTATGTAATGCACCTTCTACCTTTCAAAGATGCATGATGGCTATATTCTCTGACTTTTGTGAAAAGATTTGTGAGGTTTTCATGGACGACTTTTCTGTCTATGGATCTTCTTTTGATGATTGCTTAAGCAACCTTGATCGAGTTTTGCAGAGATGTGAAGAAACTAATCTTGTCTTGAATTGGGAAAAGTGCCACTTTATGGCCAATGAAGGTATTGTATTGGGGCATAAAGTTTCTAAAAGAGGTATTGAAGTTGGTAAAGCCAAGGTTGATGCTATTGAAAAGATGCCATGTCCCAAGGACATCAAAGGTATAAGAAGTTTCCTTGGTCATGCCAAATTTTATAGGAGGTTCATTAAGGACTTCTCAAAAATTTCTCAGCCTCTGAGTAATTTATTACAAAAAGATATACCATTTGTTTTTTATGATGATTGTGTAGAATCATTTGAAATACTTAAGAAAGCATTGATCTCTGCACCTATTGTTCAGCCGCCTGATTGGAATTTACCGTTTGAAATTATGTGTGATGCTAGTGATTATGTTGTAGGTGCTGTTCTAGGACAAAGAGTTGATAAGAAATTAAATGTTATTCAATATGCTAGTAAAACCCTAGACAATGCTCAAAGAAATTATGCTACTACTGAAAAAGAATTATTAGCAGTTGTATTTGCTTGTGATAAGTTTAGACCTTATATTATTGATTCTAAAGTAACTATTCACACTGATCATGCTGCTATTAAGTATCTTATGGAAAATAAAGATGCTAAACCTAGACTTATTAGATGGGTTCTCTTGCTACAAGAATTTGATTTACATATTGTTGATAGAAAAGGAGCTGAGAACCCTGTTGCAGACAACTTGTCTAGGTTATAAAATGTGCTTGATGACCCACTTCCTATTGATGATAGCTTTCCGAATGAGCAATTAAATGTCATAAATGCTTCTCATACTGCTCCTTGGTATGCTGATTATGCTAATTACATTTTTGCTAAGTTTATACCACCTAGTTTCACATACCAGCAAAAGAAAAAGTTCTTCTATGATTTGAGGCATTACTTTTGGGATGACCCACATCTTTATAAAGAAGGAGTAGATGGTGTTATTAGACGTTGTGTACCTGAGCATGACCAGGAACAGATCCTATGCAAGTGTCACTCCGAAGCTTATGGAGGACACCATGCTGGAGATAGAACTACACATAAGGTATTGCAATCTGGTTTTTATTGGCCTACTCTCTTCAAAGATGCCCGTAAGTTTGTCTTATCTTGTGATGAATGTCAAAGAATTGGTAATATTAGTAGATGTCAAGAAATGCCTATGAACTATTCACTCGTTATTGAACCATTTGATGTTTGGGGCTTTGACTATATGGGACCCTTTCCTTCCTCTAATGGATATACACATATTTTAGTTGTTGTTGATTACGTTAGTAAGTGGGTAGAAGCTATTCCAACTAGTAGTGCTGATCATAACACTTCTATTAAAATGCTTAAAGAAGTTATTTTTCCAAGATTCGGAGTCCCTAGATATTTAATGACTGATGGTGGTTCACATTTTATTCATGGTGGTTTCCCTAAAATGCTTGCTAAATATGATGTTAATCATAGAATTGCATCTCCTTATCACCCACAGTCTAGTGGTCAAGTAGAATTGAGTAATAGAGAGCTCAAATTAATTTTGCAAAAGACTGCTAATAGATCTAGAAAGAATTGGTCCAAGAAACTTGATGATGCATTATGGGCCTATAGAACTGCATATAAAAATCCTATGGGTATGTCTCCGTATAAAATGGTTTATGGAAAAGCATGTCACTTATCTCTCAAACTAGAACACAAGGCATATTGGGCAATTAAAGAGCTCAATTATAATTTCAAACTTGCCGATGAGAAGAGGCTATTTGATATTAGCTCACTTGATGAATGGAGAACCCAAGCCTATGAAAATGCCAAGTTGTTTAAAGAAAAAGTTAGAAGATGGCATGACAAAAGAATACAAAAGCGTGAGTTTAATGTTGGTGATTATGTATTTCTATACAACTCTCGTTTAAGATTTTTTGCAGGAAAACTTCTCTCTAAATGGGAAGGTCCTTACATTATCAAGGAGGTCTATCATTTCGGTGCCATAAAAATCAACAACTTCAAAGGCACAAATCCGAAGGTGGTGAACGGTCAAAGAATCAAACATTATATCTCAGGTAATCCCATAAACGTTGAAACCAATGTTATTGAAACCGTAACCCGGGAGGAATACATAAGGGACACTTTCCGGAACGTTTCAGACTCCGAAAAGGAATAGGTATGTGGTACAATAAGTAAACCGACTCCAAAACAGTTTTTAAGGCAATATTTCTCCATTTTGGAATATTTAGAAAAATAGAAAAATAAGAAGAAGTCCGGGAAGGACATGAGGGCCCCACAAGGGTGGAGGGCGCGCTCTACCCCCTAGGCACGCCCCCTACCTCGTGGGCACCTCGTGTGCTCTCCGGACTCCGTTTTCGTACACGACATGTATTTTGGTCGGTAAAAATTCATTATATAATCTCCCGGGGATTTTGACTCCCATATCACGCAAAAATCTCCTGTCTTTGTTTCGAGCTGTTTTCTGTCTGGGTTGTCAAGGCCAGGCACTATGTCGTCTCCCTCCTCCTCCAACCATGAGGGCAACGAAGCTTGGCTAATGAAGATAGAGCTGAAGAGAGAAGAACCCATGGAGATCAGCAAGGATGAAGGGATCAAGAAGGCAATGGAGGACCAAGTTCCGGCAACAGCAGACATCCTTCAACTTGATCACAATATTCTTACCCCAACTGAGATCGAAGCTTTCAAGATGATTGAGTTAGCTCGTATACAAAATAACTATCTCACACGTGAAAATATTTTGTTGAAGGATCATATCATTGCACTCAAAGGCATTATCCGCAAGTTAGAAGACCTCCTACGCTCGATGTGTGACTATCCATCATCAACAACTCCACCTTTTCACCAACAAAGAAGAACTGAGCATCGAGTATGGGCACTCCCCTTGGCATCTGCCAAGCTTGGGGGAGTGCCCCGGTATCGTATCACCATCACTTTTATCTTTACCATTTTTCTTAGTTCAATCCTTTTGGTAATATCTTGATCTAGTAGAATAAAAGTTCTTAGTATGATCTAGTTGTGAGTTTTTCTTTATTATCCTTCTATGTAATCGAGTCCGTGAGCTATTTATAATAAAGATTAGTGTTGAGTAAAGGGCTTGATTATTTTGCCATGATCCTAAGTGAATAAAAGAAAAGAGGAAGAAATAAAAAGAAACAAAGAAATCATGTGAGCCTTATGGAGAGTAATGAGCTCACATAGAAAAGTATGATGGATAAAAGTTGTTGAGAGTTGACAAATATAGTTTTGGTCATCGTTGCAATTAATAGGAAGTAATAAATAAAGAGAGGTCTTCACATATAGATATACTATCTTGGACATCTTTTATGATTGTGAGCACTCATTAAAATATGACATGTTAAAGAGTTGACGTTGGACAAGGAAGACAACATAATGGGTTATGTTTTCTTACATCTGAGATAAATTATATTGTCATGGATCATCCAACATGGTTGAGCTTGCCTCTCCTCCTCATTCTAGCCAAATTCATCACACCAAGTAGAGATACTACTTGTGCTTCCAAATACCCTTAAGCCAGTTTTGCCATGAGAGTCCACCATACCTACCTATGGATTGAGTAAGATCCTCCAAGTAAGTTATCATCGCTGCAAGCAATAAAAATTGCTCTCTAAATATGTATGACTTATTAGTGTGGGAGAAAATAAGCTTTATACGATCGTGTGATATGGAAGAAATAAAGGCGACAGACTGCATAATAAAGGTCCATATCACAAGTGGCAATATAAAGTGACGTTCTTTCGCATTAAGATTTTGTGCATCCAACCATAAAAGTGCATGACAACCTCTGCTTCCCTCTGTGCCAGGGTTGCTGATCCACGGACACCTATGGGACCGGCGGACCGGGTCCCTTTTGGTTCGGCAGGGGGCGGAGGTCACGCAAAGAGCAGATCGAGGCGAAACACGCGGGCGGTTGGTCGTGCAAAGGGCAAATCGAGGCGAAGCACGCGAGCGATTTACCCAGGTTTGGGCCGCACGGATGCGTAAAACCCTACTCCTGCTTTGTGGTTTGGTATTGATTTCTAGCTCGGGAGCGCGGAGTGCTACAGTACTCTCCAGCTGCTAGCGAGATCAAGCGTGTGTGTCTGGAATGGCCGTCCTCCCCCCTCGTTGCACTCGGGCCTCCTTTTATATGCTCAAGGGGTTACCGAAATAGCAACGGAGGTAAAGGGCAAAAATGGAAAAGGTGCCGTAGTAGGCACAGCTAGGTCCTGTAGTAGGCACAGCTACCTGCTACAGTGTTATCATACCTAACCCTGACGGCAGGGGGCAAGGGCATTAAATGCCCGTCTGTGTCACCTAAACAGTACCGAAAGGGACCGCTAGGGACGGCACCGTTTGCCACGATGGCTATCTTGTCAGCGCCTGCTCGCCACCACGCACCCCCAGCTGCACGGCCTCCACGTGTGCTTGGGAGAGCGACACCTGGGTGGGCGTGCTAGAGCGCGGGCTCAGAGAGGCGGTTCGCCGCGGCAAGTGCCTTGCCGCGGTTGTTGTCTTGTTGCGCCCGGGAGCTTGTCGCTCACCGGGTCTTGCCGGGGCGCGTAGCGCGTCACGGCAAGTTCCTTGAAATGCCTTGAGTGGCCTTCCCGGCAAGCTCCTCTTGCCGGGGCCTCGAGGTGCTTTTGGTAGCCTTCCCGGCAAGCTCCTCTCGCCGGGGTCTTGTTTCCTTCCCGGCAAGCTCCTCTTGCCGGGGCCTTGGTTTGGGCACTTTGTTCTTGAATGGTCTTCGAAGGGAGCACGGAGGGTCTTGGCGGTCACCCGGCAAGCCTTGCCGCGGGATGCTGCGACTGCCCGTGCACAAGTTCGGGATACTAGGGTACCCCTACTCTAGTACACCGACAGGAGCCCCCGGGCCTGGGCCAGACACGGTGCCGAGCGCTGTTGGGCCAGGCCCAAAACAGTGCACGGGCACGCGCGGCCTAGGTCACGCCGCATACCTCTCCGCCTCCACCGCGCACGCCTAGAATGGCACGCGTCAAACGCGGCGCCGTGGGTGACGTGGGCGGCGTGTGCGGGGCTAAGCTCCGCGAGCATGCGTCACGCCATGATGAGGGGGACGGTTCACGCCCTCCTCCTTAAACGGAGGCAGGCGTGGGGGCGTGGCGCATTTACTGGACGGGGCCGGTGCGCGGCTTTTCGAGGCCGCCTCATCCGTCGCCTTGGTTCTGCATCCCCGCCACGCGGCCCCCATGCGCTTGGAGTCGCGGACGGTGGAAGTGGGGAACCGGGCCGTCGTGAGCAGAGGCAGCGGGTCGGGCCCGACTCCCTGCCCTTCCCGTGCCTTGATTCGCTGAGCGGGGCGGCTGAGCCCCCACCTCGCTCCTTTATAAAGAGTGAGAGGGGAGTACAGAAACCCGCACTCTCCCATTTCCTCCTTTCTTTAGCTTCTGCTCCCCTTTCTCTCATCCGCCATGGAGAAAGGGAACCCTGGCCCTTCATCGGTGGCGGCAAGGGTCGCCGCCAGGCAGCGCACCTCTCCCTCTCCCGCGCCCGTGGTGGCGGAGCCAACCATAAGGGGAAGAGGGAGGGGGCGAGGTCGTGGACGAGGTCGAGGACGAGGTCGAGGCGCTCGGGGAAGAGGCGGACGGGGCGGCGCGTCAGCTTCGCCTCCGCCGGCGGTTCCTCTCCCCGCGGCGATCCATATAGGGGACGACCCTTGCGAGTTCCTCGTCAGGCTGCGCCGGGCGCCTCGTCGTCGCCTCGGGCTTCCAGCTCCGTTCGCGAGCGCAATGGAGTTGGACCCGCCTGAGACACTGAGACTGCACATGAGGGGCTGTGGGATCAGCGGCACGAGAGTCCGCGTTGTATTCCCAGCCCCTAATGTGATGTATCTTCACCGAGGGTGGAAGACGTTCACGCGCATCCACAGCCCGATGGAGGGATTTTCCCTCCATTTCAAGTTAATGGAGGGCGATCTCCTCTCCGTCAAGGCCTTCGGGTGCTTCGGCACCCGGGCGAAGAGCTGCATGGACAGCTCCTCCGATAGTGAAGGCTCCCCCTCGAGCGAGAGTGACGAGGAGGGGAGCGGCAGCGACGATGAGGGTAGCGGGCGGCGGGATGGCGGGTCCGACTAGGTGTCGGGCGCCGCTCCGCGCGGCACCGGCGACCCCATCATCCGTGTCGCCGGCTCCTTGAACTCCCCGGGGGCGTCTCCTTGGGCGGCTGGCGTAGGGAGGCTGCGGAAGGGGAAGAGGGCTGGCAGCAAGGCCGTCAGGTCGGAGTACGAGGGCGTGGTGCCCTCGACAGCGTGCCGACGTCCTGCCGCCCCGTCTTCGAGCCCTGCTTCCGGCGTCGCCATCACCGCCAAGCCCTCAGTCGGCCCCCCGGGATGTTCTCTTGGTGTCTTCTGGCACCTGTAGCTCGCCTAGGGGCCCCTTTTTCCCCTTTTCGCCTCCTTGACCTACCTCCTGAAGAGAGGGATAGGAAAGGGATTACGGGCACCTTATATTTTTAATTTGTAAGCCCTCGGGCCTTAGCTGCATCTAAAACTTGTAATCCTCTCTTTCATGTTTTTCATCCTCTATGGACTGTACCTGAGTGGGGTGTTTTTTAATGAAAAGGGGATGCTTGCCGGGTTATTTGTCTCGCGGGCCGAACCCACGCCAAGGAGCGAATCCTTGGTATCCCTCGGACAGACATTTCATTCCCCGGCAACAGGCCCTGCCGCCTTCCCACGTTGCTCAACCTTCCTCACGCCTTTGGCGGAGGCGGGAACGAGGTGGGTGCGGCCTCCTCGTTTCATCCCTTTGCTGTCGCGACTACGACCCAACCTGGCCCCGGGAACGCGCTCCAGGGCCTAGAGTTGAGGGAGCACGGCAGTTTTCGGGAAAAAACGCGGTTTCGCATTCCCCAGTCCATAAGAGGGTGCATGATGAGGGACGAAAGACTTATCTGATATCGCAGCCCCTGGCAACTCTGGCTTGCCGCGGACGGATCTTGGCACTCGCAGCCCCAGCAACACTGGCTTGCCGGGGCTCAAGTGCCGGTGCGCCCTTCTTCTCCTTTTCGTCCTCAAGCGGTCTGGCCAGAATATGCGAGCCCTGCGAACGAAGGAAAAGCAAAGGGATGGGCACTCGACCTCTAAGCTAGGGGTTAGGCGCTGTTAGGCACTATCGACCCTAACCAAGGACGAGACTCAACCTAGCATGCATGCTATAACCCCGGGGTGATCAGCGCTTCATTTTCTGGTGCTCAGGATCTGCGCCTGGCTCTGTACAAAGGATTACATGCAACAGCGGCAAGACTTGTACAGAAGGGTGGTTGCCGGACAGGGTCCGCCAACCGCGCCTTACGGGTAAAACTTACGAAGATGCTCGATGTTCCAGGAGTTGCTCACTGGTACGCCATCTTCGGTCTCAAGGCGGACAGCGCCAGGCCTTGTGACTCGCTTCACCCGGTAAGGGCCTTCCCACTTCGGCGTCAACTTGTTGGAATTCTTGGCCGACTGAACGCGCCGAAGAACAAGGTCGCCTTCCTCGAGACTCCTGGCATTGACTCTGCGGCTATGGTAGCGGCGCAGAGCTTGCTGGTAGCGAGCAGCTCGCACAGCAGCCTGGAGACGATCTTCCTCAAGGAGCAGCGCGTCATCTTGCCGCAGCCACTCTTGCTCAAGCTCATCGTAAGCGAGCACTCGAGGTGACCCATATACGAGTTCCGTGGGGGTAACTGCCTCTGCTCCATAGACTAGAGCAAAGGGTGTCTGTCCAGTGGCTCGATTTGGCGTCGTTCTGATCGACCAAAGAACCACCGGTAGCTCCTCAATCCATTTTCTTCCGCACTTGTGCAGCCTGTCGAAAGTTCTGGTCTTGAGCCCGCGCAGCACTTCAGCATTTGCCCTCTCCGCTTGACCGTTGCTTCTTGGGTGAGAAACAGAAGCGAAGCAGACCTTGGCGCCAAGATCTTGGACGTACTGCATGAAGGTGCGGCTCGTGAATTGTGTACCATTGTCGGTGATTATCCTGTTAGGGATCCCAAAGCGGCAAACAATCGACCTGAAGAACTTGACGGCTGACTGCGCGGTCACCTTCCTCACTGGTTCCACTTCCGGCCACTTTGTGAACTTGTCGATTGCAACGTACAAGTACTCAAAGCCCCCGACAGCTCGGGGAAAGGGGCCGAGGATGTCGAGCCCCCAGACCGAAAATGGCCAGGATAAAGGGATCGTCTGGAGAGCTTGAGCCGGCTGGTGTATCTGCTTGGAATGGAACTGGCACGCTTCACACTTGGTTACTTGTGCAGTTGCATCCTGGAGGGCTGTCGGCCAGAAGAATCCTTGCCGGAACGCTTTGCCGACAAGTGCTCTTGCGCCAATGTGGTGACCACATATGCCTCCGTGTATCTCTGCCAACAGCTCTCGTCCGTCTTCCCAGGGAATACACTTCAATTTCACACCGTTGAGTCTTTTTCTGTACAGTGTCTCGTTGACGAACTGGTACATACTTGACTGCCGGGCTACTCTTTCCGCTTCTTCTTGCTCTTCGGGAAGTTCTCCTGTTTGAAGGAAACGGACAATCTGCTGCGCCCATGTTGGAGCTTGTGGCTCGAAAACAAGGACTAAAGGCAACTCTGCTGCTGCGGGAACGTCCGCTTCTACGGCGAGAACCTAGATCTCTGCCGGAGCTCGACGTTCCCCGGCAAGCTTGCCGGAGCAAAACTTGCCGGGAGCTTCTGCTTCAACGGAACAAACCCTGGGGCTCGCCGGAGCATCTTGCTCCTCAGCGCTCTTGGTGTAGATCTTGGAGATTGCCGCGGGGGTATCCGCTTTTACGGCGAGAAGCTGTGTCTCTGCCGGAGTGTAACGTTCCGCGACAAGCTTGCCGGGAGCTTCTGCTTCAACGGAACAAGCCCTAGGGCTTGCCGGAGCGGACTGCTCCTCAGCGCCTCCGTAAGGTTGGTGATGTGGCAGAGCGGCAAGCAGGCGAACAGTCGCCACGTCGCGTGACACGCTCGACCACGGTAAGCACCATTGCCGCGGGAGCGCCTCACGCCGCGACGGCAACTGGAGCGGAGTCTAGCCGGACCACCGCTGCAGTCCCTGCCGCCACTCACGCCGTGCCAACGGCCGGAGCGGGGTCGTCTCGGACCGCCGCCACTGCTCCCGCCAAGCGGCCAAGGGAAGCTTCTCCTCCGCCTCCTCGCGCCGGGCGCGGGCCAGGCTTTGACTTCTCCGCGTTAAGCTCCGACGAGGAAGAAGAGGGAGAGTAAGCTTCTCTTGTTGTACTTGCATTTCTCCAACTCTTACTGCTGGTCTTGTTTCTCACTTGCCTTTCCCTGAATCTGTTCCTCTTTAGGACTCTGGCCCAGAGAGCGGCAAAGAGAGCTAAGGCCCCGGCGATCACCACCGAGGACGAGCCCACTGCGGCAACAGGTGGCGCGCCCGAGATAACCTTGCCGGAGCTGGCGACTTTCCTCCATGGCAGCCCCCAGCGTAAGTGTGTGATTTACTTTCTGTTGCGAGGCGCGCTTGGGTACTTGTCTTTGCTGATACCTGCTTGTTGACTTGTGTAGGAGCCGAGCAGCCCCACCAGGAGCCAAGGGGGAATTCCCCGACAAGGGAGAAATCTCCGGCAAAGGAAGGCTCCCCGGTGAGGGAGAAGTCTCCGACAAGGGAGGGTTCTCCGGCAAGGGATAGCGTCAGCGGCCCCCCGGCGACGGAGACCACGACCGCAGAGCCTGGTGCAGGTACTCCCCTTGCTTCGAAACTTCCCTTGGATCCTTCTCTTCTTGATCTTTATGAGTTTCTGCTGGATTCTGTTTGACTCTTCTCCCCTTTTCCGGCCATCAGATCTATCCGCTGCGGAGCAGATGGAGACAGAGGTCGCTGCCGATGAAGCCGCCGGCGGTGGTGACGCCGCCGGCGCAGAGGCCGCCAAGGCGGACGCCGCGGCGACCGGTGAGGGGCCCGGCGATCGCGCTGACGGCCCTGAGGCCGCAGGAGCGCCAGGCGCTACACCGACCACCGACCCGTCCGCCGCCGCCGCAGCGCCAGGCTCCAGAGAGCCCCAGCCAGGCGTCTACCTGAAGGCCGGCGAAAACGTCTTCATCAATCTTCCCTGGGCATCAAGCTCCAGGGCGCCGGTCGAGGGGGAGATCCTTGACGGAGAAGTGCTCGCCTCCGCGGGATTGAAGCTAGTCGACGCGCCAAGCAACAGCAGCAACGAGCCCGAAGAAGAGCGGCTGCTGCGGAAGTTGATGTCGCTCTACCGCGCGCGGCAAGCCAAGCTGGAATCCCGCGAGGCACTTGTCGCGAAGGCGGGAGCTGACATCGAGAGGCGCGCGGAGGAGCTCGGGGGTTTCCACCGGGAAGCCGTCCGATCCCTGGCGGAGGAGCGGGAGCAGCTCGCTGAAGCGCGGAAGGCCTTTCTCCTCGAGAAGGCCGAAGCCGAAGAGCTGCAGCGACTGGCCGCTGTGAAGCTAGCCGCAGAAGAGGGCGAGCTGGCGCAGTGGAAGGTCAACCTCGACGCCCACGAGGAGGAGCTTGCCGCGCGCGAGGAGAAGCTTGGCGGAGCCCTCAAGCAAGCGGAGGACGCTGCCGCCGCCACCGAGGCCGCCAAGGAGGAGTTGGAGACGAAGGTGGCGCGGCTGGAGGTCGATCTCTCCGAGAAGGGCAATGAGCTCAGCGTCACCAAGGCCTCCAACATGGATCTTGAGTTGAAGCTAACCACTTTGACCAAGACTCTAGACGGCGCCAAGAAGCGGGAGGCGGCCTTGAAGGAGGAAATCAAGGCCGACAAGGCACTGCTGGAGAGCGCCGCCACCACCCAGAACGCCTTCAGGCAGACTGTGACGCACTGGACGGAGAGTCTGGTGAACGCCGCCACGGACATCGACAAGGAGCTCGCGCAGCTGGGGGTGGAAGACTTCGGGTACTCCTCCGACGAGAACCTCCAACCTAGCGCCAAGCTCACTCTGTTCTTCAAGGGCGTGGCGACGGCCCTCCAACGACTCCGAGATAGGATCCCGAAGCAGCTGGCCGACGAGTCGCGCGAGATCTGTGCGGGAGCCCTTCAGAAGGTGTTGATGAAGGTGGCCTTCCGCAATCCAGGCCTCCGCCTCAACAACGTCCTCAGACCCTTGCCGCCTGACATCGATCAGGAGGAACTCAAGGCCCTTGTCGCACCCATTGTGGACAAGGTGGGCGGGATCAAGAGGGTTGAGGGCGACGGCGTTGACTAGGCCGTCTGTTTCCTTATTTCCTTGTCGCTGCTAGCTATGTCATAGAAAGCATCTGTTAGAGCTGCGACAAGTTATTTTGTAATATAACCTCCTTATGGGTAGTGATTGCTATGTTATTCCCCTTTACTTGATTCTTTGCCTTGTATGCTTTTGCCCTACGCTTTTAGGGAACTTGCCGGTGCAAGCACCTGAGCCGCGAGCGCTGAGTGCGGGACGTCAGCAGCCTGCCGGCGGTGCCGCTACCGACAAGAAACCTTGTCGCAGCTAGCTGCAGCTAACTTAAGTTGCTGAGCGGGCTCGAAGCAAAGTAAGGGCGCGGCTAGTTAAGCAACTAGTCGCAGCTCGCTTACGTTGTTGAGCAGGCTCGAAACAATGCAAGGGCGGGGCTAGTTAAGCAACTAGCCGCAGCTCACTTAATGTTGTTGAGCGAGCTCGAAACAACGCAAGGGCGCAGCCAGCTACGAGTTGGCTCCTCCGCGCACAGGTTTTCCATACAAGGTGCGGCCGCTCAGGGGAGATAACTTCAAATTTAAAAAATCTGACTACTCAGGCTTTGGCAACTTATCTTCTGTTGCTTGCTTCTCGGCAAGGCGAAACTCTTGAACGACGCCTGGTCCATACCATCATCTTCTCCTTTCCCCCCCGACAAACTTGTGCGCGAGGAAGCCTTCCTTTCCTTGTGAAAAAGAAAGAAGAGAAAATACAGATATGGAGCCTTATGGCTCGTTATTGCTTACCGCGGAGTAGGTGCTGCACAAAGTGTCAGATCATATATGCCAGAAAATAGGAAGCATAAAATTGACAAGATGTGTGGAGCACATGGGCTTTACTTATGCACGGGATCTGCGCCCGGCTTTGTACAAAGGATCACATGCAATAGCGGCAAGACTTTGTACAAAAGGGTGGTTGCCGGACAGGGTCCGACAACCGCGCCTTACGGGTAAAACTTACGAAGAGGCTCGATGTTCCAGGAGCTGCTCACCGGAATGCCATCTTCGGTCTCAAGGCGGACAGCGCTGGGCCTAGTGACTCGTTTCACCCGGTAAGGGCTTTCCCACTTCGGCGTCAACTTGTTGGAATTCTTGGCAGAATGAACGCGCCGAAGAACAAGGTCGGCTTCCTCACGTTACTCCCTTTACTTGATTCCTCCCTTTGTATGTTTTTGCCCTACGCTTTTAGGGAACTTGCCGGTGCAGGCACCTGAGCCGCGAGCGCTGAGTGCGGGACGTCAGCAGCCTGCCAGCGATGCCGCTACCGACAAGAAACCTTGTCGCAGCTAGCTGCAGCTAACTTAAGTTGCTGAGCGGGCTCGAAGCAAAGTAAGGGCGCGGCTAGTTAAGCAACTAGTCGCAGCTCGCTTACGTTGTTGAGCAGGCTCGAAACAATGCAAGGGCGGGGCTAGTTAAGCAACTAGCCGCAGCTCACTTAATGTTGTTGAGCGAGCTCGAAACAACGCAAGGGCGCAGCCAGCTACGAGTTGGCTCCTCCGCGCACAGGTTTTCCATACAAAGTGCGGTCGTTCAAGGGAGATAACTTAAAATTTAAAAAAATCTGATTGCTCAAACTTTGGCAACTTATCTCCCTTACTCGTCAGCAGGTTGACGTGCGTGGCGGTCCAGAGCGCGCCGAGATCCACCAGCTCGATCTCGATCTAGCAAACGCATGGTACCGTGAGTACCATGACGCTGCCGGTCCCGCGCCTCCTGAGATGGGCGCGGTGCATGCACGGACGCCGAGGTCTTGGAGTGCGCCTGGTCATCGCGGGAGCCGGCTACGCCGCCGGGGGGCAGCGCAGCCTTGTCCTGGGACCTGGCAGCACCGTGAGTCCCCTCGTCGACGCGTGTTCTTCCGCCGATGCCTGCCCCACCAACCATATGTTCCGGCGGTGGCTGGCTCGGCGCGGACGGAGCAGCTGCCTCCGGAACTTTCTTCTTCGGCGGCATGTTGATGAAGATGATGAAGATCTAGCCCGCGAGAACGCCGGATCGGAGGACGATGAAGATCTAGCCCGCGAGAACACCGGATCTGGTTCACACAACTTCGACGCCCCCTACCTGGCGCGCCAAAGATGCCGGGGTTGCTGATCCACGGACACCTATGGGACCGGCGGACCGGGTCCCTTTTGGTTCGGCGGGGGGCAGAGGTCACGCAAAGAGCAGATCGAGGCGAAACACGCGGGCGGTTGGTCGTGCAAAGGGCAAATCGAGGCGAAGCATGCGAGCGATTTACCCAGGTTCGGGCCGCACAGATGCGTAAAACCCTACTCCTGCTTTGTGGTTTGGTATTGATTTCTAGCTCGGGAGCGCGGAGTGCTACAGTACTCTCCAGCTGCTAGCGAGACCGAGCGTGTGTGTCTGGAATGGCCGTCCTCCCCCCTCGTTGCACTCGGGCCTCCTTTTATATGCTCAAGGGGTTACCGACATAGCAACGGAGGTAAAGGGCAAAAATGGAAAAGGTGCCGTAGTAGGCACAGCTAGGTCCTGTAGTAGGCACAGCTACCTGCTACATTGTTATCATACCTAACCCTGACGGCAGGGGGCAAGGGCATTAAATGCCCGTCTGTGTCGCCTAAACAGTACCGAAAGGGACCGCTAGGGACGGCACCGTTTGCCACGATGGCTATCTTGTCAGCGCCTGCTCGCCACCACGCACCCCCAGCTGCACGGCCTCCACGTGTACTTGGGAGAGCGACACGTGGGTGGGCGTGCTGGAGCGCGGGCTCGGAGAGGCGGTTCGCCGCGGCAAGCGCCTTGCCGCGGTTGTTGTCTTGTTGCGCCCGGGAGATTGTCGCTCACCGGGTCTTGCCGGGGCGCGTAGCGCGTCGCGGCAAGTTCCTTGAAATGCCTTGAGTGGCCTTCCCGGCAAGCTCCTCTTGCCGGGGCCTCGAGGTGCTTTTGGTAGCCTTCCCGGCAAGCTCCTCTCGCCGGGGTCTTGTTTCCTTCCCGGCAAGCTCCTCTTGCCGGGGCCTTGGTTTGGGCACTTTGTTCTTGAATGGTCTTCGAAGGGAGCACGGAGGGTCTTGGCGGTCACCCGGCAAGCCTTGCCGCGGGATGCTGCGACTGCCCGTGCACAAGTTCGGGATACTAGGGTACCCCTACTCTAGTACACCGACACTCTGCGAAGGGCCTATCTTTTACTTTTATCTCCCACTTTGCATAAGAGTCATGGTGATCTTCACCCTTCCTTTTTTACCTTTTATCCTTTGGCAAGCACGGTATGTTGGAAAGATCCTGGTATATATGGCTAATTGGATGTGAGTTTTCATGAACTATTATTGTTGACACTACCCTTGAGGTAAAACGTTGGGAGGCAAAATTATAAGCCCCTATCTTTCTCTGTGTCCAATTAAAAAACTCCATACCCATTAGTATTGCGTGAGTGTTAGCAATTGTGAAAGACTATATGGTAGTTGAGTATGTGGACTTGTTGAAAAGCTCTTATATGTTGACTCTTTCCTATGTTATGATAAATTGCAATTGCTCCAATGACTGAGATTATAATTTGTTACTTTTCAATGAAGTTTACGATTCATACTTGAAATTGTGATTGAATTATTACTCCAGCATAAGAAATCATATGACAAGAATTATATAAGTTGATGTTCTAAGAATGATCATGATGCCCTCATGTCCATATTTTATTTTTATCGACACCTCTTCTCTAAACATGTGGCTTTTTCGATTTCGGCTTTTTGCTTGAGGACAAACGAGGTCTAACCTTGGGGGAGTTGATACGTCCATTTTGCATGATGCTTTTATATCGATATTTATTGCATTATGGGCTGTTATTGCACATTATGTCACAATACTTATGCCTATTCTCTCTTATTTTACAAGGTTTACATAAAGAGGGAGAATGCCGGCAGCTGGGATTCTGGGCTGGAAAAGGAGCAAATATTAGAGGCCTATTCTGCACAGCTCCAAAAGTCCTGAAACTCCACGGAAGACGTTTTCCAAATATATAAAAAATATTGAGAGCAAGAACTTCACCAGGGGGGCACACCCTGCCCATGAGGGTGGGGGCACGCCCTACCCCCTGGGCGCCCCCCTACCTCATGGGCCCCCTGGTGGCCCTCCGGTGACCATCTTCTGCTATATGAAGTCTTTCGATGGGAAAAAAAATAAGAAGCCATCTTCTTGGACGAAACTCTGCCGCCACGAGGCGGAACCTTGGCGGAACCAATCTAGGGCTCTGGCGGAGCTGTTCTACCGGGGAAACTTCCCTCCCGGAGGGGGAAACCATCGCCATCGTCATCACCAACGCTCCTCTCAACGGGAGAGGGTAATCTCCATCAACATCTTCATCAGCACCATCTCCTCTCAAAACCCTAGTTCATCTCTTGTATCCAATTCTTGTCTCCAAGTCCGGGATTGGTGCTAGTAGGTTGCTAGTAGTGTTAATTACTCCTTGTAGTTGATGCTAGTTGGTTTAATTGGTGGAAGATCATATGTTCAGATCCTATATGCATATTAATCCCCCTCTTATTATGAACATGTTTATGCTTTGTGACTAGTTACTTTTGTTCCTGAGGACATGGGATAAGTCTTGCTATTAGTAGTCATGTGAATTTGGTATTCGTTCGATATTTTGATGGGATGTATGTTGTCTCTCCTCTAGTGGTGTTATGTGAACATCGACTACATGACACTTCACCATTGTTTGGGCCTAGAGGAAGGCATTGGGGAGTAATAAGTAGATGATGGGTTGCTAGAGTGATAGAAGCTTAAACCCTATTTTATGCGTTGCTTTGCAAGGGGGTGATTTGGATCCATATGTTTCATGCTATGGTTAGGTTTACCTGAATACTTTTGTTGTAGTTGCGGATGCTTGTAATAGAGGTTAATCATAAGTGGGATGCTTGTCCAAGTAAGGGCAGTACCCAAGCACTGGTCCACCCACATACCAGATTATCAAAGTACCGAACACGAATCATATGAGCGTGATGAAAACTAGCTTGACGATATTCCCATGTGTCCTCGGGAGCGCTTTTCTCTATACAAGAGTTTGTCCAGGCTTGTCCTTTGCTACGAAAAGGATTGGGCCACCTTGTTGCACTTTATTTACTTTTGTTACTTGTTGCTCGTTACAAATTATCCTATCACAAAACTATCTGTTACCACTTATTTCAGTACTTGCAGAGAATACCTTGCTAGAAACCGCTTATCATTTCCTTCTGCTCCTCGTTGGGTTCGACACTCTTACTTATCGAAAGGACTACGATAGATCCCCTATACTTGTGGGTCATCAATAACTCTATTAGTATGGGCGGTATTATTGCTAAACGGTTAAGTCTGAACCGTATAAAGGGCCCCATCTTTGGAGGCATCTATGCTTCACGCCTAGCTGCACATTTTAACATACCTATTAGGCATTATGAGAAGGAAGAAAAATTGTTGCCTCATGTTTATTTAGATTATAAGAGTATGGTGGCACACAATTTTATTGTTAATAATAGGGAAGGGGAGCTTAAATACAAATTGTTCTTTCATAAACATCATCCTGAGACTATTACCCTGCCTTCTCCTTCCTTGTTTGATTTATCTTCAGGCCAGTACCTTGTTCCGTTAGAGGCTATTCACGCCTACCGGAACCCTACATCATCAACAAAGCCAGAGTCAGAACCACAAGTTGATCCTCCACGACAGTCTAATTACCATTGGGATCTGGAGATGATTGCCAACCAGTGGCAATCAGAGTCTTCTTCATCGTAGTATGACCCCAACTATTATTATGGATATCCTCCAGGCCAACCGTGGCCATATACCAACTTAGGCCAAAAGCCTAAGCTTGTGGGAATACGTATTTCTCACCGACATTATATTCATGTTCACACACTCATTGCTAGATGTCGGTGCTCATACTTTTTCATTGTATCATCCATGCTATAGTTTATTTCCTTTTTATGCTTTCTTCTTGTGTGTTTAATAAACCTTAAGAAAAACCAAAAAATTAGTTGTAGCTTTTAATTAGTTTACTTTCCATGCTTGTAATAGTAATTAAAAAATAAAACCAAAAAAGATGTCGTGTTCTTCTTTTGCTTGTTGGGAGCTTTCCCGTGTAAATAGTTCTATTTCTTTTCTTTTCTTTGGGGGTCGATAGGAAAAGACCATAGTTAAATTGTTGAAGTAGCTCTTATATGCATTATTGTTGATCTGACAAAAGAGCCCATATTACCTTGTCTTCTCCTATTTATTGAATGCTTGCAGATTCCAGCTTAGTTCAATGCACGTGCACTATTGTTATTATTCACACTATTCGGTCGTGCAAGTGAAAGGCAATTATGACGATATATGATGGACTGACTGAGATGAGAAAAGCTAGTATGAACTCGACCTCTCTTGTTTTTGTAAATATGATTAGTTCATCGTTCCTGATTTAGCCTATTATGAATAAACATGTTTGCAATGACAACTGGAGATCGTAGTTTCTTGTGCCATGCTTGATTAGCTAGGAGCTTATAATGGTTTACCTTGCATGCCAACATGCTATTAAAATGGTTGTGATGTGGTATGATAGGGTGGTATCCTCCTCTGAATGATTTAAGTGACTTGACTTGGCGCATGTTCACGCATGTAGTTGAAACAAAATCAACATAGCCTTCACGATATTTATGTTCATGGTGGATTATATCCTACTCATGCTTGCATTCGGTGTTGATTAATTTTAATGCATGTTCATGACTATTATCGCTCTCAAGCTGGTCGCTTCCCAGTCTTTTGCTAGCCTTCACCTGTACTAAGCGGGAATAGTGCTTGTGCATCCAACTCCATAAACCCCAAAGTTATTCCATATGAGTCCACCATACCTACCTATATACGGTATCTACCTGCCGTTCCAAGTAAATTTGTATGTGCCAAACTCTAAACCTTCAAATAAATATCCTGTTTTTATGCTCGAATAGCTCATGTATCAACTAGGGCTGTCCATATCTTCCATGTTAGGTAGGTTATTCTCAAGAGGAGTGGACTCCGCTCCTCACTCACGAGAAAATGGCTGGTCACCGGGATGCCCAGTCCCATGCTTTATGCAAATCAAATAAAAATAATTGCAAACAAAACTCCCCCTGGGACTCTTGTTAGTGGGAGGCACTCGTTGTTTGGAGCAAGCCATGGATTGATGCTTGTTGGTGGAGGGGAAGTATAAACTTTACCATTCTGTTTGGGAACCGCCTATAATGTGTGTAGCATGGAAGATATCGCCATCTCTTGGTTGTTATGTTGACAATGAAAGTATACCGCTCAAAATATTATTCACCTCTATTTCAAAACCAAGCTCTGGCACCTCTACAAATCCCTGCTTCCCTCTGTGAAGGGCCTATCTATTTACTTTCATGTTGAGTCATCATCTTCTTATTAAAAAGCACCAGTTGGAGAGCACCGCTCTCATTTGCATTCATTAATGTTAGTTTACATTGAGTATGACTTGACTAGATCTCTTTTACCATGAATTACAATTTCTAGTCAGTCCTGGATCTTTAAAGGTGCTCTGCATTTATGTTTTGCGGTCTCAGAAAGGGCTAGCGAGATACCATCTTGTTATATCATACTATGACTGTTTTGAGAAAGTGTTGTCATCCGAGATTTATTATTATTGCTCGCTAGTTGATTATGCCATTGATATGAGTAAACATGAGACCTATGCGTTATTGTGAATGTGGTTAGTTCATAATCTTTGCTGAAAACTTGAATTCTGGCTTTACATATATACAACAACAAGAGAAAACAGAGTTTGTAAAAGTTTTTCTTTATCACTTTCAGTTTGTCAACTGAATTCCTTGAGGACAAGCAAAGGTTTAAGCTTGGGGGAGTTGATACGTCTCCGTCGTATCTACTTTTCCAAACACTTTTGCCCTTGTTTTGGACTCTAACTTGCATGATTTGAATGGAACTAACCCGGACTGACGCTATTTTCAGCAGAATTGCTATGGTGTTATTTATGTGCAGAAACAAAAGTTCTCGGAATGACCTGAAACTTCACGGAACATCTATTCGGAAATAATAAAGAATCCTTGCAAAGATGAAGACCAGGGGGGCACCACCTGTCCACGAGGGCGGGGGGCGCGCCTGCCCCCTAGGGCGCGCCCCCTACCTCCTGGGCCCCCTGGAGCTCCTCCGGCCTCAACTCCAACTCTATATATTTGCTTTCAGGGAGAAAAAAATCAGAGAGAAGAATTCATCGCATTTTACGATACGGAGTCGTTGCCAAGCCGTAAAACCTCTCGGGAGTGCTGATCTGGAGTCCGTTCGGGGCTCTGGAGAGAGGAATTCGTCGCCATCATCATCATCAACCATCCTCCATCACCAATTTCATGATGCTCACCGCCATGCGTGAGTAATTCCATCGTAGGCTTGCTGTACGGTGATGGGTTGGATGAGATCTATCATGTAATCAAGTTAGTTTTGTTAGGGTTTGATCCCTAGTATCCACTATGTTCTGAGATTGATGTTGCTATGACTTTGCTATGCTTAATGTTTGTCACTAGGGCCCGAGTGCCATGATTTCAGATCTGAACCTATTATTTTTTCATCAATATATGAGAGTTCTTGATCCTATCTTGCAAGTCTATAGTCACGTATTATGTGTTATGATCCGTTAACCCCGAAGTGACAATAATCGTGATACTTACCGATGATGACCATAGTTTGAGGAGTTCATGTATTCACTATGTGCTAATGCTTTGTTCTGGTACTCTATTAAAAGGAGGCCTTGATATCCCTTAGTTTCCATTAGGACCCCGCTGCCATGAGAGGGTAGGACAAAAGATGCCATGCAAGTTATTTTCCATAAGCATGTATGACTATATACGGAATACATGCCTACATTACATTGATGAACTGGAGCTAGTTCTTTGCCACCCTATGTTATGATTGTTACATGATGAACCGCATCCGGCATAATTCTCCATCACCGATCCATTGCCTACGAACTTTCCATATATTGTTCTTAGCTTATTTACTTTTTCTGTTGCTATTGCTATCATCACTACAAAATACCAAAAATATTACTTTTGCTACCGTTACCACTACTATCATATTACTTTGTTACTAAATACTTTGCTGCAGATATTAAGTTTCCAGGTGTGGTTGAATTGACAACTCAGCTGCTAATACTTGAGAATATTCTTTGGCTCCCCTTGTGTCGAATCAATAAATTTGGGTTGAATACTCTACCATCGAAAACTGTTGCGATCCCCTATACTTGTGGGTTATCACATGACATCTTTTGTCCTACCCTCCCATGGCAGCGGGGTCCTAGCGGAAACTTAGGGATATTAAGGCCTCCTTTTAATAGAGTACCGGACCAAAGCATTAACACATAGTGAATACATGAAGTCCTCAAACTACGGTCATCACTGGAAGTGGTCCCGATTATTGTCACTTCGGGGTTGCCGGATCATAACACATAGTATGTGACTATAGACTTGCAAGATAGGATCAAGAACTCACATATATTCATGAAAACATAATAGGTTCAGATGTGAAATCATGGCACTCGAGCCCTAGTGACAAGCATTAAGCATAGCAAAGTCATAGCAACATCAATCTCAGAACATAGTGGATACTAGGGATCAAACCATAACAAAACTAACTCGATTACATGATAAATCTCATCCAACCCATCACCGTCCAGCAAGCCTATGATGAAATTACTCACGCACGGCGGTGAGCATCATGAAATTGGTGGTGGAGGATGGTTGATGATGACGATGGCGACGGATTCCCCTCTCCGGAGCCCTGAACGGACTCCAGATCAACCCTCCCGAGAGAGTTTAGGGCTTGGCGGCGGCTCCGTATCGTAAAACGTGATGAATCCTTCTCCTTGATTTTTTTTCTCTTTGAACACGAATATATAGAGTTGGAGTTGAGGTCGGAGGAGCTCCAGGGGGGCCATGAGGTAGGGGGCGCGCCCCCACCCTCGTGGCTAGGGTGTGGGCCCCCTGGTCTTGATCTTTTGCCAGTATTTATATTATTTCCAAAAATAGTCTCCGTGAAGTTTCAGGTCATTCCGAGAACTTTTGTTTCTGCACATAAATAACACCATGGCAATTCTGCTGAAAACAGCGTCAGTCTGGGTTAGTTCCATTCAAATCATGCAAGTTAGAGTCCAAAACAAGGGCAAAAGTGTTTGGAAAAGTAGATACGATGGAGACGTATCAGCTAGTCATACTTTTGATTCTTATAATGCTATGATAGATCTGTTTGGACCACCACCTCTTTTGGTTAATGGAACTATTTTAACTTTGCAACATGTGATGCAACGGCTTGAAATTATTGAAAATAAAGTTGCCACTGTAGAGTTAATTGAAAATTTGGATAGAAAGATCCATAACCAAATTACCCAATACGGATCTAAGGTAGGAGTTGCTCTTAAAAGTTTTAAAGAAAAGGGACCTATGGTTAATGAAAAGATAGATCAAGATTCCACTAGAATTGATAAAATTGAGGATATTATTACCAACCTTGGGTCTGCCTTTTCTTCCGTGAAAAAAAACTCCTCCTAATGCTAAGATTGCCAAATTGATGTATGTTCCTAAAAATAAGGGTGAAACTTCTAGTAAGGAAAATGCGGACCTCAAATCCATAAGTGTTCACCCCAACTTTCTCACTATCCTTAAGGAACCTTTTGCTACAAATGATTTTCTTGATTTTGTACCTAGGAGTTTGATAATTAATAAAAAGAAAGAAACTCCTAAGGGTTATAGGTGTCTTATTGAAGAATTACTTACCAAAGATGGCAATACCTAGATCTATCCTTGCTTTTATGCCTAGCTAGGGGCGTTAAACGATAGCGCTTGTTGGGAGGCAACCCAATTTTAATTTTATTCCTTACTTTTTGCTCCTGTTTAGTAATAAATAATTTATCTAGCCTCTTTTTTTGGTTGTGTTTTTTGTGTTTAATTAGTGTTTGTGCCAAGTAGAACCGTTGGGAAGACTTGGGGAAAGTCTTTTTTATCTTGCTGCAAAAAGCAGAAACTTTAGCACTCATGAGAATTGCTGCCATTTTTATTTGGATAGTGAAATTTAGTTAATTCTTTTTGAAGATGATTAATAGATAAATTCCTCACGTCCTGAAATTTATTTTAGAATTTTTGGGGTTCCAGAAGTTTGCGTTAGCTACAGATTACTACAGACTATTCTGTTTTTGACAGATTCTATTTTTGTGTGTTGTTTGCTTATTTTGATGAATTTATGGCTAGTAAAAGAGTTTATAAACCATAGAGAAGTTGGAATATAGTAGGTTTAACACCAATATAAATCAATAATGAGTTCATTACAGTACGTTGAAGTGGTTTTTTGTTTTCTTTCGCTAACGGAGCTCACGAGATTTTCTATTTTGAGTTTTGTGTTGTGAAGTTTTCAAGTTTTGGGTAAAGATTTGATGGATTATGGAACAAGGAGTGGCAAGAGCCTAAGCTTGGGGATGCCCATGGTACCCCAAGGTAAAATTCAAGGACACCAAAAAGCCTAAGCTTGGGGATGCCCCGGAAGGCATCCCCTCTTTCGTCTTCGTCTATCGGTAACTTTACTTGGAGCTATATATTTATTCACAACATGATATGTGTTTTGTTTGGAGCGTCTTCTATGATTTTAGTCTTTGCTTTTTAGTTTACCACAATAATCCTTGCTGTACACACCTTTTGAGAGAGACTCATATGATTGGGAATTTATTAGAATACTCTATGTGCTTCACTTATATCTTTTGAGCTATATAGTTTTTGCTCTAGTGCTTCACTTATATCTTTTAGAGCACGGTGGTGGTTTTGTTTTATAGAAATAATTGTTCTCTCATGCTTCACTTATATTATTTTGAGAGTCCTTTAGAACAACATGGAAATAATAAAAACTTTCATACAAGTGCATTGGATACTATGAGAAGTTTGATACTTGATAATTGTTTTGAGATATGGAGATGGTGATATTAGAGTCATGCTAGTTGAGTAATTGTGAATTTGAGAAATACTTGTGTTAAGGTTTGTGATTCCCGTAGCATGCACGTATGGTGAACCATTATGTGATGAAGTCAGAGCATGATTTATTTATTGATTCTCTTCCTTATGAGTGGCGGTCGGGGACGAGCGATGGTCTTTTCCTACCAATCTATCCCCCTAGGAGCATGCGCGTAATACTTTGCTTTGATAACTTGTAGATTTTTGCAATAAGTATGTGAGTTCTTTATGACTAATGTTGAGTCCCTGGATTATACGCACTATCACCCTTCCACCATTGCTAGTGTCGGTGTCAAAACCGGCGGATCTCGGGTAGGGGGTCCCGAACTGTGCGTCTAGGCCGGATGGTAACAGGAGGCAGGGGACACGAAGTTTTACCCAGGTTCGGGCCCTCTCGATGGAGGTAAAACCCTACATCCTGCTTGATAAATATTGATGGTATGGGTATTACAAGAGTTGATCTACCACGAGATCAGAGAGGCTAAACCCTAGAAGCTAGCCTATGGTATGATTGTTGATGTGTATGTTGTCCTACGGACTAAAACCCTCTGGTTTATATAGGCACCGGATAGGGTTAGGGTTACATAGAGTCGGTTACAATGGTAGGAGATCTGAATATCCGTATCGCCAAGCTTGCCTTCCACACCAAGGAAAGTCCCTTCCGGATACGGGACGGAGTCTTCAATCTTGTATCTTCATAGTCCAGGAGTCCGGCTGAAGGTATAGTCCGGCCATCCGGACACCCCCTAATCCAGGACTCCCTCAGTAGCCCCCGAACCAGGCTTCAATGACGATGAGTCCGGCGCGCATATTGTCTTCGGCATTGCAAGGCGGGTTCTCCTCCAAATTCCATGTACCTGTCGAATAAAGTCTGGTTTCTTGTAGATGTTGCGCTCATTGGCTTCTACGCCCAATAATGGCCGCTCCCCACATGTCAAACGAATATGAAAGGTCCGAGTGTTTTTACATTCACACCCCTAGCCGCGTAAACAAGCTGACCTATTTAAGGAGACGAGGATTTAGATCCAAACCACACCTTCCCCCTTCGCGAGTGTTCATCAGAGCGCCTTCGACAAAGATCCATTCCACCATGGCCAGCCGTCGCGACTCCTCCTCCCGCCCTTCCAGCCCCAAGCCTGGATATTGGGGAAGATGCTCCATCCCGCATAGCGAGTTGGTGACGCTCCAGACCAAGGGATTTCTCCCCCCGACCTATATGATCCCGGTTCGAGCCGGTCTTGCCATCTATAACGGCGGAGAGCAAGCGGAGAGCGCCCCTAATCCCTCTAAGGGAGAGCGGGTGTGCCTCGTCCATTATTTAATAAGGGGGCTCGGATTTCCAATCCATCCATTTCTCCGGGGGCTGCTGGAGTTCTACGGCCTCCAGCTACATCATCTCACGCCTGCCTCAGTATTGCATATCGCGGGCTTTGTAGCCCTCTACGAGTTGTTCTTGGGTGTTGAAGCTCATTTCGGACTGTGGAGGGAGCTATTTTGCCTCATGCCCCGTTCCAAGAAGGGGTCTATGTATCAAGTGGGCGGAGCCGAAGTATGGCGCATCGCCGGGACCGGCTATCTGTCCGGAACCCCAAAGAAGGCGTCCAAAGACTGGCCCTCAGAATGGTTTTATATAGAAGACGTCCCGCTGCCGGATCCTGCCCGGATCGGCCTCCCTGAATTCAACAATCCTCCCCTAAAGAAGCGCCTAAGCTGGCGCCCACGGAGCCCTCAGAGGGAAAGTGACAGGGACGTTGTTTACCTGATGGGCCGAATAAGATTGTTAGCTCATTTCGGGTTAACCATGATCGGGGTCATGGCCGCATGCATCATGCGAGGGGTGCAGCTGCTACAGTATAGAGGCCGCCCCATGTGGGATTTCAACGGGGAGGACGACACCACCCGTTATGGCCGAAAGGGGCCGGATGCGGCTGCGGCTCTAACAAAGACCTTGTCCGCTTTGTACAAGGGAGAAGAGGAGGATTTTCTCCGCGTTGACCCAAAGGGTGGATTTTCCATGTACAATCCTCCAAGCTGGGTGAGTGATCACATCTTGCCCATCCGTTTTATATCCCCATTGTTTAAATATTTAATCTTAGTGACTTCTACGCTGGAACTGCGCCAGGCTGTTAAAGAAATAAACAGCCCTCCTCCACAACCCGAGGACCCAGGACGGTCCCTCGACCCGGGCTCGCAAGAGGATCCGGAGCTTTCGATGGATCTGATTGATGGAGTGTTCCATCAATTGAGCAAGGACAACATCCTGGTGACCATTACGGCCGATTATCCAGGGCTAATTCCGGCCTCCCAGAAACGGGAGGCCGAACCTGCGGCGACAAGCCAACGAGGGGCCGCAGGGTCCCATGGGCAGAAAAGAGGTGCAGTCCGAATCGGGGCGTCAGCGCAAAGGTATGGCGCACCCCCTTATCCCAGGTGTCGTACCTTCAGGGCATATTACCACTTGTGCTCTTTTCAGGATAAAGAGACCTCGCCGAACTATATTCGGGGAGACCGCCAATCGCGCCTCCACCAGCCAGGCTCCAAAGCCTGGCCCGGAAGCGGGGCCGAACACAAGGTGCGCACCGGACGCTCCTCCGACGGAGGATGTGGACAGGTTGTCTGCCACCAACTCTGAGGTGGAGAGTGCCATGAAGCACAGGCGTCGCCAGACAGTTCTTCGCGACACGTGTTTCTCCCAAGAGGTGTTAGATGCCTTTAAGTCGGGAGATGCGCACCTCCGTGCCGCTCAAAATGGTCTAACCAGAGCCATGGAGCAATATGTAAAAGACATACGGGTAAGAAAATTTTGGTAATTATATATACCAATAGCCCCCGAGACTTGAAACAGTTAAGATGGCTGATTTAAGGATCATTTGTTATGAAGGTTCTTACAGAAAAGAATTCCCTACTGTCCAAGGAGCTGGAAGAGTGCAAAGCCCAACTTGAGGCCGCACTAGCCGCAGCAGGGGAGTCTAAGGAGGCCCCCTCTGGTAATATACACTTCGAAAGTATTTTGCGAAGCACGGCTTTGGTGCGAATCTGACAAATGAAATTGCAGATGGCGCCGGCTTAGATCCGGAAAGGCAACACCTCCTACGCTAGCTAAAGGCTGGTGAGAGGGCGCTGTTAAAGGTGATGGGGGAGAAGAACGATCTCCGAGATGCCAACACCAAGCTGGGCGTCGAGCTGAAGGATTTTCGTGCCCAGCTGTCAGACTCCGTGAAGAAGAATCAGCGGCTTCGACGCGGCATATTTAGTAAGTGCTTGAACGAACCTTTTGAAAGAAAGTTCGGCGGGGAAGTCGACTAACAGAGCAATGTCCGTAGGTGTGCTGACAGGTCGTCCTATAGAGGAGATGCCCGGTTCTACGGGTGACCTTCTTCCCGAGCTCTCCCAACTGCTCGATCGAGTTTGGCAGGCGATGCGAGGCGTCGCCCAGGCCCTGTGGCCATCCGTCTCCATGCCCGAAGGTCTTGGAGAGCTTGCGGAGAAGCTAAAAGGAGCACGGCGGCGCTTTCGATTGTGGAAGATATCAGCCTACCGTCAAGGCGCTGGGGAGGCCTAGGCCATGGTGAAGACGTGGTACGCAAAGGCTGACCCCAACCACATGGCCGAGGTCGGTCCTATAGGGCCCGATGGGAAGGAGATCCCTGTAAGCTTGGTATACGGCCAAGTAGAGTTGGCCGCAAAGTATTCCCAGCAGGACTGTAAATTAGATAGCCTGTTAGATGGTATTGAAGAGGAATACGATCAGTCAAAATGACTATGTAATGTAATTGACATTTATGATGCCTTCTAGCCGGATTGTAGATCATTTGTCATGGCCGACCTTTTCGCTTCAGCCTCGGGACCTGACAGTCCGGAGTGTGTCCAAATTCCCATGCGGTTATATAAGAACCGGGGAATGCATGGAGACCAGGCGTAGGGGTCATTAGTGCGTGAACAGACAAGTGCCCGACTAGTTATGTTATATTACATGGTTAGTAAGAAACATCTTCCAGGGAGAATAGTCCCGTTAGGGGTTCCTTTCCCTGGGAGGCATGCCCTAAAGTGCATGTCCATGCTGCGAAAAGAAACGCAGGAAAAACATCTGGGGGCATAAAAATAAAAAAGATCATCTTTAGTTCACCGACCGAATATTCCCTTAAGAACGCTAGCTTTCGGCTTCACCCATTCCGAGGTACACATCCGGCTAACCCGGCAGTAACAATCGTAGAGGTGCTCCCTTTACCACCTAGCCGAACAATCGGGGACGTAGGGGTAAGCACAGGAGCCAGGCAACCCAGCTTGGCCAAAACTCAAGTCATATCGATGCATATAATGGTGAAGAAAAGGTACATGCGGAAGTGTGACACATGTGTTGGGCATGAAGCCCGTATACATAAGCTTCTGTTTAAAGAAGCCCCCAGGTTTAATGAGCGCGGAGAGCGCGTCACTTTATGAGCCTTTAAGGGCTATAAGAGAGAGAGAAGAAGAATAAGAAGAAAAATGCAAGACAGAAAATATATAAAAAATGGACAGAGGAAGGAGACGAACATAGAGTCCGACGCTAGGCATAGAATCTTCGGAGACGGGCTGCGTTCCATGGGTTCGACTCGAGTCAGTTATCCGATGCATCTCGCGGGCGGTACGCTCCACCAGTCAGGACTTGGTCAATTATGAAGGGACCTTCCCACTTGGGCTTGAGTTTGTCCTTTTTCTTGTCCGGTAGCCGTAGAACTAGTTCGCCAATGTTGTAAGTTTTGGCCTGTACTTCTCTTCTTTGGTATCTTCGAGCCTGCTGTTGATAGAGTGCGGAACGGGCTTTTGCCACATCACGCTCCTCCTCCAATGCGTCTAAGTTGTCCTGCCGATCGAGCTCAGCTTCTCTTTCTTCGTACATGCGCACTCGAGGTGAGTCATGGATTATGTCGCAGGGCAAAACTGCCTCTGCGCCGTACACCATAAAGAATGGTGTGTATCCGGTGGTGCGATTCGGCGTGGTCCGCAGCCCCAGAGTACGGAGTCGAGCTCCTCTACCCATTATGTGTTAGATTCCTTGAGGGACCGCACTAATCTGGGTTTAATGCCGCTCATGATGAGGCCATTTGCACGTTCGACCTGGCTGTTAGTTTGTGGGTGATAGACGGAAGCATAGTCGAGCTTGATGCCCATGTTTTTTGCACCAGAGTTTTATGTCGTCGGCCGTGAAGTTCGTGCCGTTATCAGTGATGATGCTATGGGGAACGCCGTAATGGTGTACGACCCCGGATATAAAGTCTATCACCGGTCCGGATTCGGCCGTCTTAACAAGCTTGGCTTCTATCCATTTGGTGAATTTATCCACCATGACCAGTAAGTATTTTTGCTTGTGGGTTCCGCCTCTAAGGGGTCCAACCATGTCAAGCCCCTAGACCGCGAAGGGCCAAGTAATGGGGATAGTTCAGAGGGCGGTGGGTGGCATATGGCTTTGGTTTGCAAAGAGCTGGCAACCGGTGCATCGTTGGACTAAGTCCTGAGCGCCTGCCCGGGCCGTCGGCCAATAAAAGCCTGTACGGAAGGCCTTGCTTACAAGGGACCGAGCTGCAGCATGATGACCGCCCAGTCTGGCATGAATTTCAGCCAGGAGGTTCCGCCCCTCCTCTTCGGAGATGCACCTTTGAAGGACTCCGGTAGTGCTTTTCTTATAAAGCTCTCCCTCGTGGACTCTGTAGGCTTTGGATCGCTGCACTATGTAGCGTGCCTCATTTTGGTCCTCGGGGAGTTCCTGCCTAGTGAGGTAGGCGAGGAATGGTTCTGTCCACGGGGCGATGACGACCATTATTACGTGGGCTGAAGGTGTTATTTCATTGGCAGAGCCTCCGATTGTGTCAGAATTTTCGGTGTCGGGCAGTGTGGTTGGGTCCGGGGTGTTATTGTTCGGCTCCCCTTCCCATACTACGGATGGCTTGAACAGCCTTTCCAAGAAGATGTTGGGGGGACTACATCGCGTTTTGCGCCGATGCGTGCCAGGACATCTGCCGCCTAATTGTTTTCCCGAGCTATATGGTGAAATTCAAGCCCCTCGAACCGAGCTGACATTTTTAGGACGGCGTTGCAGTAGGCTGCCATTTTTGGATCCTTGGCATCGAAGTCTCCATTTATTTGGGATATTGCGAGGTTCGAGTCCCCGCGCACCTCTAGGCGTTGAATACCCATGGATACTGCCATCCGGAGACCATGTAAAAGGTCCTCATATTCGGCTGCGTTGTTGGAGTCCGTGTACATAATCTGGAGTATGTATTGAACTGTGTCTCCTGTGGGGGACGTCAAAACGACGCCAGCCCCCAGTCCGGCCAACATCTTGGAGCCGTCGAAGTGCATGATCCAATTTGAATATGTGTCGTACTCTTTAGGGAGTTCGGCCTCCGTCCATTCTGCAACGAAGTCGGCCAAGACTTGCGACTTGATGGCTCGCCGTGGCTTATAAGTTATGTTGAACGGGAGGAGCTCAATGGCCCATTTTGCAATCCGGCCCGTTGCGTCACGGTTATTTATAATATCGTTAAGTGGTACTTCTGAGGCTACTGTTATTGAACACTCTTGAAAGTAGTGTCGTAGCTTCCGGTATGCCATGAATACCGCGTACGCGATCTTTTGATAATGCGGGTACCGTGATTTGCAAGGAGTGAGGACAGTGGACACATAATAGACCGGCTTTTGAAGGGGGAATCTGTGTCCGTCCGCTTCTCGTTCGACGACGAGCACTGTGCTTGCAACCTGATGTGTTGCTGCAATGTATAATAGCATTGGTTCGCCAATATTTGGCGCAGCCAGGACTGGGTTTGTTGCGAGTATGGCTTTTATCTCCTCGAGTCCGGCCGTGGCTGCATCCGTCCATTCGAAGTGTTCGGTGCGCCGAAGGAGGCGGTAAAGGGGTAGGGCCTTTTCTCCCAAGCGGGAGATAAAGCGGCTTAGAGCCGCCATGCATCCGGTTAACTTTTGTATTTTTTTGAGGTCCTTTGGGATATCCAATTGCGACAGAGCTCGGATCTTGGCTGGATTTGCTGCTAGCTCCTCTCCCATAGCCTGTCTCTTAGGTTCGGAAAAACGCCGAAGAGCCTGTTTGACAGGTTTGAATCCTGTTTGGATATTTAAGCTGTGCTCGGCCAGCCTGCGTGGGATTCCTGGCATGTCTGAAGGGTGCCAGGCGAAAATGTCCTAGTTTTCTCGTAGGAACTCTCGCAGTGCGGCGTCTACATCAGGGTTTAACGGTGCCCCGATGGAAGCTGTTTTATTTGGGTCCGTTGGATGGACTTGGAATTTGACTATTTCGTCCGCCGGTTTAAAGGAGGTGGACTTTGATCTTTTGTCGAGTACCACATCGTCCCTATTCATCATAGAGCGCAGCGCAGTCAGTTCCTCAGCCGCTAGGGCTTCAGATAGTGCCTCGAGGGCCAATGCGACTGTCTTGTTTTCGGCGCAGAGTGCTATGTTCGGATCACTAGCGAGAGTGATGATCCCGTTAGGCCCGGGCATTTTGAGCTTCATGTACCCGTAATGGGGTATTGCTTGGAAGATTGTAAACGCTTCCCGCCCTAGCAGAGCGTGATAACCGCTGCTGAACGGAGCCACATGGAACGTGATCTCTTCGGACCTGTAATTATCCGGCGTGCCGAACACCACATCTAGTGTGATTTTTCCTGTACAGCGCGCTTCCCGACTGGGGATTATTCCTCTAAAGGTTGTGCTGCTTCGCTCAATGCGGTTCCAGTCTATTTCCATTTTTTGAAGAGTTTCCTCGTAAATGAGGTTCAATCCGCTGCCGCCGTCCATGAGTACCTTGGTAAGACGAAAGACGTCCACTATTGGGCTGAGGACCAATGCGGCTGGTGCTCGGGCTGTTCGGAATCTAGGTTCATCTCCGGCGTTAAAGGTAATAGCCGTGTCACTCCATGGGTTTATTGTTGCTACTTGATAGACTTCGACAAGGCTGTGGAGTGTCCTTTTTCGCATATTATTTGATGTGAAAGTCTCGAAGACTGTTAATACCGTATGGGTGTCTCTGGGGTGGCTTTCTGTGGCCTCCGGAATTAGGAGGTTTTCGCCAATCTTGTGTTGGGTTTCGTAGTAATTTCAAAAAATTTCCTACGCACACGCAAGATCATGTGATGCATAGCAACGAGGGGGAGAGTGTTGTCTACGTACCCAACGCAGACCGACTGCGGAAGCGATGACACGACGTAGAGGAAGTAGTCGTACATCTTCACGATCCAACCGATCAAGCACCGACACTACGGCACCTCCGAGTTCGAGCACACGTTCAGCTCGATGACGATCCCCGGACTCCGATCCAGCAAAGTGTCGGGGAAGAGTTCCGTCAGCACGACGGCGTGGTGACGATCTTGATGTACTACAGCAGCAGGGCTTCGCCTAAACTCCGCTACAGTATTATCGAGGTATATGGTGGCAGGGGGCACCGCACACGGCTAAGGAATAGATCACGTGGATCAACTTGTGTGTCTAGAGGTGTCCCCTGCCTCCGTATATAAAGGAGTAGAGGGGGGGAGGCTGGCCGGCCAAGGAGGGAGGCGTAGGAGGAGTCCTACTCCTTCCGGGAGTAGGACTCCCCTCCAATCCTATTCCAGCTAGGATTCCCCAAAGGGGGAAAGAGGGAGAGGGGGGCCGGCCACCTTCTCCTAGTCCTAATAGGACTAGGGGAGGGGGAAGTGGCGCAGACACCTTGGGCTGCCCCTTTCTCCTTTCCACTAAGGCCCATGAAGGCCCATATGGCTCCCGGGGGGTTCCGGCAACCTCCCGGTAACCCGGTAAAATCCCGATTTCACCCGGAACACTTCCGATGTCCAAACATAGGCTTCCAATATATCAATCTTTACGTCTCGACCATTTCGAGACTCCTCGTCATGTCCGTGATCACATCAAACTCATAATATAACTGTCATCGTAACCTTAAGCGTGCGGACCCTACGGGTTCGAGAACAATGTAGACATGACCGAGACACGTCTCCGGTCAATAACCAATAGCGGTACCTGGATGCCCATATTGGCTCCTACATATTCCACGAAGATCTTTATCGGTCAGACCGCATAACAACATACGTTGTTCCCTTTGTCATCGGTATGTCACTTGCCCGAGATTCGATCGTCAGTATCCAATACCTAGCTCAATCTCGTTACCGGCAAGTCTCTTTACTCGTTCCGTAATACATCATCTCACAACTAACATCTTAGTTACAATGCTTGCAAGGCTTATGTGATGTGTATTACCGAGAGGGCCCTAGAGATACCTCTCCGACAATCGGAGTGACAAAACCTAATCTCGAAATATGTCAACCCAACATGTACCATTGGAGACACCTGTAGTACTCCTTTATAATCACCCAGTTACGTTGTGACGTTTGGTAGTACCCAAAGTGTTCCTCCGGTAAACGGGAGTTGCATAATCTCATAGTTATAGGAACATGTATAAGTCATGAAGAAAGCAATAGCAACATACTAAATGATCGGGTGCTAAGCAAATGGAATGGGTCATGTCAATCAGATCATTCAACTAATGATGTGACCTCGTTAATCAAATAACAACTCATTGTTCATGGTTAGGAAACATAACGATCTTTGATTAACGAGCTAGTCAAGTAGAGGCATACTAGTGACACTTTGTTTGTCTATGTATTCACACATGTATTATGTTTCCGGTTAATACAATTCTAGCATGAATAATAAACATTTATCATGATTATAAGGAAATAAATAATAACTTTATTATTGCCTCTAGGGCATATTTCCTTCAGTCTCCCACTTGCACTAGAGTCAATAATCTAGATTACACTGTAATGATTCTAACACCCATGGAGCCTTGGTGCTGATCATGTTTTGCTCGTGGAAGAGGCTTAGTCAACGGGTCTGCAACATTCAGATCCGTACGTATCTTGCAAATCTCTATGTCTCCCACCTGGACTAGATCCCGGATGGAATTGAAGCGTCTCTTGATGTGTTTGGTCCTTTTATGAAATCTGGATTCCTTTGCCATGGCAATTGCACCAGTATTGTCACAAAAGATTTTCATTGGTCCCGATGCACTAGGTATGACACCTAGATCGGATATGAACTCCTTCATCCAGACTCCTTCATTTGCTGCTTCCGAAGCAGCTATGTACTCCGCTTCACATGTAGATCCCGCTACGACGCTTTGTTTAGAACTGCACCAACTGACAGCTCCACCGTTTAATGTAAACACGTATCCGGTTTGCGATTTAGAATCGTCTGGATCAGTGTCAAAGCTTGCATCAACGTAACCTTTTACGGTGAGCTCTTTGTCACCTCCATATACGAGAAACATATCCTTAGTCCTTTTCAGGTATTTCAGGATGTTCTTGACCGCTGTCCAGTGATCCACTCCTGGATTACTTTGGTACCTCCCTGCTAAACTTATAGCAAGGCACACATCAGGTCTGGTACACAGCATTGCATACATGATAGAGCCTATGGCTGAAGCATAGGGAACATCTTTCATTTTCTCTCTATCTTCTGCAGTGGTCGGGCATTGAGTCTGACTCAACTTCACACCTTGTAACACAGGCAAGAACCCTTTCTTTGCTTGATCCATTTTGAACCTTTTCAAAATCTTGTCAAGGTATGTGCTTTGTGAAAGTCCAATTAAGCGTCTTGATCTATCTCTATAGATCTTAATGCCTAATATGTAAGCAGCTTCACCGAGGTCTTTCATTGAAAAACTCTTATTCAAGTATCCCTTTATGCTGTCCAGAAATTCTATATCATTTCCAATCAGCAATATGTCATCCACATATAATATCAGAAATGCTACAGAGCTCCCACTCACTTTCTTGTAAATACAGACTTCTCCGAAAGTCTATATAAAACCAAATGCTTTGATCACACTATCAAAGCGTTTATTCCAACTCCGAGAGGCTTGCACCAGTCCATAAATGGATCGCTGGAGCTTGCACACTTTGTTAGCTCCCTTTGGATCGACAAAACCTTCCGGTTGTATCATATACAACTCTTCTTCCAGAAATCCATTCAGGAATGCAGTTTTGACATCCATCTGCCAAATTTCATAATCATAAAATGCGGCAATTGCTAACATGATTCGGACAGACTTAAGCATCGCTACGGGTGAGAAGGTCTCATCGTAGTCAACCCCTTGAACTTGTCGAAAACCTTTTGCGACAAGTCGAGCTTTGTAGACAGTAACATTACCATCAGCGTCAGTCTTCTTCTTGAAGATCCATTTATTCTCAATCGCTTGCCGATCATCGAGCAAGTCAACCAAAGTCCATACTTTGTTCTCATACATGGATCCCATCTCAGATTTCATGGCTTCAAGCCACTTTGCGGAATCTGGGCTCACCATCGCTTCTTCATAGTTCGTAGGTTCATCATGATCTAGTAGCATGACTTCCAGAACAGGATTACCGTACAACTCTGGTGCGGATCTTGCTCTGGTCGATCTACGAGGTTCAATAGTATCTTGACCTGAAGTTTCATGATCAACATCATTAGCTTCCTCACTAATTGGTATAGATGTCGCAGAAACAGTTTTCTGTGATGTACTATTTTCCAATAAGGGAGCAGGTACAGTTACCTCGTCGAGTTCTACTTTCCTCCCACTCACTTCTTTCGAGAGAAACTCCTTCTCTAGAAAGGATCCATTCTTAGCAACGAATGTCTTGCCTTCAGATCTGTGATAGAAGGTGTACCCAACAGTCTCCTTTGGGTATCCTATGAAGACACATTTCTCCGATTTGGGTTCGAGCTTATCAGGTTGAAGCTTTTTCACATAAGCATCGCAGCCCCAAACTTTAAGAAACGACAACTTTGGTTTCTTGCCAAACCATAGTTCATAAGGCGTCGTCTCAACGGATTTTGATGGTGCCCTATTTAACGTGAATGCGGCTCTACAAGCATAACCCCAAAACGATAGCGGTAAATCAGTAAGAGACATCATAGATCGCACCATATCTAGTAAAGTACGATTACGACGTTCGGACACACCATTACGCTGTGGTGTTCCGGGTGGCGTTAGTTGCGAAACTATTCCACATTTTTCAAATGTACACCAAACTCGTAACTCAAATATTCTCCTCCACGATCAGATCGTAGAAACTTTATTTTCTTGTTACGATGATTTTCAACTTCACTCTGAAATTCTTTGAACTTTTCAAATGTTTCAGATTTATGTTTCATTAAGTAGATATACCCATATCTTTTAAATCATCTGTGAAGGTGAGAAAATAACGAATATCCGCCACGAGCCTCAATATTCATCGGACCACATACATCGGTATGTATGATTTCCAACAAAATCTGTTGCTCTCCTCCATAGTACCGGAGAACGGTGTTGAGTCATCTTGCCCATGAGGCACGGTCGCAAGTACAAGTGATTCAATAATCAGTGGTCCAAAAAGTCATCAGGATGGAGTTTCTCATGCGCTTACACCGATATGACCTAAACGGACAGTGCCACAAATAAGTTGCACTTTCATTATCAACTCTGCATCTTTGGCTTTCAACATTTATGAAATATGTGTATTAACTACTAATCGAGATTCAATAAGAATAGACCACTCTTCAAGGGTGCATGACCATAAAAGATATTACTCATATAAATAGAACAACCATTATTCTCTGATTTAAATGAATAACCGTCTCACATTAAACAAGATCCAGATATAATGTTCATGCTCAACGCTGGCACCAAATAACAATTATTTAGGTCTAATATTAATCCCGAAGGTAGATGTAGAGGTAGCGTGCCGACAGCGATCACATCGACTTTGGAACCGTTTCCCATGCGCATCGTCACCTCGTCCTTAGCCAATCTTCGCTTAATCCGTAGTCCCTGTTTCGAGTTGCAAATATTAGCAACAGAACCAGTATCAAATACCCAGGTGCTACTGCGAGCATTAGTAAGGTACACATCAATAACATGTATATCACATATACCTTTGTTCACCTTGCCATCCTTCTTATCCGCCAAATACTTGGGGCAGTTCCGCTTCCAGTGACCAGTCCTTGCAGTAGAAGCACTCAGTCTCAGGCTTAGGGCCAGACTTGGGCTTCTTCACTCTGAGCAGCAACTTGCTTGCCTTCTTCTTGAAGTTCCCTTCTTCTTCCCTTTGCCCTTTTTCTTGAAACTAGTGGTCTTGTTGACCATCAACACTTGATGCTCCTTCTTGATTTCTACCTCCGCAGCTTTCAGCATTGCGAAGAGCTCGGGAATAGTCTTATCATCCCTTGCATATTATAGTTCATCACGAAGCTCTTGTAGCTTGGTGGCAGTGATTGGAGAATTCTGTCAATGACGCAATCATCTGGAAGATTAACTCCCAATTGAATCAAGTGATTATTATACCCAGACATTTTGAGTATATGCTCACTGACAGAACTGTTCTCCTCCATCTTGCAGCTATAGAACTTATTGGAGACTTCATATCTCTCAATCCGGGCATTTGCTTGAAATATTAACTTCAACTCCTGGAACATCTCATATGCTCCATGACGTTCAAAACGTCGTTGAAGTCCCGATTCTAAGCCGTAAAGCATGGCACACTGAACTATCGAGTAGTCATCAGCTTTGCTCTGCCAGACGTTCATAACATCTGGTGTTGCTCCAGCAGCAGGCCTGGCACCCAGCGGTGCTTCCAGGACGTAATTCTTCTGTGCAGCAATGAGGATAATCCTCAAGTTACGGACCCAGTCCGTGTAATTGCTACCATCATCTTTCAACTTTGCTTTCTCAAGGAACGCATTAAAATTCAACGGAACAACAGCACGAGCCATCTATCTACAATCAACATAAACAAGCAAGATACTATCAGGTACTAAGTTCATGATAAATTTAAGTTCAATTAATCATATTACTTAAGAACTCCCACTTAGATAGACATCCCTCTAATCCTCTAAGTGATCACGTGATCCAAATCAACTAAACCATGTCCGATCATCACGTGAGATGGAGTAGTTTCATTGGTGAACATCACTATGTTGATCATATCTACTATATGATTCACGCTCGACCTTTCGGTCTCCGTGTTCCGAGGCCATATCTGTATATGCTTGGCTCGTCAAGTATAACCTGAGTATTCCGCGTGTGCAACTGTTCTGCACCCGTTGTATTTGAACGTAGAGCTATCACACCCGAGCATCACGTGGTGTCTCGCACGAAGAACTTTCGCAACGGTGCATACTCAGGGAGAACACTTCTTGATAATTTAGTGAGAGATCATCTTATAATGCTACCGTCAATCAAAGCAAGATAAGATGCATAAAAGATAAACATCACATGCAATCAATATAAGTGATATGATATGGCCATCATCATCTTGTGCTTGTGATCTCCATCTCCGAAGCACCGTCATGATCACCATCGTCACCGGCGCGACACCTTGATCTCCATCGTAGCATCGTTGTCGTCTCGCCAATCTATATGCTTCCACGACTATCCGCTACCGCTTAGTGATAAAGTAAAGCATTACATCGCGATTGCATTGCATACAATAAAGCGACAACCATATGGCTCCTGCCAGTTGCCGATAACTCGGTTACAAAACATGATCATCTCATACAATAAAATCAGCATCATGCCTTGACCATATCACATCACAACATGCCCTGCAAAAACAAGTTAGACGTCCTCTACTTTGTTGTTGCAAGTTTTACGTGGCTGCTACGGGCTTAAGCAAGAACCAATCTCACCTACGCATCAAAACCACAACGATAGTTTGTCAAATAGACTCCGTTTTAACCTTCGCAAGGACCGGGCGTAGCCATACTTGGTTCAACTAAAGTTGGAGAGACAGTCGCCCGCAAGCCACCTGTGTGCAAAGCACGTCGGGGGAACCGGTCTCGCGTAAGCGTACGCGTAATGTTGGTCCGGGTCGTCTCGTCCAACAATACCGCCGAACCAAAGTATGACATGCTGGTAGGCAGTATGACTTGTATCGTCCACAACTCACTTGTGTTCTACTCGTGCATATAACATCAACATAAATAACCTAGGCTCTGATAGCCACTGTTGGGTTTCGTAGTAATTTCAAAAAATTTCCTACGCACACGCAAGATCATGTGATGCATAGCAACGAGGGGAGAGTGTTGTCTACGTACCACGCAGACCGACTGCGGAAGCGTTGACGACGTAGAGGAAGTAGTCGTACGTCTTCACGATCCGACCGATCCAAGCACCGTTACTCCGGCCCCTCCGAGTTCTTAGCACACGTTCAGCTCGATGACGATCCCCGGACGCCGATCCAGCAAAGTGTCGGGGAAGAGTTCCGTCAGCACGACGGCGTGGTGACGATCTTGATGTACTACAGCAGCAGGGCTTCGCCTAAACTCCGCTACAGTATTATCGAGGTATATGGTGGCAGGGGGCACCGCACACGGCTAAGGAATAGATCACGTGGATCAACTTGTGTGTCTAGAGGTGTCCCCTGCCTCCGTATATAAAGGAGTAGAGGGGGGAGGCTGGCCGGCCAAGGAGGGAGGCGCAGGAGGAGTCCTACTCCTTCCGGGAGTAGGACTCCCCTCCAATCCTATTCCAACTAGGATTCCCCGAGGGGGAAAGAGGGAGAGGGGGCCGGCCACCTCTCCTAGTCCTAATAGGACTAGGGGAGGGAGGGCGCAGCACCTTGGGCTGCCCCTTTCTCCTTTCCACTAAGGCCCATGAAGGCCCATATGGCTCCCGGGGGGTTCCGGTAACCTCCCGGTACTCCCGGTAAAATCCCGATTTCACCCGGAACACTTCCGATGCCAAACATAGGCTTCCAATATATCAATCTTTACGTCTCGACCATTTCGAGACTCCTCGTCATGTCCGTGATCACATCCGGGACTCCGAACAACCTTCGGTACATCAAAATGCATAAACTCATAATATAACTGTCATCGTAACCTTAAGCGTGCGGACCCTACGGGTTCAAGAAGTATGTAGACATGACCGAGACACGTCTCCGGTCAATAACCAATAGCGGGACCTGGATGCCCATATTGGCTCCTACATATTCTACGAAGATCTTTATCGGTCAGACCGCATAACAACATACGTTGTTCCCTTTGTCATCGGTATGTTACTTTCCCGAGATTCGATCGTCGGTATTCCAATACCTAGTTCAATCTCGTTACCGGCAAGTCTCTTTACTCGTTCCGTAATACATCATCTCACAACTAACATATTAGTTGTAATGCTTGCAAGGCTTATGTGATGTGCATTACCGAGAGGGCCCAGAGATACCTCTCCGACAATCGGAGTGACAAATCCTAATCTCGAAATACGCCACCCAACATCTACCTTTGGAGACACCTGTAATGCTCCTTTATAATCACCCCTCCTTTATAATCACCCAGTTACGTTGTGACGTTTGGTAGCACCCAAAGTGTTCCTCCGGCAAACGGGATTTGCATAATCTCATAGTCATAGGAACATGTATAAGTCATGAAGAAAAGCAATAGCAACATACTAAACGATCGGGTGCTAAGCTAATGGAATGGGTCGTGTCAATCAGATCATTCAACTAATGATGTGACCTCGTTAATCAAATAACTACTCATTGTTCATGGTTAGGAAACATAACCATCTTTGATTAACGAGCTAGTCAAGTAGAGGCATACTAGTGACACTTTGTTTGTCTATGTATTCACACATGTATTATGTTTCCGGTTAATACAATTCTAGCATGAATAATAAACATTTATCATGATTATAAGGAAATAAATAATAACTTTATTATTGCCTCTAGGGCATATTTCCTTCATCTTGGCCACCTGCCGGAGTATCCAACATGCTCTAAGGCAGTGAGTTGGTGTGGCGTCCTCTGTATTGTGAATTTTACAGGGTCCGTTAAGCCATCCTTCCAGTACGGTTCCATGCCCTATAGAGAGTTTTTGCTTTTTGGTATCTGACCTGGGTGTCTGGTTATGCTGCACCCTTTTATTTCGGACTGGGTTTGTATTTAGGGCCGGATTGTCCCAAAATTTTATTTTGGTTTTCCAGGCGCTTTCCATCGCACAATACTTTCGTACAATGGACGCCAAGTCAGTGAAGTGTGTGATATCACGGCGACTTATGGCGTTGAGTATTCCCTTGTCCGTGCAATTATTGCAGAAGATTAAGATTGCGTCTTCCTCGTGGCAGTCCCTTAGCCTGTTCTTAACCAGGAGGAATCTAGCCCAGTAATGATGTACTGTTTCGTCGGGCTCTTGCCTGATTTTGGATAGATCGCATATGTTGGGGTGGGTGGGTGGAGTTAAATCCGAAGCCTCACCCCGTCTGCGGCTAAGAGGCCAAGGAATTTATGAACTCGAAAATTTGGATCCCTGGGTGTTGTCCAATGAATCCAGCTCGTCGCCTGACTCTAAGTTCAGGTCTTGAGTGATATCCTCCCCTCCGCGGGTATCCGGCTTGGAGGGATCGGGAATCCGGAAGTAGCGAGTCCTTAAGATAGACGAGGGGCCGCCGCACCGTCCCTCTACCACGGCAACGTGATGGGTGACTTGGGGAGAGTTAATCTCTCTCAGATCGGTTCTAGGCCCAATCTGGTCGTAATCCGTAGCGACTCCCAGGGCGGCGAAGCGATCCAAGAGCTCGTTTACGGAGGAAAGCTCCATTGGATCTAACTGCTCGGCGAGTTCTGAACTGACATGAAGATTGTTTTCGATGGCTCGAGAGGTCATCGTCGGCGTAGAAGCCGAACAGGCGGTCATAAGAAAACCACCTAGCCAGAGGGTTTGGCCCACAATCAAAGCTCCCTTAGCAACGGTGCCGTCTTTAAAGACGGGGCGAGGAATCCTTCCTGATGGCGACGACACAGAGGAACTCTCAATGAAAGCACCAATGTCGGTGTCAAAACCGGCGGATCTCGGGTAGGGGGTCCCGAACTGTGCATCTAGGCCGGATGGTAACAGGAGGCAGGGGACACGAAGTTTTACCCAGGTTCGGGCCCTCTCGATGGAGGTAAAACCCTATGTCCTGCTTGACTAATATTGATGGTATGGGTATTACAAGAGTTGATCTACCACGAGATCAGAGAGGCTAAACCCTAGAAGCTAGCCTATGGTATGATTGTTGATGTGTATGTTGTCCTACGGACTAAAACCCTCCAGTTTATATAGGCATCGGATAGGGTTAGGGTTACATAGAGTCGGTTACAATGGTAGGAGATCTGAATATCCGTATCGCCAAGCTTGCCTTCCACGCCAAGGAAAGTCACTTCCGGATACGGGACAGAGTCTTCAATCTTGTATCTTCATAGTCCAGGAGTCCGGCTGAAGGTATAGTCCGGCCATCCGGACACCCCCTAATCCAGGACTCCCTCAGCTAGCCTCCCTAGTATCGCGCAACTTTCACCGATACCATAAATCCACCATATACCTTCCTCAAAACAGCCACAATACCTACCTATTATGGCATTTCCATAGCCATTCCGAGATATATTGCCATGCAACTTTCCACCGTTCTGTTATTATGACATGCTTCATCATTGTCATATTGCTTGCATGATCATGTAGTTGACATCGTATTTGTGGCAAAGCCAACGTTCATAATTTTCGTACATGTCACTCATGCATCATTGCACATCCCGGTACACCACCGGAGGCATTCACATAGAGTCATATCTTGTTCTAAGTATCGAGTTGTAATTTTTGAGTTGTAAGTAAATAAAGTGTGGTGATCATCATTATTAGAGAACTGTCCTAGTGAGGAAAGGATGCTGGAGACTATGATTCCCCCACAAGTCGGGATGAGACTCCGAACGAGAAAAAAAGGGAAAAAAAGAAAAGAGGCCAAAAAAAAGAAGGCCCAAAGAAAAAAAAGAAAATGAGAGAAAAAGAGAGAAGGGACAATGTTACTATCCTTTTTCCACACTTGTGCTTGAAAGTAGCACCATGATCTTCATGATAGAGAGTCTCCTATGATATCACTTTCTTATACTAGTGGGAATTTTTCATTATAGAACTTGGCTTGTATATTCCAATGACGGGCTTCCTCAAATTGCCCTAGGTCTTCATGAGCAAGCAAGTTGGATGCACACCCACTTAGTTTCTTTTGTTGAGCTTTCATATACTTATAGCTCTAGTGCATCCGTTGCATGGCAATCCCTACTCACTCATATTGATATCTATTAATGAGCATCTCCATAGCTCGTTGATACGCCTAGTTGATGTGAGACTATCTTCTCCTTTTTGTCTTCTCCACAACCACCATTCTATTCCACCATATAGTGCTATATCCATGGCTCACGCTCATGTATTGCGTGAAGATTGAAAAAGTTTGTGAACATCAAAAGTATGAAACAATTGCTTGGCTTGTCATCGGGGTTGTGCATGATTTAAATATTTTGTGTGGTGAAGATAGAGCATAGCCAGACTATATGATTTTGTAGGGATAACTTTCTTTGGCCATGTTATTTTGAGAAGACATGATTGCTTAGTTAGTATGCTTGAAGTATTATTATTTTTATGTCAATATTAAACTTTTGTCTTGAATCTTATGGATCTGAACATTCATGCCACAATAAATAAAAATTACATTGAGAAATATGTTAGAAAGCATTCCACATCAAAAATTCTTCTTTTATCATTTACCTACTCGAGGACGAGCAGGAATTAAGCTTGGGGATGCTTGATACGTCTCCAAGGTATCTATAATTTTTGATTGCTCCATGCTATTATATTATCTATAGTTATTAGCTAGATGGCTTCTTCTCTCTCTTTGGATCTCAATACAAAGTTCTCCTCGATCATCTTGGAGATCTATTCGATGTAATCTTCTTTTGCGGTGTGTTTGTCGAGATCCGATGAATTGTGGGTTTATGATCCAGATTATCTATGAACAATATTTGTTTCTCCTCTGAATTCGTTTATGTATGATTGGTTTATCTTTGCAAGTCTCTTCGAATTATCAGTTTGGTTTGGCCTACTAGATTGATCTTTCTTGCAATGGGAGAAGTGCTTAGCTTTGGGTTCAATCTTGCGGTGTTCGATCCCAGTGACAGAAAGGGAACCGACACATATTGTATTGTTGCCATCAAGGATAAAAATATGGGGTTTATATCATATTGCATGAGTCTATCCCTCTACATCATGTCATCTTCCTTAAAGCATTATCTGTTCTTATGAACTCAATACTCTAGATGCATGTTGGATAGCGGTCGATGTGTGGAGTAATAGTAGTAGATGCAGAATCGTTTCGGTCTACTTGTCTTGGACGTGATGCCTATATACATGATCATACCTAGATATTCTCATAACTATGCTCAATTCTATCAATTGCTCGACAGTAATTCGTTTACCCACCGTAATACTTATGCTCTTGAGAGAAGCCACTAGTGAAACCTATGGCCCCCGGGTCTATCTTCCATCATATTAATCTTCCAATAATTAGTTATTTCCTTTGTCGTTTATTTTACTTTGCAGCTTTATTTCTCTTTATCATAAAAATACCAAAAATATTATCTTAGCATATCTATCAGATCTCACTCTCGTAAGTGACCATGAAGGGATTGACAACCCCTTTATCGCGTTGGTTGCGAGGTTCTTATTTGTTTGCATAGGTGTGTGGGACTCGAGCATGATCTCCTACTGGATTGATACCTTGGTTCTCAAAAACTGAGGGAAATACTTATGCTACTTTACTGCATCACCCTTTCCTCTTCAAGGGAAAACTAACGCAGTGCTCAAGAGGTAGCAGGGCACAGGTCAGTTATCAGGGTAGATGGTGTCGTTTCATACGAGCACTTGCTCTCATATGGGCAGTCGTTTTGACCCCTGGCGGCTCCAATAAGCCCAAGAAAGAAGGTAAATCACCCCATCTCTTCTTCTTCTTCTTCTTCTTCTTCTTATTCTTATTCTTCTTCTTCTTCTTCTTCTTCCTCCAAACCCTAGTAAAACTTCACCCGATTTTTTCTCGTCCGATTTCGGTTCAAATCATTCCGTGTGATCGATCTACAACATGTTTCTCCTATGATCCCCAATTTATTTTTCACGAATCCACGTTCTTCATGCCTAGCATTGCCATGACTAGGATATTGATCCAAATTTGATTTTGGCTTGGATTCGTTGATGCTTTTAGAGGAGTATGATGTTGTGACTACCGTAGGATCAATAGTGTTTAATTGTATTGGACTGAAAAACTGTTTTGTAGATGTTTACAAGGATATCTACTCACGTACGAGGTGCTTCACACCGCACCGCCACAAGAAGTTCTCACTCAAGGGGTCGTTTTCACCGACCATGAAGAAGGAAGAAATTCCAAAAACTCAATAAAAGGAATATCAAAGCATCCAACTGGGCTTATGTGACAACACTCGCCAAGCTAGGTATTACTAATGCTTACAATTTGCTTTGTCATAATGTCAGGTTGCATCATTTTTTTTATCAGGGATGTGAGTATATGAATGCACGACGTTTGAGTTTCTCAGCACTCTCTCGCACAATGTTGGTTTGGTGCTAAATGCATATGAGGAAGAGAGGATCACTTTCCGTCTCCTGAATCAAGATTTCAACATTACTCTCAATGAGTGGTGTAATTACTTTGTCTTCCCCAACAACGATGATGATCTTCGACATGTTTATGTTTTCACTGACCCGCACCCAAGGCTTCTACCGTATGGGTCGTCATGGCTTAAGGCAAAGAGCCAGTTGCATTGAAAGTATAGGTTATTTCTATTATGTTATCACAAACTCGTTGCAAGCACAAGGAGAAGTTTCAAAGGTGAATGATGAGAACATGGTAGTTCTCGGGAAAGGAGCAAACATTGACGTCGGTCATTCGCCCAACCTAGGGGCAATGCTTTTGCTACACCTCACGCATCAAGTAAACAATGCACAAGGAGTTACCGTGTGTGGAGGAGCGATCGCCATGTTGTCCAACTCCCATGGCCTCAACTACAATCACCTTCACCCCATTTTCGGTAACACCCTTGTTAATATTCTTGTTCTTTCTAGATCTGGAATGGTAATAGTTCGTAATGGTCGTCATTATATCAGAATTCCTAGAGTGGCATACTTGTTGCCCACTCCTATGCCTAACCGTTTTTTCCATAGAATATGGACAACTGCATTATGTCGCACAGGAAGGAGATGCAATTTTTGACCAAGAAGGGCCAGAAGCAAAACAAGTTGACGAAGAATATCTCGCCACAAGAAGAGGAGCAGCCTCAAGGGCAGCCACAACAAGGAGACTACACCACCTATGCGGACCTCAGCAGCCTCCACAACTCTATTAATGATATGAGCAACCTCGTTGTGTCCCATCGAGTCACATCCGCCTGCATGAACATGAACTTCTCCAACTGGAGCGAAGGATGGTCTCCTACCCAACTACCACAATGATGCCATCGGTTTGAGCTAAGCTTGGGGGGGGGGGGGGGTCATAACCACTTCTACATCAAGATGTGGCAGTATTACTTGAATAAATTATAATGATGTTGTACTTAAGCTCATGAAGCTTCAAAACACTCGTGTTGGTTTTTTCCAACACTTTACTTTTTATTTTCTTTCGTTTTTCTGTTTGTATTTGCAATTTTTTGTTTGGAAGTTAGTTTTCAAAAACTCAAAAATAAAAAATAGAATGATTTTTGCTCTTACTCTTTATTAGGCTCCTTGGAGCTCATTTTGCATTTTTGTTTTCAAAGGAGTTGATCTACGTCGGACAACGAGGAATGCAAGAGTAAGGAAAAGAAGTGTGTAAATTCGCAACCGTGAACGTATGTCCTACGACTCCCGTCTTTTGCACTTGAAATACTTAGAGTAGATGTAGTACTATATGTGATATGTGCAAATGGTAGTAAGTCTTGATAATTAAGACAAATGTTTTGTTCTAGTAGTTGCAGTAATTTTGTAGCCTTTGTACTTTTTAGTTTAGACAACCAAGACTTGTTGTGGGACTGCTTTTCATTGAAATGATCTTAACTAAGAATAACCATGCACAAGAGAAAGTCTTCAAAGACTTGGGAGTTGATAAAAAATGTAGAAGAAATGATGTTTGAAATGCTCAACCCCGTGTTGTTAATTTTAATATAATTGATAGCACTTGTGGATTAACTTGTCTAGAGGAACTTAGTTGAAAGTAAACGAGATTGTGCCAGAAATATGTGTTGTATGTGTTACATGGTGCTTCGGCTCCTTGTTGGTTCCATGGCCCTGCTACTATATGCATGTGTACATGTGTAAATGTGGCTTTGTCACCTTTCTTGATATTATGCTGAGGACTCTGCTAGCCAATGAACGATCCACCAAGAGAGAAAGCTCGAATTTTGGCTATGAGTTTGTTACCGTATGTAGTGGCAACACTACAAACGCATATTATTTGGCTTTCTTTTGAATGGGTGTGTATGTGGTAAATAAAGGGGGCTGATCAAATGACCTCGAAAGATACAAATAAGGTCCATAGTTCCCAAACATTAAGTCACAGCCCAACTCTATGCACGATCACTTATTTGGCATAATCCCTTTACGTGAAAACAAAAGTTCTAGCAAACAATGATTGAAATAAAGTGCTTAAGAGCCTTGAGGATGAAATAATTGTGGGTGTGTTTATGAGCATTAGAGCATCGATCATATGCTTCTACATGCTTTTCACTCCCTAATATATGGTTTCATGGCTCCATCAAAGAAAACTCTTTCGTGCATTCTCGGTAAGCAAGTGTTGTCTAGAATAAATAGAATGAAGTGTTGCAAAGTTATTTTATCTAGTAGATCGTGAACTTTGTATTGATTATCTTTGCTTCACCAACGATCGCACAATAACCATGCCACCACTACAACTAAGCTACGCTTTCAGGTCAAGAAGCGGAGGTCTATCTAGTCGTACCGATCATAAATGGACCATAACCTTCTCGTTATTTTGGTTTAAACAACTGATTTTCTTATGATTCAGATTTCTCTCTATGTTGCTCGAGGACGATCAAACGTGTCAAGTGGTGAGTCCAGCTGTCACCACATGTCACGTGTTAGACGCTTCATGTGGAATGTTTTTAACATGCGTTTTCGGATTTTAGATATGTTTTTGGCTTCTGACTGTTTTTTCTAGGTTTTAGAGATTCCTTCTCGTGGAGCACATCTGTGTTTCATGGGAAAAAACTGTGTTTCCATGAGAAGCATGGTTGTGTTTCTCGTGGTCATGGAAGCACATATTTGCTTCCGTGAGAAGCATTATTTGTTTTTTCATCAGAAGCATAGTTTGTGCTAGAAGCACAACCTATGCACCCCCCCCCCCCCCCCCCCCCCCCCCCCTCCAAAGGAAAAAAACACAATATGTGGCTTAAAAAAGCGAAAACCGCAACCGTGCTTTTGGGCTACATGTTTTTTCTTCCATTTTGCCCTTTTTTGTTTTTGTTTTCCTGGATTTTGGTTTTTTTACTGGTATTTTTGTTTCCGGGTTTTATTTCCGGTTTATGTTTTTTTTTCTTAAAAAGTTTGTTGAAACCTATTAACACTGGGCTAGTTTTAAAGAACTCGACGCGAGAAATCCAACAGTTTAAGAGATAAACCATTTTAAATAACGTACATACAATGCGCCATTTGTCAGCATCTGAGAAGACGAGGAGTGATTTAAGTGATTTCAGCTACCTGCACGTGAAATTTTTCTTGTTGACAACCTACACGTCAAATAGGAGCCCCGTTTTTTTTTTTGTTTTTTTTTTGAGAAGAGGAGCCCCGCTGTAAGAAGCTGTAGAGCAGCTGCAAACTAGATAAAAGCCCAACAAAAGCCCAACACAGCAACACTCCTCGTTCACTTCGCCTGTCTTCCAGTTCCACGCCGCACATCGCCTCTTCTCGCCGCCGCCGCGGCACACCCAAAGCCTCGCCGGCGGGGATGGGAGCACCTCAAACGGGCTCCCTGGCTGTCACTCGCTTCTCCTCCGGTACGTACGCCACATACGTCGTAGATCCCCTCTTGTTTCCTTCCTGCTCCCTTCACCGATGGCGATGGATCTCCAATCTCTCCCTCATCCTCCTCCGCCCCCGTTTGCAGATTGACCGCCTCCTCTCTCCGCGGCGATGGCGGACGGCTCCAGGGACATCAGCAGGCGGCGGAATCCAGCGGACAAGCTCACCAAAGACCTCGTCGTCGAGATCCTGTCGCGCGTGCCGTACAAGTCGCTGTGCCGGTTCAAGTGCGTCTCCAAGCGGTGGCGCGGCATCATCTCCCACCCCGACCACCGCAAGGCGCTGCCGCAGCACCATCTCCATGACCTCGCCGGATTCCTCTACTCGAGCCTGCAACGGCCTGCTCCTCTGCCGCCGCTTCGAGACCGCTTATTCGCGGGCATTCGACTACGTGGTGTGCAATCCTGCCACGGAGAAATGGGTTGCTTTGCCCGGCTTCTTCAGCAAGATGCAGGCAGCTCGCTTGGGGTTCGACCCGGCCGTGTCCTCGCACTTCCATGTGTTCCAGTTCGTGGAGGATGGGGCTGCAGATGCAAATGCCGATACAGACGACGACGATGATGGCGATAGTTTTGGGCACGTCAGAGCGGTTGACATCTACTCGTCCAAAACCGGGGCCTGGACTCACAAGGACAGCGGTTGGGACTTCCTACCTAGGATAGTGAGTGATTCTAGAAGTGTCTTTGTCAATGGTTTTCTGCATTTGCTCGCCATCGAGTCTGCGGTGGTGGCAATGGATGTGGAGGGAACTACTTGGAGGGCTATTCCTATGCCGGACGATGAGGATGCCCCCATAATAGATGTTGATGTCGGGTTCATTGACCTGTCTCGAGGGCGTTTGTATCTGGCAAATAGTGATCAGCATGATTTTGATAAACTGTCGATCTGGGTTCTCGAGGACTACGGCAGTGAAGCGTGGGTCTTGGAGCACAGTGTCAGGTATGTGAATCTATTTGGAGTGAAGAATGTCCGGCTGGGACACGAGTACCATATTGTCGCCCTCCACCCACAACGAAACACAATTTTCCTAGTTTATGGGCATGAGAAGGTACTGATGTCTTATGAAATGGATACTGGGAAAGTGCAGTTCATCCACGATCTTGGACAGGGTTCCATGGAGCCTTATCTTCCTTATGTTCCCTTGTACTCAGAGGCATTGGCAGATTGGCACTGATAATCTGGCTCGCATTTTGCTGTTCCATTGTTGGCTTTTTAGATAATGGTGAATCATAGGTCTTACTCCCAGGTAATATCGGCAGCTATTCCCTTTTGTTCTCGAGTGTACTCTGTAACCTACTTTATGGGGCTATCTGTCCAGTTAACTTAGTAATGCTAGCTGCTTCTCTTATGTAAACATATATGTGACATATGTGTTTATGGTTGATAGCAGCGTACGTGCGACAGCATTTACTATTTAACTTCATGGAGCTATCATTAATTTGTATCATTGTTGATGGTTGTGATTGTCCAGATCGTTGGGTTGGGCCGTTGGCATATGTGCAGTGAAATATGGGAGGGAATATATGTTCTATTCCTCTTGCCATTGTAATGAACAATAAAGCATGTGAGTTTATGTTCCTTTGCTCCTGTCAATGTTGAAATTATCAGCACTAGTGAAGCAAAGCTATTCTTTTTCTGTTAGATGTTGTCTAGAGTTTAAATGATCATAAGTAAAACTTTCTTGATTCCATCAATAAAACTGCTTGATTCACTCTGTGTCATATTCAGTTCCAGTGTCGGTTCAGATCCTAAGTCTGAAACTAACCCTTTGTCGATTTGGTCTAGAAAATTGCCTGATTCACTTCAGGCTGTATTTAGTTGCAATGCCTGATTCACTTCAGGCTGTATTTAGTTGCAATGCCTAGACAACAGACTTTGCAGATTGTGAGTTCAGGTGCAAATGGGTACTAAATTACAGTACAATGAATTATATGTGTCAGAAATCCGAGGCGCGTGTTGATACGAGGGCAATGAATCACAACATGGGCTGTTCCTATCATCTCTATGACAGGCGTTTGGACCGTCCTCGATTCCTCGTAGTGTTGATGAAGCTCCAAGTGGGGTGACCAGACCCAGAATCCATCTTCAGGTCAGGTGCTGATGAGCGCATTGAACTATCCATATGGTGATGACATTGCTCTCTAGCTACCCGGATGGATCTCTTTACTTCTTGAAAAATGATGGGAGTTTCTCTGGAAATATGATGCAACAAAACCAATCCTACTCTCTCAACCTAGATGCGAAGTTGCAGACAGGATGACATTACTACTATCTTGCACCCAACCAAACCCTATCACCACACATAGGTACAACCACTGCCTCATAGACAAAACCACCGCCGCACAGGAGTAACTTATATAAACAAAACCCACGAGAAGCATAGTTGTGCTTCTCGAAAAATAATTATGCACCCATGAGAAGCACAGTTGTGTTTCTTGTGTAAACACATATTTGCTTCTGCGAGAAACACAACCTTTGTTTTTGCCAGAGCTCAATATGTGCTTCTACGATAAATACAGTTGTGCTTCAACTTTAAAAGGGAAAAATATATAGTATGTGCTTCATCGTAAAAAGAGAAAAGCATAGTCTATGCCAAAAAAATGATGAAAACCCCAACCACGCTTCTGGGCTTCGGGTTTTTTCCTTACTTTTTTTAGTTCATTTTTATTTTTTATTTTTGTTTTTTGTTTTTTTTGTGAAAAAAAATTGTCCAAAACTATTAATATGAGATCTAGTTTTGAAGAACTTGACAAAAAATTCAACGGCTAGAATGGTTCAGTATATACACCCACGATTTAAGAGATACAATATTTTGAATAAAAAATTGATAGAAAAAAGAAAACTTACGACAAGTGGTGCACACACATTATATGAGCATTTGAGAAGATGAGGAGTGACCTTTACAAGGACAACTCTTAAGAAATCTCTAGCAGATCCCGCAAACTGGATCATCCGGCAAAATAACTGCCGGTTTGCGGGACGGAGCCCGTAAACCCGGCTTGAATAGACCCCCAAATTAAGCCGTCCTGGATTTTTTTTGTGGGATCCCGAATCTGCGTGGTCATTTCCTCCATATCTACGGGATTGAGGGCATTTCTTGCAGCGATCTGGAAAATAAAAACCGATTGGCGGGAGGGAACTTTCAGCTCCAGCCATAGTCTTTCCTAAGTGCGACCTCGCCGAAACAAAAGTCGTACTGTATGCAGTTTTGCCAGGATAATTGAATATTTTACGGGATCTGTTCTGCTGGAACAAAAGTCATGCTGTAAAAATGCGAAAAAAACGTTTTGCGGCCGACTTTTGCAGGGCAGGGTATACCCGTGCTCTAACCAGTGATTTCAGCAAAAATAAGCACCTTTATTTTTAGGCAATGCTCTTTTTTTCCCTTTTTCTTTTTGAGGATCCTTAGGCAATGCTCTTATAGAACAGCTGAAGTGCAGGCTGAAATCTGGACACACCGCTATCCTCCTCCGCTATCCTCTGCCTGTACAGCCCAGATAAAAGCCCAGCCCAGCATACCCCTCAAAAAAAAGCCCAGCACGCCACAGCATACTCCTCATTCACTTCCCCCGTCTTCCAGTTCCACGCCAGTTGTCTCAAAAAAAAAAAAGTTCCACGCCACACCTCACCTCACCTCGCCGCCGCGTACCCAAACCCTCGCCGGCGGGGACGGGAGCACCTCAAACGGGCTCCCTCGCCGTCACTCGCTTCTAGCCCGGTACGTGCGCCCCATTCTCCGTAAATCTCTCTTCCTTCCTTGCTGCTCTCCTCGCCGATGTCGATGGATCTCAAATCCCTCCTCCTCCGCCCCCCTTCGCAGGTTGACCGCCTTCTCTCCCCACGGCAATGGCGGACGACTGCAAGGACATCAGCAGGCTTCTGAATCCAGCGGACAAGCTCACCGAAGACCTCCTCATCGAGATCCTGTCGCGCGTGCCGTACAAGTCGCTGTGCCGGTTCAAGTGCGTCTCCAAGCGGTGGCGCGGCATCATCTCCCACCCCGACCACCGCAAGGCGCTGCCGCAGCACCATCTCCATGACCTCGCCGGATTCCTCTACTCGAGCCGCAGCCCTGACTATTTATTGATTCGCAATTTCACCCATGTCTCCACGGGAGGCCGCCCTCCTATCGCTATCGACCCTTCGCTCGCCTTCCTGCCCGACTGTGACAGGTTCCACCTTCTGGACAGCTGCAACGGCCTACTCCTCTGCAGCCGCTTCGAGACCGCTGATTCGCAGGCATTTGATTACGTCGTGTGCAATCCTGCCACGGAGAAATGGGTTGCCTTGCCATTGCCGGGCTTCTTCAGCAAGATACAGACAGCTCGCCTGGGGTTCGACCCGGCCGTCTCCTCGCACTTCCATGTGTTCCAGTTCCTGAAGGACGGGGATGGCCACGTCAAAGGGGTTGAGATCTACTCGTCCAAAACCGGCGTCTGGAGTCACAAGGACAGCGGTTGGGGCTTCCCGGCTAGATTAACGAGTTTAAGTGCCTTTGGCAATGGTTTTCTTTATTTTGTTGCCATCTGGTCTGCGGTGGTGGCAGTGGATGTGGAGGGAACTGCTTGGAGGGTTATTCCTATGCCATGCAATCCGTTTGGCCCTGAAATAGATCTTGCTGTCGGGTTCACTGATCCGTCTCAAGGGCGTTTGTATTTAGCAAATATTGATCATCATGATGGTCACAGACTATTGATCTGGGTTCTTGAGGACTACGGCAGTGAAGTGTGGGTCTTGAAGCACAGCATTAGTCCTTTTGATCTACTTGGAGAGAAGTATGTACATCGGGGAATCAGGTTTCACATTGTCGCCCACCACCCGCGACGAAACATGATTTTCTTTGTTTATGGGCATGACAAAGAACTCGTGTCTTATGAAATGGATAGTGGAAAAGTGCAGTTCATCGGCGTTCTTGGAAATGGTTCCATGGGACCCTACCTTCCTTATGTTCCCTTGTACTCGGAGGAATTGGCAGATTGGAACTGATACTCTGGCTTGCATATCGCCGTTCCATTGTCGACCTTTCAGATAATGTTGAAACATAGGTCCCTTTGTAATATCAGCAGCTATCCGGTTTGATCCTTCTGATGTTGTGTTACTCCTCTTTTGTTGTTGGGTGTACTCTGTAACCTCACTTTATGGGGCTAACTGTTCCCGTTAACTTAGTAGTGCTAGCTGCTTGTCTTGTGTAAACATATACTATGTGTTTATGGTTGGTAGCAGCATACGGGCAGCAGACTTTGCTATTTAAAATTTACGGAGCTACCATTTATTTGTACCATGATTGCTGTTTGTGATGTCCAGATTGTTGTGTTGGGCTGTTAGTGGATGCCCTCTTTTACAAATAGTGTATGTGTATCCTATGTTGAAGTTTATTGTGCATTTTAGATATGTAATTGTATGGGCAGTAAAACATGGGAGGGAATTTATGTTTTATTCCTCTTGTCATTGTAGTGAACAGTAGAGCATGTCAGTTTATGGTCCTTTGCTCCTGTCATGTTGAAATGATCTGCACTAGTGAAGCAAAGCTATTCTTTTCTGTGAGATGCTGTTTAGTCTGGAGTTTACAGCATCAAAGGTAAAAAATTCTTCATTCCATCAATATAACAGTTTGATTCACTCTGTTTAATCTGTCGGATCTCAAGACTGAAACTAACCTTGTGTTGATTTGATCTAGAAAAATTGTCTGATTCACTTCCTGCTGTACTTAGTTGCAATGTCTGATCTTTGCCAGCAGATGCTTTGAACTGTCGTTTAATTTGATACAGAAGGATAGGTGCCATCTTTTTCAGAGCCTCTACGGTATATTCATATTATTTATTGGGTTATTTACAGTAGAACTCTCTGAATTTTTAGCCTCCATGCGCCCTGACCTTGTCCCTGCTGGTGCCTCACGTCCAAATAGGTATTAAATAAACAGATTTTGCAGCGTCCAAATGGGTATTAAATAACAGCTTTTGCAGATTGCGAGTTCAGGTGCAACTTCAGAATGAATTCTACGCGTTAGAAATCCAAGGTGCATCTCGATCGGATGAGGGCAAGCAATTGCAACATTGCTGGTTCGATCATCTCCACGACGGGCATTCGGGCCGTTCTATCATCTCTATGACATCCGACCATCCTCATAATGTTGAGGAAGCTCGGGAGCGAGTAAACCACAAGGCTCTATCCAGACGACATTATTTGGACGATTTGCAGCCGACGATTGAATCCAAAGCTCTTCGTGTGTGGAGCAGTTTTGGCTCGAAAACAAACGCCGAATGATGTAACTTCTCCAAGTGAGGTGACCAGACCCAGAATCCATCTTCGGGACAGGCGCTGATGAGCACATTGAACTATCCATGTGGCTCTCTAGCTACCCGGATGGATCTTTTTACTTCCTGAAAAATGATGGAGTTTCTCTGAAAACATGATCCAACAAAACCAATCCTACTCTCTCAACCTAGATGCGAAGTTGCAGACAGGATGCCATCACTACCATCTTGTAACCAACCAAACCCTAACACCACACATAGGTACAACCACTGCCTCATAGACAAAACCACCGCCGCGCAAGAGAGTAACTTATATAAACAAAACCGAAGCTGAAACAGGTTCCTTATATATACTGCTAGTACATGTTTATTGTTCTTCAGCAGAACAGTAAATACAGGCTTTTTAGCTGCAGGAGCAGGAAAATGGTTCGCCGGAGTCAGGCCTTGTACACGGCGCATGCCTTCTTTGGGATCCTGGTCCTCGCCCTCTTGGCGTCGACGGTGATGCGGCACGTCACGTGCACCTTGTGCGTCACCCGCACCAGCTTGCCGATGACGTACCCCCGGGAGACGAGCTCGAAGTCCACCGTCAGCGGCACCGTCACGTCGTTCCCCGACAGCGAGAGCCCGCCCCCCGCGCCGTAGAGGGGCACCTTCTCGCCGTGGATCACCGCCGACACCAGCCGGTGGCTCTTGCTCGGTTGGTAGTACTTGTGAACCTGCATTCATAGGAGAGGTGTTAACATCAGATTCTTGAATTTGCCAGTGATTGTGAGTCAAACCAGTACATCACATATCTTGATGAACATACTATCCTGCTACTCTTTATACTAAATGCCCATCCCCCTTTCTTGACTCAAACTTACTGCCTTTTCTAGTTTAAATCTGCAGGACCTTCGATCCGATACTCCGAGAAGGATAACAAGAGTACAACATATTGGAAAATGCTTCAAGGATTCAGTATTTGAATGCAGTTTGCAAATTCACCCTTCACTTGAGTGGTGAAATGCAGAGGTAAAATGAGTATGGCTTATTCACCACTCAAGCTGTTCACATACTCCACATGGTAAGATGTGGAGCACCATTATTCAGAAATGGACAAATGACTTGCCAGGAAGAAGAAGCGCCGACAACACCTCTCTCTAGGCTGTTACCCAGAAACCAAAAAGGGGCAGGGGATGCTGATGATGGGCATACCTGTCCGACCCCGATGGCGATCTCCGAATAGAGCAGGCGAACAGGGCCCGAAGAGACATGAATTCCGAACATTGACGCAGGGTTGTACACAATCATGTTCAGGGAGCAGTTCAGCGTGACCATCTTGGTTGGAACCCCACTGTGGTCTGTGCCCTCTCCGGCATAGAAGTTGTCCATGGCTATGCTCTGCGCAAAAACAGAGTAAAAAGAAGTTCTTGGTTAGTAGTAGAACAGTTTTTACAGAACCTTCATACTGAGAAATTCAGATCCGCAGCACAAGTTCACCGTACCAGAATAGTACAAAGGTACATTGTACTGTGTTTTATAACTACTGTAAAACTTTTTTGTGAACAGGGGGAGGTTTGGAAATGTGAGTGAGACAGTCGACAAGCTGGGCTGACTGCAGTGGCAGCCGACAACATCTCTATCAAAAAACAGAAGAAAAATGTAATAAATTATTTTGCCTCGTGGTCATTGTTTTATGTTTCTTTCTCTATGTAGTAAGTATACTTATTTAGTGGCCTATCACTAAATTCCAACGGAGTTTGGTTTTTCGAAGAGGGGGTCGGAAAATGCCCAGCGAAGCTGTTTCAGCTGATTTGGCTCTTCTTCAGTCAGCGGCGCTTTGCCTTAGATTAACATGATTTACACTACTAATGGTAAAAAGATAAATACCCTTTGATTTCGAGTTCAGAGCAAGGAGCCACGGTGAATAAGCGCCGATTCTAGAGAAAACAGAGCTCAAATGGATCTACCAGCACAAATTTTGCCTGCACAATTCGGAGTCTTTGCTGACCATTCTACCAGGAGATTTGAATTAAATTAGTGATGTAGTTGGTGTTTAAATTCAATCTACCCGGAGTCACAAGTGAAACTGGAGCAATTGATGTTTGAATTCATGTCATATTATCGTGTAGGAAAAATTCAGTTCAGAGTGTGCTGAGGAAGTGAAACAAGCAGGGTGGGTGCACGAGATGAATGGATATGGATACGGGTGTGCTACCTTGACGAGGACGTCGGGCTCGTAGGGGCGGGCGGCGCCCCAGACGATGAGGCAGACGACGGTGAAGAGCAGGAGGAAGCTGACGAAGGCGAGCGCGAGCTTGCAGCGGCCGGAGAGGCCGCTGTCGCCGCCGGAGAGGCCCTCGTAGGAGCCCTCCTCCTCGATGACGCTGCACTCGGGCCACCCCTTGGCGTTCACGGCCTTGAGGCCCCCGCCCCCGCCGCCGCCCTTGCGCCCGCTGCCGCCGCGGAGGATGCCGGAGAAGCGGCTGACGGAGGAGGCCCGGGAGTGGCGGCCGTAGGACGGGTGCGAGGGGGACTCGTTGGGGCTGTTGTACACGGGCGTCGCCTGCATCGACGACGACTTGTACCCGCCCGCGCCCCCGCCGTCGTGCGCCGAGTCCCGCGACGGGCTCTGCACGTAGTAGGCGCCGCCGCCGGCGGCACCTCGCTTCGGCGACCGCGGCGGCGACGACGCCGCCAGGCTCGTGATGTCCGAGTCCGACTTGCCGTGCATCATCTCCACCGACTTGAATCCTGCCCGAGCCACCGGCGAGCGCCCACGATCAAGAAAACCGGAAGAGCGAAAATGGAAAGAAACGGGAAGCGGAGCGGCTCTGCGGGAGGGTTTTGGGCTCCGGCCCGGCCGGATCGTACCTGCGGCGGGAGGAAGCAGATGAGAGCTCCGGGAGGCGGCGGCAGGGGAGTGAAGGTGGTGGTGGTGGGGCGGCGGGGAGGTGGAGGCAGAGCGGGGGTGGGGGGTGGGGGGTGGGGTGCAGTGGAGCAGTGGCAGGGGAGGGAGCACTAAAAGAAAGAGGGGGACGGAGCGGTAACGCGCCGGAAAGGGCCGGGCCAACCTCCGCGCGCGGGATCCTCTGCGGCGTGGCGGCGGTGTGCGGTGGCGCGTGCGCGTGCGGGGAGCAGGTGATGGATGGATCGGGGCAGTAGGTAGGTGGTGGTGGTGCGATTTGCTTTCACGGCGGACGCCGTGGGGTGAATGGTTTATTGGAGTGTCGGCAGCGCAGAGAATGTATGTCTCCTCCCGCGCCGGGACCGAGGCCGCGCGTGCGTCTCACCCAGCCTCCGCTCACACACCAAAGCCCTTTCCACACACTCTCCTTCTAAAAAAAGTTACCGTGCACGCGTCCATCTTAAATCGTGTGCGTCGATCGGTGCAGAGCTTGGGGCTCGACGATGCAAAAGAGCTAGCTTGCACGCGTGCATCTTAAGCTCTGTGTGTCGATCGATGCAGAGGTTGGGGCTTGGCGACGTGAAAGAGTTAGCTTGCACGCGTCCATCTTAAGTCGTGTGTGTTGATCGGTGCAGAGGTTGGGGCTCGCAGACACAAAAGAGCTAGCATGCACACATCCATCTCTTTTTTTCCATCTTAAGTCGTGCATGTATGCATCGATCGATGCAGATGTTGGGGTTCGGCGACACCTACCGCATAGGGTACGTGGTGTTTGCGTCGATGAGTCTTATATGTATCGTCCGGTGGGATCTCTATCCCCGGATAGCTCTCTCGTGCTCTCGGCGTCATGTTTCGAGTGATTTCCACATCGTCCAAGTTATCCCTTAGCTGGTGTTTTGGCTCGACATTCGTAATGTCAGGAGTACACGTAGATGTTGTTCACACTGTTGGTGGAAGCAAAATATATTGGGCCATGGTTGAAACTTACTCGGTTTACTATATGGAGTGAAATGCCAATCATTACAAGTGGAGTTTTGGTTTGCGGAGAAAGCATTTTATTTAGTGGCATATGCGCTTCTGACTCCATGAGTAAGAATTTCAATGGGCATATCCCATTCAATTCAGGAATCCTCATGCCTCTCTGCTAGTCGATCTTTCACTTTATGATTCTAGTCTCTCTTTGATACACAATCCTCTTCGACAAGAAGGATTTTCTCGTGTGTTTCAAGCTTGATTAAGCTTCTGGTGAATGGTGACACAGTTATGTGAGGTCAATTCGCTAGACAGGTTGATGAATATGGCTCGATGTAGACTGGTGTGATAGCCTTCCACGTTTCATGTTCCTCTCCCGAGTTATAACTATTTTTCTAACTTCAAGATCTTGAACCGGTTTGCACCAAAGTCAACTTTATCTCTCGTGCTCTCTACGTCATGTTTCGAGACATTTCCATGCCATCCAAGTTATCTCTTAGTTGGCATTTGGCTCGACGTTCACAATGCCATGCATACACGTTAAGGTTTTGCACTGTCAGTGCAAAGCCTATATTGGACGGTAATGGAAACTTATTTGGTTTACTATGGAATGCAATGATAGCCATCATGGGTGGAGTTTGGGTTGCATTGAGAAAACATTTTCTCTAGTGATATGCACTTCCAACTCCATTATTACGATTCCAATGGGCATACCTCATTCAATTAGAGAATCCTTTTGGCTTTCTGCTAGTCTATCGTTTACTTTATGATTCAAGTCTCCCTTTGATGCACGATCCTCTTCAACAAGAAGGATTTTCTTGTGTTTTCAAGGCTAATCAAACTTTTGGTGAATAGTGAAAAAATGTGAGGTCACTTTGATGGACGGATTGATGTAGACTGGTGGGATAGCCTTCCACATTTCATGTTCCTCTCCTGAGTGATAACTATTTTCTAACTTCGGGATCTTGAACCGGTTTGCTTCAAAGACTTTATCTCTCATATGCTCTATGCGTCATGTTTCGAGTCATTTCCACATCTCGAGTTTATCTCTTAGTTGGCACTTGGCTCGACATTCACAATGCCATACGTATACGTTAAGGTTTTGCACTATCGGTGCAAACCCTATATTGGACCGTAGTGGAAACTTACTTGGTTTACTATAGAATGCAATGACAGTCATTACGAGTGGAGCTTAGGTTGCCTTGAGAAAACATTTCCTCTAGTAATATGCACTTCCGGCCCCATTGTACGATTCAAATGGGCATATCTCAGTCAAGCAGGGAATTTTTGGCTCTCTGCTAGTCGATCACTTACTTTATGATTCGAGTCTCCCTTTGACACCCAATCCTCTTCGACAAGAAGGATTTTCTTGTGTTTTCAAGGCTGGTTAAGCTTCTGGTGAATAGTGAAAAAATGTGAGGTCAATTTTCTTGATGGATTGATGAATCATGTGCCTTTCCTGAGTGATAACTATTTTCTAACTTCGGGATCTTGAACCGATTTACTCCAAAGACTTTATCTCTCATGATCTTCACGTCATGTTTTGAGTCATTTCTAAATTCACAGTGCAAGATGTGAACGCAACATCTTCACACTGTTCGTTTAAATCGCTATAGTTGAAGTTTTTTTTTCTTTTTGGTTAATATGGAAGTTTTTTTTGCAGGAATGGTTAATATGGAAGTTGAAGTTTATTGATATCAGAGGAGTTTGGGAAACCTGCTAGCATTCTACTAGTCAAGCTATGGTCGATCAATCCATTTGCGATCAAAATCTTGCTTGATACACAGTTTATTGTACAAAGAGGGGTTCTCTTGAATTTTTAGGGTTGATCAAGTGCCTGGTGAAACATGGAAGCATTATATTGTGCGAGGCCAAATCAGCTAACAGATTGACGAATATGGCACGATAGACTAGTCCACTTATACTATACAATCTTGAACCAATAGGGCAGCCTTCTGCATATATCATGTTCCTCCCTTGATTGGTAAGTCTTTTCCAACCATAGACACAAGTCATCTGGCAAAATTTTACCTCGAAATCTAAAGAAACAAAAGATATCTTCTCATGGTTGGCATCAAACTTAAGTTACCTTGTGAATGCACAACAAGTTTCCGTTTTTGTTAGTTTGTCGAAACGTGGGCTGAACATGGTCTTGAAAAACAGTGGCATGGTAGATACATGTGCAATCCAATATTCTGTAAGTTGTTGATATCCTAGAACTAGAAGTAACAATTAAAAAAAGAACACTCTAAACGAAGCTATCTAATCCGCGTAATGCCCATCTCCAAACAGCGCGGGGAGATATCCTAAGATAGTGCAAGTAGGCACAACAAATGAAATGTACTCCCTCCGTTTCAAATTACTCGTCGCAGAAATGAATGTATCTAGATACATTCATACATGCGACAAGTAATTCAGAACGGAGGGAGTAATATTGTAGTGTTGATAGCACTATATATATCCTAGAGCTAGAAGGAACATATAAGTCTAAAAGGAAAGCTTTCTAATTCTTATAATGGTGCCACAAAAATATGAACAATATAAGTAAGTAGGTGCAGTGCGCACATCGATCGACAAGTGAAACTTCCGAAAGGAGTCCGATCGACCAATGCATGGGGAGACCGGGACTGACAGAGACCCCCCAAAAACCGTCCGGTCCCTTTCGCGAAGCCGACACGTTGGTTGGACAAACCGGGAAATAAACCGTCCGGTTGTTGCCTTGCCTGCACGAGATTCATTTCACTTCGTGTCTGAGAACTCTGCGTGGAGTGTCTACGTTAACCGCTGCTTCGATTTGCGTACGGATGAGCAATCGCGCGCGCTGCTAAGCAATCAGCCCGCTGGGTGGAAGCGACCGGGACGTGCGAGTGAGTGGGAGAGCGATGCTCGGGCGCCTTTTCTCCGCACTGGCGAGAAAATCGGGCTCTTGGATTGGATGTCACTTTTGGGTAAAGCTTTCGCCATTGTGTGCCGTGTGTCGGTGATGGCTATCCAGGCTAAGTACTCTAGCATTAGTTTAACTCGCCTTTGCCACCTTGTCTTAGTAGCATCGCCATCATGGATGGATTTGTTGCGCCGGACCGAGTGTATCTCTTATTTGTGATCTAGTTCCAATAATTAAGATCTCCCATTCATCGGTGGCACGTCGTGTATAGTATAGATCCCGTCTAACGTCTATACTATACAGCTCATCGATATAACGTTTTCGGTGTTATTTAGCCGAAATTCGTATTTTATAGTATCAACTAATTAATTGATTGCGACATACTCCCCTCTTTCCTAAATGTAAGTCTTTTTATAGATCTTAATATAAAGTACATACGGATGTATATTACATATAGACGTAATTTAGAGTGTAGATTCACTCATTTTGCTCCGTATGTACTCCCTCCGTAAACTAATATAAAAGCATTTAGATTACTACATTTTGTGATCTAAACACTTCTATATTAATTACTAAACGCTCTTATATTAGTTTACAGAGGGAGTAGTCTACATTGAAATCTTTACAAAGACTTATATTAAGAAACAGACGGAGTACATATGAATGGTGAGGTGAACGAGACCAACGGAAATGTCGGTGTATATTGTGTATGTAGGAGTATCATGTTGTACAACCCATTATCAAGCACGCGTGGTTGATCGAATTAGCTGGGGGCGGAACGGGACAAGAAGGGAATTAGCGTGGCGAGTTATGCATGGACAGCACAGCACGGAGGATATCTAACTAACTAAAAGCATCTTGTGTGCACGCAGAGGAGAATGAATAATTAAGGGTGGCCGGAAAATGACCTCGCAACAGACCATGTATGTAGATATCAAGCCGTCCGTTGCGCCGTGGACGTTCCCGGCGTCAGAGCGACGCGCCGCCCACTGCCCGGACGACGAATGCGCCGGAGCATGACCCGCCAACACACTACTCGTTCGTCGGCCGTCCTGATTTGCTCTTGTTTTCATTCTAGACTCTAGACTAGATCTTCTTCTAATTAAATTGAATAGTTATAATCTGGTATATGTACAGTAATTCGTGGTTGAGAAGCGTTCCCACTATGTGCTCGAGACAGCGTGGGTCCGTTCTCGGCGCTTTGATGCCTTCCGCGCACCAAGAACTTTGAACAAAACGGTGCGCGAAAGGGAAAGATTTGACCCAGGTTCTAATCCGGGTGCTCACCTGTTAAATGCATGTTCCCTTCGTCCCGAAATACTTGTCAAAAAAATAATAAAAACAAATGTAATTAGAACTAAAATAGGTCTGAATGCATTTATTTCTCCGACAAGCATTTCAGAATGGAGGGAGTATAATTATAAAAAAAAAGTTGCTTCTATCCCCAGTCTTGGCCCCCATCCCGGCGGTGTGCGTCGGAGGGTGTGTGAAGGTGTCTTTTCGATGGATCTCGCATAATTCGGTCAGTGGTTGTCTTTGCAAGATCCGCTCAGATCCGGTCTTCGCTCGTCAATGTTGGTGTGCCTTTATGTTGGATTTTTTTCGATCTATACTTCTCTTCATCGGCGGCGGTTTTTTTTTTGGTGCGCTGGTTTCATGGGGCCTTAGCATAATGATTTCTCGACTGTCTATTACAACGAGTTTCGCCCGGCTCCAGCGAGGGAGGTGTGATGACGGCGGCGCGTCTTTCGCTCACTTCGGTATTTACAGTCGTCGCTAGATGTCTACGGATATAATATTTAATATCTTTTGTGCTCGCTGTACTGTTATCAATGAATAGATCGAAAATTTTACGCAAACCTCAGCCTTAGCCATTCTAGTGTAGTAGTGTGTGTGGTTAGGAGACGCGCCACCTCGTGAACACGTATGCATTGCGCATCATGAGGGCCAGTGTCGTCTATACAGTACGTGCTCGCTCTTTTTCGACAATAAAATATGCAAGAAAACGACCACGTCCCCGTGACTGCTTTCACGTCAAGATAAAATAAAATAATACGGCAAGTAGGAAAGTCCTGGAGACGCTCGCGACGGCGTGCCGGCTTGCGATTCCGCTGGAGAGTACCGGTATAAGAGCATCTCCAACAGGCGTCCCAAAACGCGTGCCCGCGTGGTAAAAGCAGTTTTTTGCGCGCGTCGGTTGGTTTCACACGCTTCAGCGGTGACGGAAAGTTACCGCACGCGGGAAGCGTTTGCGCGCGCGAGGGAGAAAGCGGCACGGTAGATTTGGCGCGCCGCTTCACGCGCGTTTATAAAGTCCCGCGCTTCGCCACGCGCACAGAACAGCCACGCGCCTTCCTCCTCGCAACCTCGTCGCTTCGCCGCTTTCTGCGTCACCACCGCGTTACCATGCCGCCGCGCCGCCGGGGTGCTTCGGGCTTTCGCGGCGTCCGCGAGCGCCCCAACGGCTGGTACTCCGTCGAGATACGGTCCGGCGACGTCCGGCTCGGCCTCGGGACGTTTCAGAGCGCGCGCGAGGCGGCCCGCGCGTACGACGCGGCGGCGTGGCGCTTGGAGAGGCCCCGGTCGCAGATGAATTTCCGGGACGTCTTCACGCGCGAGGAGGCGCAGCGCCTCGCCCCTCCGCCGCGTCTCATCACGGACATGGACCGTGCCGACCACTCTCGGCGGCAGCGCCGTCTCCTCGTCGCCGAGGACGAGCGAGCCATGGCGGAGTGGCGTCGTCGTCACCCAGAGGACGTCGACGTCGAGCGTGCCTACTGGGCGGAGAGGACGGCAAGGCGCCGCTCGGAGCGGGCGGACCGGCGTCAGCGGAAGGCAGTGGCGAACGAGCAGTGGGACATCGTCTCCGCAGGTGGGAGGTCGTTCTTCACCTCGGACGATGAACGTTGGGACGACATATGGCTCTTAACCTCGGACAACACCGACGAGAGTGATGATGGTGATGGTAGCGGCTTGAAGTAGTTTTCTATCTATATATGCCATGGTAGTTTCTATCTATCTATCTATGCCCTAGTATCTATCTATCTATCTATCTATGTGTGTCGAACTATCTATCTATCTATGCCGTAGTAGTTTCACCGATGTAAAATATCTTTGTATCATTTTTTATCTATGTAATTTTAATTTAAAAAATATTGTAGAATGAGTACGCGCTGCATTTTACCACGCCTGCTGAAGCTGTGCGCGCGGCCTTTCAGCGCGGCTGCTGAAGCAAACGCTGCACGCCACACCAAACCAAGCAATGGACGCGCGTCAAATCCGTTTTTAACGCGCGGCGCGTTGGGCGCCTGTTGGAGATGCTCTAAATGCCGACTCCGACGCATCACGCAGCTCACGCGTACGTTGGCCCGGCCACACCGACCAGACCAGCAGCAGTATTGTACCAACGTCTACCGGGTCCATGTCACCTGATTATACTACTAGTATATACCAGTGGACCATCTGCCCCTGTAGCCGTTGACATGTCGCCCACAGCAGTCTCGTCGTCTCGTTCGTTCATTCATTCATTCATGCAGGGCGACGGGGCACCACGTGAGCACGGGGACAAATTAATTTCTTCTGATGAAACTCGCCGTACGGACGGACCGTATACACGGTAGATACGGTTCGGTAAATGCGGAGTCCGTGAAAAAATACGGTCTGAGAAACAAGATACTAGCACAAGATAAAACTGCGGCCACCCACAGATCAGCTGTGCGCTCCCAGTTTGAGAAATACAGGAGCACAATTCTGTTCCACGTCTGACCAGCATTAGAGATTAGGTAGTGGAAGTAATGATGATCAAGCTGGGCTAACTGATTCCGGTCTCGGTCAGCAGGAATGCAACCCAAATCAGAGGGCAATTTATTGAGGGCATGCACTTCATTAGGCATGCATGGTACAAGGTGCCATGTTCATTTGGAACCGCCTTCTACAGGAAGCGGTCGAACCAGTCGCTCGCTTCCTTCACCATGCTCGCGGTCATCCTGTGCCCAACACCCGGCTCCGCGATGAACTGAACATGCAGCAGCAGATAAAAGATGCTGTTAGCGACCCAAAAAAGCCAACCTTTGTTTTTCTGGATAATACCTTTGCCCTTATCCTCCTAGATCTACACAATCATGCACTTGTCGCGGAGAAGATGGACACTTATCAACGGAATAAAGCTGAAAAGCGAAAAATTTAAAAAGGAAAAGTTGCAATGCAACCTATGCTACAGAGAAAGCATCAATCAACCAGGCCAAGATACTTCATCGGGGGATAATGATTACGGGTTACCGCATTGGTGAAGAAGAATTTGAGCATTCGATTCCCCACTCGTTCTGGTATGTGGCGCCTGAGCGCCGCAGCCCCACATGGTTTCAGCGTTTAGGACATGGAGAGAGGTGGTCCTCTCCTTGGAATGAGAACGATTATTGGATTGAAAGTCCAGGTCTGGCTTGGTTTCCAAAACAGACGGTGGACCAGGCGCATGTGTAGCTGGCGGTCAGTGCCATCTCCCCATCGCTTACCAGCAGTAATCGGTTGGTTTTCTGCGCATTGCTTCCAAGAATATGCTGGCCGGCCGGCTTAAATACAAAACGGAGGAAGAGTCTGAAAAGGCTCGGCTGAATGAGCCACCGACATCGCCTCTCCATGCAGCACAGCCATTTCCAGGTGGAGATTTTTTTCAAGTTCATTATGTTCTTGGATAGAGTTGGTTTGCGAGCAGATCAAATCTGTTACTCCCTCCATCCATCCGGAAATAAGTGACGCAATTGTTGCCATTGCTGTTTATTTTTAAATGTGCATCCCCTATTTTGAAAGCTGAAGTTGCCGCGATGTACAAAGTGATAACATATGTTAACAAAGACGGTCCCGGTTGAGCCCCTCTCATTTTTAGTATGCATCTAAAACCAAGAGTTTTTATGAATCAATACTAAAAATGAGAGAAGTTCATCCATGAACATCTTTTTTAAAACGACAAAAATAACGAGCGAACGTTCGGACCTTGGCAATAGATCCGAATGATGCTCCAGGGCTTCACCTCCTTGTCGCTCGCTTTTATTTTTTTCTCAAAAAAGTGATCCTGCCGTTGGATTCGAACCTTCCACCTCTTGAGCGTGCTATCCTCAAGCTAACCACCCGACCTAACGCTGTTATGTGCTTAGCTCTGATCTGATTTGATATTCTTTTCTCTGTTTTTCTCGCGTACTTTGATTGAAGTGCAAAAACTATCGTGACGAGCAGGAATCGAATGTGTACCTCTTAGGTAGATTACTCAGCTAGTGAGCCACCTGACCTACATTCTTTCTCTTGAAATAATGAAACCAAATATGCTATTTAACTCGTTTACTCTTCTACGTTTGCACACAAACAACTTATTTCAGTTTCCCATTTTTTCGCACTTACGTACTATTTTTTAACCGAACCTAGTGAATCGATGAACCAACAACGCTCGTCCATTCACCCCTTTGAATTTTAGAAGTTATTTGGTGAATATATTGATTTTGGGAGCTCTGTTGAACATCTTGCTTTGAGTTGCTATTTAATTCCATTGGCTGCTCTCTCGGTTGAGATAATGACGGAGCAGTCGCTCCATTACATGGGCCCGTCGCAGCCATCGCCGGCGCGTGTGAAGGAGGAGCTGCTGTCCCCGCGCACACCACCGCATGAAGTACGAGCCGACGTCCCCGCTCCGACCTGTGAAGGAGGAGTCGGCCTCGCCCCGGCACAATCATGGCGTCCAGGTCAGACGCCACGTGAAGGAGGAGCCAGCCTCACCCCGGCACCACCGCGACATCTAGATTGGATGCCGGGTCAAGGAGGAGTTGGCGTCCCCGCCACGCAGCCGGTACGGCCGCATGCACACGCCACCGCCACCGTCTCGCCGTCAAGGAGGAGTTTTCGCCCGCGATCAAGAAGGTGCGAAGCCGCTCCCTCCACTACCTCGGAGGAGGCGGGGTGGGGGGAGGTTGATGAAATATACTCCCAGTAACTTTCTTGTGAATAGCATGGTAACTTACACGTCATAGACCTGGCAACTTTTGTACACTGGTCCTAATTACTTTGGCCGGGGGGAGGGGGGTTGATGAAATATCCCCTGGTAACTTTTATGTGAATAGCATGGTAACTCACACATTGAGACCTGATAACTTATGTACCTCGGTCTTGATAACTTTGACATGGGGGAGGGGGGGGGGAGGGGTTGATGAAATACCCCCAGGTAACTTTTGCGTGAATAGCATGGTAGTTCACACATCATATACCTGAATACCTGATAACCTTTGTGCCTCGGTGCTGATAACTTTGGCGAGGGGGTGATAAAATGTACCCATGGTAACTTTAATGTTAATGGCATGGCAACTCACTAATCGTAGACCTGATAACTTATGTACCCCGGTCCTCGTAACTTTTCCTCCAGTGGGGGAGGGGCAGGGGTGGTTGATGAAATATTCTCCTGGTAACGTTTATGTGAATAGCATGGTAACTCACACATCGCTGACCTGATAACTTATGTACCTCGGTCTTGATAACTTTGGCATGGAGGGGGGGGGGGTTGATGAAATATCCCCCGTTAACTTTTTTGTGTGAATCACTTAGTAACTCATCATCGAAGACCTGATAACTTATGTGTCTCGGTCCTGATAACTCGGTCCTGATATACCCCATTTTTATGGCCTGGCAATTTCTATATAAACAAGATGGTAACTTATATACCACAAACGTGGTAACTTATTTAGCATGGGCGTGATAACTTTTGACCCGAAAAAAAGTCGTCGGAACATATCAACATGGGATCTACTTTTGAAGGTTTCATTGCGACAAATCTTTTATGTGAAAATGGTTTTTCAATCGGAGCGACGGTTTGAGCTACAAAACATTTTAAAGTTTGAAATAGGGGGAAATCTAGCATGACATCAGCTTTTCGTCTTTTAGTGCATATATGCATGTAATTAGAGGTAGGAGTGCACATGAAAGGAAAATTAGTCATTTTAATGCATGCATGTATATAATTAAAATGAAGTAAGGATCGTTCTTGCCTATTGCTAAAATACGAACATTTGGTAGTTATAAAACTCCTTTTTAAAATATATTATCACTTTGTACATCCAACAATTTCCGAATTTTGGCTTTCAAAATTGGGGAAGCATATTTATAAAATAAACAACAATGGCATCTACTGTATCCTCGGTCTCACTTTTCTTCGAGCTATAGTAAAGAATATTAAACCACTACCCACTGATTAAGCTTATTCATTATAGTAAAAAATAAACAACAATAACTGGCACTAAACGATGCCCTCCTTCAGATGACAAAGAAGAATTTTCCAATTTAAGTGCACTGACGTTTTCCTTTTTCTTCTACTGATATATAAACAAATATAGATTCAAGTGAAACACACCTTTCTGAGGCCATGGAACAGTGGAGTTCGGGCACCCAGGCTTAGAAACAGGTCGGCGCTTGCAATGAGAATTGGAAAACGGGAGGGAGGGAGGATCAGAGATAGAGTCAGCAGTTGTGGCACTGGATGCGTGCGGGTCGAAGGAGTCCGGGCGGCGATGGTTGCAGGAAGAAACTAGGCGGACGGTTGCAGCACGGGTATGGGTGGCAATGTTGGACGCGTAAGGCACAGACGTGGTGCAATCAGAGGAGAAACTAATCATATTTCTTATCCAAGTATTGGAGGCGCGGCGAGATGCGGTAGGAGACCTGGCGGCAGGATTGCAGTGAGTCCAGGTGGTGGCCTTGGGCGTGGAGCTCGCGCGGCAGCGCTCAAAGAGGAGATCGCACGGGGGAACAGATTGGAAGCTGAGGGCACCGTGGACTCGTTCTTGCATGGGCTTTGCTTTGGGCACTTGCACTTGGAGTTACGAAGCCCCTATCTAATTAGGATTACTAATATGCCCTTAGAATAACCACTGTGATTGCTTTGGGATTCATGCAAAAAAAGTCCGGGCAAACATAGAACCACACCTCATGGTGCAAAGTAAACATGTTGCATGTCAAGAAATAGACAACTTTTATTTGAATGGCATTTTAAATCCAGATGGCACCCATTTCTGTATCTCGTACCCTTTTTTGCCCAAGTTAGATAATTACTCCGTCCGTCCAAAAATACTTGTCATCAAAATGGATAAAAAGGGATGTATGTCGAACTAAAATACGCCTAGATACATCCCCTTTTGTTCATTTTGATGACAAGTATTTCCGGACGGAAGGAGTACATTGTTAGCTAGCTCTAAGCCTAAATCAGATCTAAATTTCCCGGAGAAAGTTTGTATTTAAACTTGTACCAAACCCATTGAAAAGCATAATTCCGATGTTTTATCTTATTATTTTACATTGTAGGATTGAAGTCTCATCTTTTTCCAGGTTTGTATAAATGTTTGCTATCTTAGTAGTTAGCACTGCCCAGATTGATCCATAGCTTTAAATTAGAAGAACTTCTTGATTTTTCTCCCTCCAGGAGAGAATACCTTTAAATGACAAATTTACAAACATATTGATGTACGTATAATGCAAGATTATTAGTACTAACAATTATTATTTTTCCAGCAGGTTTAGCCATATAGCCTGACAAAAATGAATACAAGTTTGAGAAGTAAAACTTCCGTCCGGAATTAACTGTCGCTTAAATGAGTGCATCTAGAGTTCTAGACATGTTTCAGTGTGTAGATACACTCATTTCAGTGACAGTTAATTCTGGATGGAGGGAGTATTAAACCAAGCTCGTTACAATATTTAAAGAAAATCTCGTCTTCATAGGTTTTAACTAGTGAGAGTTCATGTGTGGCCTCAAAAGAGCGGTGAAAAGATAGTAGATTGCATGTTACCTTGAACTTATCTGCAGAACCAGCTTTTTCGTAAGCCTCAGCAGCTTTGGAGGCAGGTTCTTGTAGACCAAGGACTGGGCAACGAGGGTCGTCAGCACCTGCATGGTAATTTGTAAATGAAGCTCCAGCAGCAAGAAACATGCTCAATTAACATTAATTTTCAAACGAAGGGTTAACAACAGTTCTGCCTCAACCATAAAAGAATAAAACAAAAATATACACTGAAGGCTGGAAGCCCAGCCCTGACAAGTGCTCATTGAACTCATAAAAGAGAAGTGAGACTTTTGAATATGTTGGGTTATGCAACAACTATTGGACGAAGCAGAAGCACTGAATAAGAAATATGATTTGGTTTTACCATTTAGGAGGAGGAGCGGGCGTGGTGCAATCAGAGGAACTGAGTAGGGAGCATCAAACTGTGAAGCCATACCAGGTGCTATCTTGTCCCAAACCTGGTAAAAATATGTCAATACACGATCATGAAACATTTCTAATGGAACAATCAGAAATAAATGTCAACTAAATCAGATAGTCACCTTTTTCACAACCTCTGCATCTATTTCACTCTTCCCTGAATCAATTCTTGCTTCTACAGGAAAGACAAAACGGCATAGATACTTACATGTAAATGTTCTGAACTGATACAGTATATTTCAGTTGTCATCTATATGTTTCAATGGTGTGTGCCCAATCTTAAAGAGGATGCATGGTATCTAACCTTCAAATAAAGGCTTAATGCTATCAACTCTAGCTTGCCACTTGTCATTATCTATTGCCCATTGAAATCCCTGTAGCCACCAAAGAGCATTGCTTTACTTAGATGGGACAAATCACAAAACTATGTGCACCCATATCGACAAATTACTGTTGTGTGTACCTGAACACCAATTATTGGAACAACAACACTGTACCGTGTATCCACAAAGGCAGCAAACCATGCATGCATTCCTGTATTCAGCTCCAAATAAAAAAGATAAATTTTCCAAAACTGAAGTCTACGTATTAATTCAGTATCATGATGCAATCATGATCTATAATACCTCCAAGCGATTCACCAGTAATCCCTATCCTAGAGGGATCGACATCCTCCCTTGCACTAAGATAATCTCCAAGCTTTATCAAGTCCCACACCTGCACATGTTCCTCACTGAGTATCGCAAAAAAACAGTCGTAACATGTTTTGAAGTATGATATACCAAGGCATACAGTAGAAGACAATCATAAGGACAGAACCAGACAAGGAGAATAAATCCAGAATTCAACTGAAGTGCCAACCCAGATAGTGCAGTTATGGCACCAGTACAGCTGGACTAACACCAACAACAGTGGCTTACCCATCAGGTTAGTTAAAGAGTAGACCACCAGCCACCAGGCATGGCACTGGGCCAGCCCAACTAAAGGCATGTGCTATACATGTCCGGTTTGACATTTATTGGTACAGAACCAATCCATTTATTAAAAAAAATGTATTTGGTGGGCAAATTGAAGAACACTGTTGACAGAACTTAGAACAATCAAAACATCAATTGTAACAGGTGGAAATAACATTTGGTACCGTGTCAAAAATAAAAGGCATAGTGTCCCCATTCCTCCAAGCTGAATTCAGTGCCTGTGTTTAAACCATGAAAGTAGGGATGATCAGACCAACTGTGGATACTACAGTTGTCGAACGTTTCATGAAATCGGTGGCACATAAATGGAAGTAAGTAGATTACCTCTATGTAAGTAGTCTTGCTGCTGGCCCTTTCACCGTGATAACGAGAATCGATGGCGACAGCAATATAACCCCTGGAGGCATATGCCTGCAAATGTGCAAGCAAGTTTTAAGAACAATAACCAGCGTTAAACATTGATGCGCACTTCGTATGGGCATGCTGGTATGGTTGAAATGAGAGGTAATTTTACCTCAAGCAGTGGACGCAACCATTCCTTGCATTTGTAAGAGCTGTGCAGTATTACAACAACGGGCTTCCTTTCAGGAGCAGTGTCATTAAGTTTCAGTAGAAGCACAGGTAGGCGTCCCTGTTCACCTGACTGTTGGGAGAAAAAAGGTGTAACAAATTCTGCTGTTCAGGGGACAAGAGGCACAATAAAGCCAAGCCAGTGCGCGTTAACTGTAGACTCAACTGGAGCTGGATCTCGGAACCACATTTACCCACAT